>NC_090327.1:132819875-133157375 GCF_035084215.1 Heptranchias perlo | reverse complement strand
CCCCCCCAGTGCTCGGTATAAAGAGCGGAGAGAGAGAGAGAGAGAGAGAGAATCCCCCCCAGTGCTCGGTATAAAGAGCGGAGAGAGAGAGAGAGAGAGAGAGAGAGAATCCCCCCCAGTGCTCGGTATAAAGAGCGGAGAGAGAGAGAGAGAGAGAGAGAGAATCCCCCCCAGTGCTCGGTATAAAGAGCGGAGAGAGAGAGAGAGAGAATCCCCCCCACTGCTCGGTATAAAGAGCGGAGAGAGAGAGAGAGAGAATCCCCCCCAGTGCTCGGTATAAAGAGCGGAGAGAGAGAGAGAGAGAATCCCCCCCAGTGCTCGGTATAAAGAGCGGAGAGAGAGAGAGAGAGAGAATCCCCCCCAGTGCACGGTATAAAGAGCGGAGAGAGAGAGAGAGAGAGAGAGAGAGAATCCCCCCCAGTGCTCGGTATAAAGAGCGGAGAGAGAGAGAGAGAGAGAGAGAGAGAATCCCCCCCAGTGCTCGGTATAAAGAGCGGAGAGAGAGAGAGAGAGAGAGAGAGAGAATCCCCCCCAGTGCTCGGTATAAAGAGCGGAGAGAGAGAGAGAGAGAGAGAATCCCCCCCAGTGCTCGGTATAAAGAGCGGAGAGAGAGAGAGAGAGAATCCCCCCCAGTGCACGGTATAAAGAGCGGAGAGAGAGAGAGAGAGAGAGAGAGAGAATCCCCCCCAGTGCTCGGTATAAAGAGCGGAGAGAGAGAGAGAGAGAGAGAGAGAGAATCCCCCCCCAGTGCTCGGTATAAAGAGCGGAGAGAGAGAGAGAGAGAGAGAGAGAGAATCCCCCCCAGTGCTCGGTATAAAGAGCGGAGAGAGAGAGAGAGAGAGAGAGAGAGAATCCCCCCCAGTGCTCGGTATAAAGAGCGGAGAGAGAGAGAGAGAGAGAGAATCCCCCCCAGTGCTCGGTATAAAGAGCGGAGAGAGAGAGAGAGAGAGAGAGAGAATCCCCCCCAGTGCTCGGTATAAAGAGCGGAGAGAGAGAGAGAGAGAGAGAGAGAATCCCCCCCAGTGCTCGGTATAAAGAGCGGAGAGAGAGAGAGAGAGAGAGAGAGAATCCCCCCCAGTGCTCGGTATAAAGAGCGGAGAGAGAGAGAGAGAGAGAGAGAGAGAATCCCCCCCAGTGCACGGTATAAAGAGCAGAGAGAGAGAGAGAGAGAGAGAATCCCCCCCAGTGCTCGGTATAAAGAGCGGAGAGAGAGAGAGAGAGAGAGAGAGAGAGAATCCCCCCCAGTGCTCGGTATAAAGAGCGGAGAGAGAGAGAGAGAGAGAGAGAGAATCCCCCCCAGTGCTCGGTATAAAGAGCGGAGAGAAAGAGAGAGAGAGAGAGAGAGAGAATCCCCCCCAGTGCTCGGTATAAAGAGCGGAGAGAGAGAGAGAGAAAGAGAGAATCCCCCCCCCAGTGCTCGGTATAAAGAGCGGAGAGAGAGAGAGAGAGAGAGAGAGAGAATCCCCCCCAGTGCTCGGTATAAAGAGCGGAGAGAGAGAGAGAGAGAGAGAGAGAAAGAGAGAATCCCCCCCAGTGCTCGGTATAAAGAGCGGAGAGAGAGAGAGAGAGAGAGAGAGAGAATCCCCCCCAGTGCTCGGTATAAAGAGCGGAGAGAGAGAGAGAGAGAGAGAGAGAATCCCCCCATTGCACGGTATAAAGAGCGGAGAGAGTGAGAGAGAGAGAGAGAGAGAGAGAGAATCCCCCCAGTGCACGGTATAAAGAGCGGAGAGAGAGAGAGAGAGAGAGAGAGAGAATCCCCCCCAGTGCTCGGTATAAAGAGCGGAGAGAGAGAGAGAGAGAGAGAGAGAGAGAATCCCCCCCAGTGCTCGGTATAAAGAGCGGAGAGAGAGAGAGAGAGAGAGAGAGAATCCCCCCCAGTGCTCGGTATAAAGAGCGGAGAGAGAGAGAGAGAGAGAGAGAGAATCCCCCCCAGTGCTCGGTATAAAGAGCGGGAGAGAGAGAGAGAGAGAGAGAATCCCCCCAGTGCTTGGTATAAAGAGCGGAGAGAGAGAGAGAGAGAGAGAATCCCCCCCAGTGCTCGGTATAAAGAGCGGAGAGAGAGAGAGAGAGAGAGAGAGAATCCCCCCCAGTGCTCGGTATAAAGAGCGGAGAGAGAGAGAGAGAGAAGAGAGAATCCCCCCCAGTGCTCGGTATAAAGAGCGGAGAGAGAGAGAGGAGAGAGAGAGAGAATCCCCCCCAGTGCTCGGTATAAAGAGCGGAGAGAGAGAGAGAGAGAGAGAGAGAATCCCCCCCAGTGCACGGTATAAAGAGCGGAGAGAGAGAGAGAGAGAGAATCCCCCCCAGTGCTCGGTATAAAGAGCGGAGAGAGAGAGAGAGAGAGAGAGAGAATCCCCCCCAGTGCTCGGTATAAAGAGCGGAGAGAGAGAGAGAGAGAGAGAGAGAGAGAATCCCCCCCCAGTGCTCGGTATAAAGAGCGGAGAGAGAGAGAGAGAGAGAGAGAGAATCCCCCCAGTGCTCGGTATAAAGAGCGGAGAGAGAGAGAGAGAGAAAGAGAGAATCCCCCCCAGTGCTCGGTATAAAGAGCGGAGAGAGAGAGAGAGAGAGAGAGAGAATCCCCCCCAGTGCTCGGTATAAAGAGCGGAGAGAGAGAGAGAGAGAGAGAGAGAATCCCCCCAGTGCACGGTATAAAGAGCGGAGAGAGAGAGAGAGAGAATCCCCCCCAGTGCTCGGTATAAAGAGCGGAGAGAGAGAGAGAGAGAGAGAGAGAATCCCCCCCAGTGCTCGATATAAGAGCGGAGAGAGAGAGAGAGAGAGAGAGAGAGAGAATCCCCCCCAGTGCTCGGTATAAAGAGCGGAGAGAGAGAGAGAGAGAGAGAGAGAATCCCCCCAGTGCTCGGTATAAAGAGCGGAGAGAGAGAGAGAGAGAAAGAGAGAATCCCCCCCAGTGCTCGGTATAAAGAGCGGAGAGAGAGAGAGAGAGAGAGAGAGAGAATCCCCCCCAGTGCTCGGTATAAAGAGCGGAGAGAGAGAGAGAGAGAGAGAATCCCCCCCAGTGCACGGTATAAAGAGCGGAGAGAGAGAGAGAGAGAGAATCCCCCCCAGTGCTCGGTATAAAGAGCGGAGAGAGAGAGAGAGAGAGAGAGAGAATCCCCCCCAGTGCTCGATATAAAGAGCGGAGAGAGAGAGAGAGAGAGAGAGAATCCCCCCCAGTGCTCGGTATAAAGAGCGGAGAGAGAGAGAGAGAGAGAGAGAGAATCCCCCCCAGTGCTCGATATAAAGAGCGGAGAGAGAGAGAGAGAGAGAGAGAGAGAGAATCCCCCCCAGTGCTCGGTATAAAGAGCGGAGAGAGAGAGAGAGAGAGAGAGAGAGAATCCCCCCCAGTGCTCGGTATAAAGAGCGGAGAGAGAGAGAGAGAGAGAGAGAGAATCCCCCCCAATGCTCGGTATAAAGAGCGGAGAGAGAGAGAGAGAGAGAGAGAGAATCCCCCCAGTGCTCGGTATAAAGAGCGGAGAGAGAGAGAGAGAGAGAGAGAGAGAATCCCCCCCAGTGCTCGGTATAAAGAGCGGAGAGAGAGAGAGAGAGAGAGAGAGAGAATCCTCCCCAGTGCTCGGTATAAAGAGCGGAGAGAGAGAGAGAGAGAGAGAGAGAATCCCCCCCAGTGCTCGGTATAAAGAGCGGAGAGAGAGAGAGAGAGAGAGAGAGAGAATCCCCCCCAGTGCACGGTATAAAGAGCGGAGAGAGAGAGAGAGAGAGAGAGAGAATCCCCCCCAGTGCTCGGTATAAAGAGCGGAGAGAGAGAGAGAGAGAATCCCCCCCAGTGCTCGGTATAAAGAGCGGAGAGAGAGAGAGAGAGAGAGAGAATCCCCCCCAGTGCTCGGTATAAAGAGCGGAGAGGGAGAGAGAGAGAGAGAGAGAGAAATCCCCCCCAGTGCACGGTATAAAGAGCGGAGAGAGAGAGAGAGAGAGAGAGAATCCCCCCCAGTGCTCGGTATAAAGAGCGGAGAGAGAGAGAGAGAGAGAGAGAGAATCCCCCCCAGTGCTCGGTATAAAGAGCGGAGAGAGAGAGAGAGAGAGAGAGAGAAAATCCCCCCCCAGTGCTCGGTATAAAGAGCGGAGAGAGAGAGAGAGAGAGAGAAAGAGAGAATCCCCCCCAGTGCTCGGTATAAAGAGCGGAGAGAGAGAGAGAGAGAGAGAGAGAATCCCCCCCAGTGCTCGGTATAAAGAGCGGAGAGAGAGAGAGAGAGAGAGAGAGAATCCCCCCCAGTGCACGGTATAAAGAGCGGAGAGAGAGAGAGAGAGAGAATCCCCCCCAGTGCTCGGTATAAAGAGCGGAGAGAGAGAGAGAGAGAGAGAGAGAGAATCCCCCCCAGTGCTCGATATAAAGAGCGGAGAGAGAGAGAGAGAGAGAGAGAGAGAGAATCCCCCCCAGTGCTCGGTATAAAGAGCGGAGAGAGAGAGAGAGAGAGAGAGAGAATCCCCCCCAGTGCTCGATATAAAGAGCGGAGAGAGAGAGAGAGAGAGAGAGAGAGAGAGAGAGAGAATCCCCCCCCAGTGCTCGGTATAAAGAGCGGAGAGAGAGAGAGAGAGAGAGAGAGAATCCCCCCCCAGTGCTCGGTATAAAGAGCGGAGAGAGAGAGAGAGAGAGAGAGAGAGAATCCCCCCCAGTGCTCGGTATAAAGAGCGGAGAGAGAGAGAGAGAGAGAGAGAGAGAATCCTCCCCAGTGCTCGGTATAAAGAGCGGAGAGAGAGAGAGAGAGAGAGAGAGAATCCCCCCCAGTGCTCGGTATAAAGAGCGGAGAGAGAGAGAGAGAGAGAGAGAGAATCCCCCCCAGTGCTCGGTATAAAGAGCGGAGAGAGAGAGAGAGAGAGAGAGAGAGAATCCTCCCCAGTGCTCGGTATAAAGAGCGGAGAGAGAGAGAGAGAGAGAGAGAGAATCCCCCCCAGTGCTCGGTATAAAGAGCGGAGAGAGAGAGAGAGAGAGAGAGAATCCCCCCCAGCGCTCGGTATAAAGAGCGGAGAGAGAGAGAGAGAGAGAGAATCCCCCCCAGTGCTCGGTATAAAGAGCGGAGAGAGAGAGAGAGAGAATCCCCCCCAGTGCACGGTATAAAGAGCGGAGAGGGAGAGAGAGAGAGAGAGAGAGAATCCCCCCCAGTGCACGGTATAAAGAGCGGAGAGAGAGAGAGAGAGAATCCCCCCCAGTGCTCGGTATAAAGAGCGGAGAGAGAGAGAGAGAGAGAGAATCCCCCCAGTGCTCGGTATAAAGAGCGGAGAGAGAGAGAGAGAGAGAGAGAGAGAATCCCCCCCAGTGCTCGGTATAAAGAGCGGAGAGAGAGAGAGAGAGAATCCCCCCCAGTGCTCGGTATAAAGAGCGGAGAGAGAGAGAGAGAGAGAATCCCCCCCAGTGCTCGGTATAAAGAGCGGAGAGAGAGAGAGAGAGAGAGAGAGATCCCCCCCAGTGCACGGTATAAAGAGCGGAGAGGGAGAGAGAGAGAGAGAGAGAGAATCCCCCACAGTGCTCGGTATAAAGAGCGGAGAGGGAGAGAGAGAGAGAGAGAGAAAATCCCCCCCAGTGCTCGGTATAAAGAGCGGAGAGAGAGAGAGAGAGAGAGAGAGAGAATCCCCCCCAGTGCACGGTATAAAGAGCGGAGAGGGAGAGAGAGAGAGAGAGAGAGAATCCCCCCCAGTGCTCGGTATAAAGAGCGGAGAGAGAGAGAGAGAGAGAGAGAGAGAATCCCCCCCAGTGCACGGTATAAAGAGCGGAGAGGGAGAGAGAGAGAGAGAGAGAAAATCCCCCCCAGTGCTCGGTATAAAGAGCGGAGAGAGAGAGAGAGAGAGAGAGAGAGAATCCCCCCCAGTGCACGGTATAAAGAGCGGAGAGAGAGAGAGAGAGAATCCCCCCCAGTGCTCGGTATAAAGAGCGGAGAGAGAGAGAGAGAGAGAGAGAGAATCCCCCCCAGTGCTCGGTATAAAGAGCGGAGAGAGAGAGAGAGAGAGAGAGAGAATCCCCCCCAGTGCACGGTATAAAGAGCGGAGAGAGAGAGAGAGAGAGAGAGAGAGAGAATCTCCCCAGTTCTCGGTATAAAGAGCGGAGAGAAAGAGAGCGAGAGAGAGAGAGAATCCCCCCCCCCCAGTGCTCGGTATAAAGGAGACCAGTGGGCGGAGATAAAGCATGGATATCCTCCCCCCACTCCGGGCTGGTATAAAGGAGAGTGGAGAGAAAGAGTGGGAATTGCCCTCAGGGGCCGGGAATCGCCCCCAACCCCCGGGGGCCGGGAATCGCCCCCACCCCCGGGGGCCGGGAATCGCCCCCTCCCCCGGGGGCCGGGAATCGCCCCCACCCCCGGGGGCCGGGAATCGCCCCCACCCCCGGGGGCCGGGAATCGCCCCCTCCCCCGGGGGCCGGGAATCGCCCCCACCCCCGGGGGCCGGGAATCGCCCCCTCCCCCGGGCCGGTATAAAGGAGAGCGGAGAGACAAAAAATAATCAAGGAGTGAAGTCACAGGACAGCAGGTAGGTGATTGGTGGTGAGTATTACTGTCTGTTTTTTTGGTTCTCTAAGTTAGGGCAATGGTTTAAACAAAGAGCTGGGAAACTTTAACTTTCTATTACTTTATTAAATTAATAACTTAAATTAGATAAGCTAATTAGCTAATAAAACTATAAATATCGAGTGAATAAAAACTTTAACTAATTAAACATATAAAACACATTTAGAAAAGGATGGCAGGGCAGGTGGATTGTTGTTACTGCAGGATGTGGGAGTTTGTGGAGAGCAGTGTGATCCCAGGCAATCACACCCGTACTGCAAGTGTCCGCAACTCGAGGAACTTCAGCTCAGAGTTGTTGAGCTGGAGTCTGAGCTGCAGACATTGTGATACATCAGGGAGGGGGAGAGTTATCTGGACACTTTGATCCAGGAGGCTGTCACACCCCTTCGGTTAGGTAGTAGCGTAGATTTGCTCTGTGGTCAGGGACAGGAGGACCTGACTGCAAGGCAGGCAGGTGTGGAGGCCCAGGTTGTCGTGATGGAGGTGCCTCAGCCTTTGACCTTGTCCAACAGGTACGAGGCACTTGCTACCTTTGTGGATGCAGGAAGGAAGGGCAAATTGACCATGGCACCGTGGTGCTGGAGGCCATTCAAGTTGGGGGAGTGAAAATGAATGTGGTAGTGGTAGGGGATAGTATAGTCAGGGGGATGGACACTGTTCTCTGCAGCTGCGACCGGGAGTCCCGAAGGCTGTGTTGCCCGCCCAGTGCCAGGGTTAAGGACATCTCCTCGCCGCTGGAGAAGAACTTAGAGCATGAGGGGGAGGATCCAGTTGTCATGGTCCACATAGGAACCAACGACGTAGGTAGAACTAGGAATGAGGTTCTGCTGAGGGAGTTTGAGGAGTTAGGATCCAAATTAATAAGCAGAACCTCAAAGGTAATAATCTCTGGATTACTACCTGAGCCACATGCAAATTGGCATCGGGACAAACAGATCAGAGAGTTAAATGTGTGGCTCAAAGAGTGGTGTGGGAGACAGGGGTTTGAATCATGGGGCACTGGCACCAGTACTGGGGAAAGAGGGAGCTGTTCCACTGGGATGGGCTCCATTTAAACCGGGCTGGGACCAGTGTCCTGGCAAATCGAATAACTAGGGCAGTAGATAGGGCTTTAAATTAAAAACAGGTTGCGGGGAGGGGGGGATGATTCAGGTAAGGGTAAATTTATAATTGTAAAGAGAGAAGTCAAGGCCACCGAGCAGTGTAGCAATTTGGGCAAAGATAAACAGAGTGTGTCAGGAAGGGACAGAGAGTTTAACGGTAACAGTGCATCAGTGAATAAGGTCAAATCAGGGAAAAGTAGTCAAAAGTCAAAATTAAAGGCATTTTATCTGAATAAACAAAGCATTAGTAACAAGATAAGCAAATTAATGGCACAAATAAAGAAAAATGGGTTTAATCTAGAAGCCATTACTGAGACATGGTTGCAAGGTGACCAAGGTTGGGAACTAAATATTCCAGGGTGCTTGACTTTACAAAAAGACAGACTAAATGAAAAATGAGGTAGGGTAGCCCTGATAATAAAAGATGAGATGAAGACAGTGGTGAGAAAGGATCTTAGCTCGGAAGATCAGGAAGTAGAATCAGTATGGGTGGAAATAAGAAATAACAAAGGGCAGAAAACACTGGTGGGAGTAGTTTATAGGCCCCCTAACAGTAGCAATACTGTGGGACAGACTATTAATCAAGAAATAAGAGCAGCTTGTAACAAAGGTAATGTAATATTTGTGGGGGACTTTAATCTCCATATAGCCTGGGCAAATCAAATTGACAAAAGTAGTTTGGAGGATGAATTCAGGGAATGCATTCCAGATAGTTTTCTAGAACAATACGTCATGGAACCAACCAGGGAACAGGCTATTTTAGATCTTGTCTTGTGTAATCAGATAGGGTTAATTCATAATCTGATAGTAAGGGGTCCTCTGGGGAAGAGTGATCATAATATGATAGATTTTCACATTGAGTTTGAGAGTGATGTACTTAAGTCCAAAATTAGAGTCTTAAACTTAAACAAAGCCAATTACATAGGCATGAGGGGTGAGTTGGCTAAGGTTGATTGGGAAAATAGATTAAAAGATATGATGGTAGATAAGCAATGGTGAACATTTAAAGAAATATTTAATAATTCTCAACGAATATACATTCCATTGAGGAATAAAAACTCTACGGGAAAAGTGATCCATCCATGGCTAACAAAAGAAGTTAAGGGTAGTATTAGATTAAAAGAAAAGGCTTGTAATGTTGCCAAGAAGAGTAGTAAGCCTGAGGATTGGGAGAGTTTTAGAAACCATCAAAGGATGACCAAAAAATTGATAAAGAGGGAGAAAATAGAATATGAAAGCAAACTAGCAGGAAGCATAAAAACAGATTGTAAAAGCTTCTTGAAGTATGTAAAAAGGAAGAGAGTAGCAAAAGTAAACGTGGGTCCCTTAGAGGCTGAGACAGGAGAAATTATAATGGGGAATAGGAAATGGCAGAGATGTCAAACAAATATTTTGTATCTGTCTTCACAGTAGAAATCACAAAGAACATACCAGAAATAGTGGGGAATCAAGGGTCTAATGAGAGAGAGGAACTTAAGGTAATTACTATTAGTAAAGAAAAAGCACTAGAGAAATTAATGGGACTAAAAGCCGACAAATCCCCTGGACCTGATGGCCTACATCGGAGGGTTCTAAAAGAAGTGGCTGCAGAGGTAGTGGATGCATTGGTTTTGATCTTCCAAAATTCCCTAGATTCTAGAATGGTCCCAGCGGATTGTAAGGTAGCAAATGTGACCCCGCTATTCAAGAAAGGAGGGAGAGAGAAAACGGGGAACTACAGACCAGTTAGCCTGACATCAGTAGTTGGGAAAATGCTGGAATCCATTATTAAGGGCGTGGTAACAGGGCACCTAGAAAATCAAAATATGATTAGGCAGAGTCAACATGGTTTTAGGAAAGGGAAATCATGTTTGACAAATTTATTTGAGTTTTTTGAAGATGTAACTAGCAGGATAGATAAAGGGAATGTAGTATATTTGGATTTTCATAAGGCATTCAATAAGGTGCCACATAAAAGGTTGCTACACAAGATAAGGGCTCATGGGGTTGGGGGTAATATATTAGCATGGATAGAGGATTAGTTAACAGACATAAAACAGAGAGTAGGGTTAAATGGGTCATTCTCAGGTTGGTCTCAAGTTGGCAGGCTGTAACTAGTTGGGTGCATCAAGGATCAATGCTTGGGCCTCAGCTATTTACAATCTATATCAATGACGTGGATGAAGGGACCGAGTGTAATGTATCCAAGTTTGCCCTTGATGCAAAGCTAGGTGGGAAAGTAAGCTGTGAGGAGGACACAAAGAGTCTGCAAAGGGATATAGACAGGTTAAGTGAGTGGGCAAGATGATGGCAGATGGAGTATAATGTGGGGAAATGTGAGGTTATTCACTTTGGTAGGAAGAATAGAAAAACAGGATTTTTTTAAATGATGAGAAACTATTAAATGTTGGTGTCCAGAGGGATTTGGGTGTCCTTGTACACGAAACACAGAAAGTTAACATGCAGGTACAGCAAGCAATTTATGTTGGCCTTTATTGCAAGGGGGTTGGAGTACAAGAGTAAGGAAGTCTTGCTGCAATTGTACAGGGCTTTGGTGAGACCTCAACTGGAGTACTGAGTACAGTTTTGGTCTCCTTATCTAAGGAAGAATATACTTGCCTTAGAGGCGGTGCAACGAAGGTTCACTAGATTAATTCCTGGGATGAGAGGGATGTGCTATGAGGAGAGGTTGAGTAGAATGGGCCTATTCTCTCTGGAGTTTAGAAGAATGAGAGGTGATCTCATTGAAACATATAAGATTCTGAGGGGGCTTGACAGGGTAGATGCTGAGAGGCTGTTTCCCCGGCTGGAGAGTCTAGAACTAGGGGGCATAGTCTCAGGATAAGGAGTCGGACAATTTGGTCTGCAATGAGGAGAAATTTCTTCACTCAGTGGGTTGTGAATCTTTGGAATTCTCTACCCCAGGAGGCTCTGGATGCTGAGTCATTGAGTATATTCAAGGCTGAGATCGATAGATTTTTGGACTCTAGGGGAATCAAGGGATACAGGGATCGGGCAGGAAAGTGGAGTTGAGTTTGAAGATCAGCCATGATCTGATTGAATGGCGGAGCAAGCTCGAGGGGTCGTATGGCCTACTCCTGCTCCTATTTCTTATGTTCTTATATTAACTGGGTGGACCGTGCGCCATGCGCCACACACACCTTCGACTAGCAGCCCAGTTAAGAGGAGCCAGGAGGTAATTCGTGTGTGTGGAGCAGCTGGGCTCCTTCGGGTCCACATAAAGGATGAGGGCTGTCACCGTGTCCCCATCCCCTCCCCTCAGGACTATCGGGTGGCGGGCAGATGCGTTTCACCAGCTAACCACCCGGCCACTGCTGGGGGTGGGGGGGAATCTAACCCCAAGTGCTTTAAGCATTTGCACATGCACTTCACTGATTGGATGTTCTACCGTTGCGTGCCTCAGGTGACAGATTCCGTCAGATGATGCTGAAACCTGCTGCCCTGGGTCTGTGCAACAAGTTCAAACAGAATTGTTTTTAGCAAATAGGGTTGCCAAATATCTCTTGGGTCTCTCATATTATTTATCCACAATTAGGAAATTCTTCATAAAATATTTGTGTGGCAGCAATACGGTTGATATAATTGGTCCCAATGCTCCTGGTTATGAAGAAAAGAAAGACTTGCATTTATCTAGCGCCTTTCACAAGTGCTTTACAACCAATGAAGTACTTTTTGAAGTGTAGTCACTATTGTAATGTAGGAAACGCAGCAGCCAATTTGCACACAGCAAGGTCCCACAAACAATGTGATAATGACCAGATAATCTGTTTTTAGTGATATTGGTTGAGGTATAATTATTGGCCAGGGAGAACTCCCCTGCTCATCTTCGAAATAGTGGCGTGGGATCTTTTGCATCCACCTGAGAGAAGGATGGTTCCTCGGACAGTGCAGCACTCCCTCAGTATTGCACTGAAGTGTCAGCTTGGATTATGTGCTCAAGTCTCTGGAGTGGGGCTTGACACAGAGTGCTACCAACTGAGCCATGGCTGCAAGTCAATAATGGTCTCTACCTAGTGACTCTTGCCGGAAAAGGTGCATGTGTTAATTTGTTTATTTGTTCTCAGGATATGGGCGACAGTGGGAAGGCTGAACTCATTGCCCGTCCCTAGTTGCCCTGAGAAGATACTTGTGGGCCATGTGCTTAAACTGCTCAAGTCCTTGTGGTGATGGTACTCCCAAATAGGTGTTCAGTGGGGAATTCCAGGAAATTGGCCCAGTGAAGATGACAGGTCAGCAATATATGTCCAAGTCAGGATTGTGTGTGACTTGGAGGGCAGCTTGGAGGGGACGGTATTCAAACAGTACGACACCAATCAACACCCTTACCCACTGAGCTGTTGAGGGGAGCTGAAAAGCAATTTTTAACCCTTGGGGGGGAACAAGGGTGTTTTATTACGCTGCCTGTGAAATGGTAACCATGACAGAAACTATTTATCACTATATAAATCAAACAGACAAAATCCGAGGAGGGTAGATTTCCCCCAGAGCCTTCAGGTGGCTGGCCAGTGGTGGGCCCGGTCCATTTTGAGGGCCGGGGCCTAGTTAGCATGGGGCCGGTGGGATGGGGCTGTAGGTCGAATGTTGCCGGGGCAACCCGCCATGCCCCGGGAATCCCGCAATATCGGGCGGCTCGGTCGGCCTCCGGGCTGAGAGAAGGTAAGGCCCACGTAGGGGTGGCCCCGCACTCCAGAGGGGGGGGAGAACCGGAGCGGCGGAGGCCCAGGCCGCTCCCACAAAAAAAATAAAGAATTACTCGCCTCGGGTCTCCACTTCAGCCGGGCCGCCTGATATCGCGGAGCGAGCACGGTGCAAGTTCCACCAAGTGTAGTCCGCAAAATGGCATCCGGGCCCTATTGACGTCGTAGGACCCCAGTTTAAATTTCCAAATGAGTAGATCACCCTCATCAGGCTAAGGTTGCCAACCCTCCAGGATTGTCCTGGAGTCTCCAGGAATTTAAGCTTAATCTCCAGGACAAGGCTGCAAGCAACCCAGGAGAAAAAAATCACAACAAAATTGTGTTTTTTTTTTCATTTTCTTCGAACACTTTCATTTATTAGTTACAAAAATTATCAGAGATGGGCAAAAAAAAGGCTGTTTCGCTAACAGTCAAGATTGAACCAATTGGGTAACAAAGAGTTAGTTCCCTTTCCAATGGGCCGTGGGATGGCAGTGCGCCTGGAGGATGGGCCAGTAGCGGGGGTCATTCGAGGCGGGAGGTCATGTGATGAAACCTCCAGGAATACACCCCAACCAGAGTTGGCAACCCTATCAGGCGGCTGCCCGGGCCGCCTGTTCAGAGGACGCCAGCAAAGTGGAGACAGCCACAGCGACAGTGGCAGTGGGGCAGGAGGTTCTCCACATGCCCTTTTCAGGGCTCGTACTGCCCCGATTCCACTGGGCGGGAGGCCTGAACATTGAGCCCCAGATTTAACGAGGCAATAATAAACAGAATGAGACATTCGTTCGTGAAAACGAGTAATCTAATATCACTGGTTAGGCAATCAAAAATTGATTATGGTTCCTGATTTCCCTGATGACGCGCCAGTATTTTATAAGGTTCAGCACTGACCTTTCTGCAAAGCCTTAATTACAAACTGAATCTGCATTGATGAAAAGCCTCATTGAATACAGAGCTCAGCTAAAATTAACCAAAGCTATCCGCAGAGATCAATATTACAACAGCCCCCAGACCCGTGAAAATGCTCTTATCACAAATGCCACCCAAAGGTCGCAGTGACCTTTATACACGTAGTGCGACATGTCTGTTGTCAGCGGTTGTCACTGCACAGCTTCCTGACGTCCATACGGTCACTGATCAGTGTCAATTAGCCACCAATAAACTGACAAAAGCAGTGATTCAACACACGGAACCAAACAGGCAACAAAAAGTGAGTGACTCATCAATATAATTCTTTCAGAACAGAATTAGGTGGAATTATCTGCAAAGCTGCAGCAATTGATGTCTCGCCACATCGCTGCAAGACAGGTCTGAACGCTGTAGGCCATCAATGTTATTGAAAATCTTCACCTGGAACTTACGCAGCAGGAAGACTGGCAAAATCCCCAGAGAAACGGCTAAAAGTGGCCGTTTACGCCATTGCTCCCGGGTTTCCGCTGATCTGCCGCCAAAGTTATGGTCGGGGATCGCGAGACCCCACCCCCCCTCCCCCCGCACACCTTGTGCCTGTGTGAAAGTGTGTCCATGTGTTGTGGTGGGGTAGAGAGTCCCTTTAACCATTCAGATTGTGGAATCGGAGGCCACTGGCCCATCAAACAATAATATTTCACTACTTCAATCAATCAGTTCCCAGAGGCCACTGTCCCGTCAATCCATCCATTCAGTCAATCAGATCAGTCAGTTGACTTGCGTCCGGATGGGTGAATGTGGGCCTCACCGTTGGGTCCAGGCCAGGGAAGTGACCGTGACCCACAAAGAAAAGTATTTCTTTTCTTTTTAAAATGTTAACTGATCGGCTATTTCACATGGTGAAGGGTGGTGGTGCCAAGGAGGACATGGCTGAGGTTGGGGTCGGGGTCGGGTCTGGGTGTAATGGCCCCATGCCCTCTCATTGGCCCCATGTAAATGAGGTGCCCTCCCAATGACCCCGCTCCAGTAGGGTCGACGTTGGGAGAGCACTGGTGGGTGCAATTACGATGTAACCGTCGGGGATCATGACCAGAGGAATTTCGGCCTCAAAGTCGTCGGCTCCCCCAATTGTCCAGTTGGTGAATGTGATCAGTCACCATGACTGGGTCTGGTTGACTGACTGAAACCGACCCCTAGGTCAGCATCAAAGTGCCTCATGAACATTCACTTCTGACCCCCACACAACACAACTCTCCTTCAGCTGTGCAACAAAAACCTCATTCCAAACAATGTAGTGTCACAGGTCTGTGTTGGAGTTGGTTCAGAACTTTTATTTAATGGCTTAATTACACAAAAAGCTGAAAAAAAAAATATTTTTATTTTTGGTGTCTTTTTCCCACCTTGCAAATGTTCTGCCTGGTTGTCTTGTGACATGGTACTGTCCTGTTATTCCATGGCAACCATTTCCAAAAACACTAGAGCTGAGTATAAAAAGATTTTCTTATTTTTCCATAAGCTCTTGATTACAGAAAGGAATTTCTAATGGAAGATTGTCGAAGGTCTCCTCAAAATGTAAGGCAGGGTGGGTAATAGTGGGTAAATCCAGGAAACCATCATCACAATGCTCAGCTATAGTAATAAAGGCAAATAAGGTATTTAGTTGCATTAGCAGAGGATTAGTGAACAAGTCAAAAGCGGTTATGCTGTTACTGTTTGATCAGACCCCATCTGGGGTACAGTGCTCAGTTATGTTCACCTCATTGTAGGCAGGGCACTACTGTCTTTGAAAAGATATGGAACTTTGCAACAAAGGCAATATGGGTATGAGAATCCTACATTATAAGGACGATCCTCTGGTGGGGGAATTCAGAACAAGGAGGCATAATCTTAAGATTAGAGCTAGGTCCAGTTAGGAGTGAAATCAGAAAGCAGTTTTTCACACAAATGGGTAATGGAAATCTGGAACTCTCTCCCCTACAGGGCTGGGTCAATTGAAATTTTCAAAACTGAGATCAACAGAATTTTGTTAGGTAAAGGTGTCAAGGGATTATGGAGAAAAGGTGGGCAAATGAAGATGAGGTACAAATCAGCCATGATCAAACCGAATAGCAGAGCAGGCTCGAGGGGCTGAGTGGCCTGCTCCAGTTCCTTAAGTTAGGCTTGTTCTCTGTGGGAAAGAGAAGACTTTGAAGTGATGTCATTGAAGTTTTCAATATTACAGGATGGGGAATTGACAAAATTTGAGATAAGCAAATTCTTCACTGTGTGATGGATTCAAATAGCAGGGGGACATATATTAAAATTAGGAAGTCAGGATTAAGAAACAACATCAGGCAAAACATTTCTACACAGGGAAATGGAGTTGTGGGATAAATTGTCAAGAGAGGCCATTGAAGTGAATCGTTTAAATAGGTTCAAAAGGCAGCTGGGGAGAAGAGATTGAGAGATATGGAGAAAAAGAGGAGAAGCTAAAATCAATCAAAAAGGTACAGGTTATTTCTTGATCCTTAAGAGTTTTTTGTGCTAATTTTCCACCATACATTTAGTTTGGAATCTGTCAACATCCGTACTGGCAGGAACTTCGACTTCAAAGTTGAAAATAAACTGAGCCCATTAAAAACGTGGGTTGCATCAATTCTGTTGGTCTAAATTCACAGAGCGTGTGATGGGAAACAGGAGGTGAACGACATGGTTCTTTGTTGATTCTGTTCCTGTTTATACTAACATAAGCAATGTTTCAAAAAAATAAATCACTCTATCAATTCCATTTCATCTTTCTGTAACTCAGGATAGCTATGACTGACAGAATTTTAAATGTACAATACTAAATCTTGTTAAAGTCTAACTGTGTTGCCTTGCTGGCCAAAGGATTATAAATGGTAAACTGCATCATCCTGGAAAATGCAGTAATGTCCGCACACATTCCATTGAACCCTAAGGTGGATTATTCACAGATAATGTAGATCGTTAACTTCAGAGACCCAGTTAGATTAAGGAATGAGAATGGCTTAAGTGAAAGATTTTCCTTTTACTACATCTACTGCTAGCACCATAAGCACCACAATGTCAAGATCATACCAACCCAGACCAAGGTGTCATTGTATTACCCAGACAGTACTACAACACAGCCCGAGAACAATTCCTCATTACAAACATGATATCTCTGCTTTTCTCATTCCGAATCTTGCAGAGCTGCGACTTCCAAGCTGAGGGCAGCTTCTTGCTGCGGATTTTCAATCACTCGTCAGTAATTGCAGACTTCAGATTCTGGTGGTGCGAACAGCAATCTGTGAGGGATGACTGATGGGTACTATCTGAGATTAGGGTTGTCAACTCTGGTTGGATGTATTCATGGAGGTTTGATCGCGTGATATTTGATCACATGACATTTGATCACAGGACTTTTGATCACATGACATTTGCCAATATTATTGTACCGAGCAGCCTGCCTGTTGCTGCCCAGTCTGTCCTGCTCACTGTGTAGGCGTGGCCAGCTTTATTGGACAGTGTTCCTGATATAGGCTTCTGGGACTCTTGCGGTGGTTAACAACCCTTTGGAACACGTGAAAACTAACGCAAAGGGAATGCACAGGAGGCTTCAGTGCCTGACAGCGCCTTAGCTTAACTTGTGGAAGAGAAAAATTTCAAACCAATGGAGCGGGCAAAACAGCCCTTTAAACACCTACACCGTCAACTGAAACTCCACGCAAATACTGAGTCAGCGGTTTATGTTATATCCACACAAATGTCCGTACCCCTCTTTAAACAATCCTTAAATACAATAAAACAAACCTCATGCTCTAGCTTCTCATAGATCCAACTTCTTGACGCTCTGATACACGATGCAGTCAATCAGTACCAGCAGACGGCCTAGGGCCTGCTCGCTTCCTGGTTCCACTGTGGGAGGGAGGGAAAAAAAGAGCCAATCAAAATATAAACTCGCTGCAGTTGCCAAGCTGTTCTAACCAATCATAAGCCACTAACGAAAACCTTATTGTCTTCAAGGAAGGGACGGGGAGAGTTTGGTTTTTCTGTCTTGTTGGGTAGTTTTTAAAAACATTTTCAGCCAATTGTCGGGCAACAGAAAAACAAGATAACAACAACAACTTGCATTTATATGGCGCCCTTGACGTAGTAAAATGTCCCAAGGAGTTAGAGGTCATTCAAAGGGTCACCACGACAGGCGACGGTGTGAATCGACTTCTGCATTTTCTCTCGGGTTGCTCGCGGCAGTGACCGGGAGATCGTCTTTGATTCCGGGAGACTTCTGGATAATCTGGGAGGGTTGGCAACCCATATCTAAGGTTAATGCTTGGCCACCGTGGTACTGCAGCGTGGCTTTGGGGCTCTGTAGGTGTGTGAATCTATGGGTGGCGAGGAAATCAGGTTTACCTCAAGGGATTTGTTTGAGAAAAGTCATACGTGTGATAAAATGGAAGATTAGCATCTCTAACTGGGAGGAGTGGTGAAAGTCCTCCTCCCCCAAATCAGCTCCCCCGTTGGCCCACCCACCTAGGCTTGCTTTCCCTCTCCAAGCAACAATAAATAAATAAATAGCTCATCAAGACAACAAAAACATAATGGAAGACAGACTCTCTGAAAGCTTTCAGTAGTGTTAGCATCATAGCCCAGATGACGCATCTCTCAAAAGGGCTAAAGTAGATCTTTGCTGTCATCTTTTGCACCAAACATAACGGGAAATAAATTCAGCCGCCCACAGTCTGTAATTGTTCATAAATAAATAAATAGTTAGTCATGTGCATCGTTGTAAAAAAGAGTTTTTCTTCGTTTACTGCGAGCCTGTATAGAGTCAAAGGAGTTCATTCTGACTTTGGACGATAGTGTAACACAGGCAATATTGATACATCTCTCCCGATTCTCATTTCCATTGGTCAATACAGATGAAAATGGGGAGAGATGTATAACGGGCGGCTGAATCAATACCCCCCTGTTTTACACTATCACCAAAGTCAAATTTACCCCCCCCCGCCTGCCCCCCAAAGAGGAGAGACAGTCAAAAGATTATAATGAGTCGGTGATCCTCATTGGCTCAACGGATTTAAGTGGTGAGTAGCAGAGCCATGAGGTTCTTTTTATATTCCGCTAGAGTTCCAGGCGAGTGCAAGTACACTGACCTCTGTGCACTGTTCTCCTCCATTGTTTTACCACCCCTGGTGTTGCTTTTCATAGGCCCATAGAAAGCTGATCGGGAATACGACACAGCAAAGTTACGTCATTATGGCTATTTCAATCTGAGCATTCAATTAGCCGGCTTCTGACGCTTTTTACACTACTGACATCAGCTGCACTGAAACCAATTCAGTGAGCCAGAAGCAGAGCTGGTGAATCCAGTGGCAGGGGGAATCAAACTGTGTAGTGCCCTGGTCAGACCATACCACGAATACCGCATGCACCGAGACACACACAAAAGAGGCGTTCAAACCTTGGAGGCAGTGCAAAGAAGAGCCGTGAAACTGATGCCCAGTGTTGGAAGTCATGTTAAAAGAAAAGAAAAAAGAGAGCACTTACATTTATATAGCACCTGAGGCAGAGCAGAGTGAGCTTTAGAAATAAAGAATTGGCATTTATATAGCACCTTTCATGACCTCAGGACGTCCCAAAGCGCTTTACAGCCAATGAAGTGCTTTTGCGGTGTAATCCTTGTTGTAATGTAGGAAACGCAGCAGCCAATTTGGGCACAGCAAGCTCCCACAAACAGCAATGGAATAATGACCAGATAATCTGTTTCAGTGATGTTGGTTGAGGGATAAATGTTGGCCAGGACACCGGGGAGAACTCCCCTGCTCTCCTTCGAAATAGTACCATGGGATCTTTTATGTCCACCTGAGAGGGCAGACGGAGCCTCAGTTTAATGTCTCCTCCGACAGTGCAGCACTCCCTCGGTCCTACGCTGGAGTGTCAGCCTGGAACCTGCGCTCAAGTCTCTGGAATGGGACTTTGAACCTACAACCTTCTGACTCTAGGGGTGAGAGTGCTACCAACTGAGCCATGAGGAAAGACTGGAGAAACTTGGAGCTAGAAGGGAGATGTCTGAGAGCTGATCTTATTATAGAAGTATACAAGATCATACATGGCATGAGGAAGGTCAATCTGGAAAATGAATTTAGATTGCGAGGACAAGAGGTTCCTGATTTAAACTAGTAAAAGGCAAATTTAGGACCAATATCAGGAAGTTCTTCTTCACACAAAGTGCGATCAATATATGGAATGGACTCATTGATAGAGTACTGGAAGCGGAAACCCTGGAATCATTTAAGAAGCAATTAGATGCTGCAGTGGAGAGAGTGCCTTTAGGGTCATTCTGGATGGATGAGCTAAGATCAAACGGATTGCCTTCCTTGTCTGTAATTATCTTGCGATGTGAAAAAGCTACAGAGAGCTCGGTCTCTGGAGCTGCTGGAACAAGATTGGTTGGGTCATTTAAACTGACAATTACAGCCAAAGGTGGGAGAACTCTGCTGTTGACTAAAACTCTTGTACCATAACTACCACGAGGGGTAGTTGAGGCGAATAGCATAGATGCATTTAAGGGGAAGCTAGATAAATACATGAGGGAGAAAGGAATAGAAGGGTATGTTGATAGGGTTAGATGAAGTGGGGAGGGAGGAGGCATAAACAACGGCATGGACAAGTTGGGCCGAAAGGCCTGTTTCTGTGCTGTACATTCAATGTAAAAAAAATCACCTATACTGACCAGACAGGTCCCAGGACTGTGTGGAGTCACCTGAAGTAGTCAGTGCTTTCAGCAGAGGTGAGAAGTGATACAAATGGTGGGAAAAAATATAATTCATTAGAGAAGTCCTACTATAGCATTCCTAATATTCTTTGAGAAATGTCTTTCTCGTTGATTCAGGAGAAAAGTTCACTGACGCACTTAAGGCAGCAGGACAAAATCAGATAATGAATTATTCACCAAGGTCAGGATTAATGGCAAGGTAAAGCTTTTTCAGCATATATTATTCATACAAAAAATGCCTCTTAGTTACAGATTAAGTGCTTCATGCTTGAATGAAAAACACATGTAGTATGATAGCAAAGTGTATTCAGTTCTAGTCAGCAAACGCAGCTTTCCTTCTTTTTAAATCATTCTCTCTTTCTCACCTCAAGCCACGCCCATTAACGTAGAATAAAATGGAGACTTTATATTAAGGCTCTTCTCTGCCCTCCTCCCCCCTTCAATTAACCCTAAAGGAATACCTTTGCAGATACTTCCGAAGCTTTCGAATTAACCAGTTATCATTGAGCTTCAAATTGTTTCCACAGATCATCAGTAAACTGCGAAGGAGCAAAAGGGTGTGAAGTGCATTTTAAGAAAGTGCCTGGGGAAAATAGATGGAGATAATCCCAGATCAAACACAATCCATGCAGGAATCGAGCTTTTAATTAGACAAAATGGAGTCACCTCACTTGGAGTTGGGAGTTAATTGCGATTATGGAAGGAATCGCCCACGAGCTGGTGAGATCGCACAGGCACTTCTCCGTTTCTGACTGAAGGTGTGACAGTTAAACTCAAGAGGCAATCTTGAGTTTAACTGGTATTCCTTTAGGGTTAAATCATCAGCAGGATTGTTAACACACAGTAAAAAATCTCTTACGATGGAGACTTGTCATGTTCAATGGGCCAGGATAGACAAAGCAAAATGGAGGGGCGCCTAAACCAGTACAATGTGCAGAGTAAACCCGTGACCTGGGAACAATTTGCACAATGTGAGAAATTATCGCAATGGATAGATTTTGATTTTCTCTCCATTTTTTATTTCCCCAATTTTCTGCCTTCTTATCCAGGAGAAGCTCGAATCTGTTGGGTTGGGTTGGGTTGGGTTGGGTTGGGTTGGGGGGTGCCTCCGCTATCTTCCCCGAGTGGTCATTCTAACAAAGTGAACCTTGACAGTGACATTCAATGGATTACTCGACCATAGAGACAACGGCTTAGAAATTTGATGGCAGTGCGCCCGGTTTGCAGGCATATAACGAGTGCTTGAGCGTCCAATGTGGCGGGCAGAATGCGCACACCCATCTCGTGCCGCTCACCATAGGGCACACACTGGAAGTAATTAAAATGCTGCTTTTGGGGCCGGAGGAAGAGGGGGAGCAGCCAAGAAGGCAGGAGAGAGCAGGTCATACCCACAGGTCTTCAGGGAGCACTTCTCTTATCTGTACTTAACTTCACTGAGGAGGAATGTCTGAGGCGCCTTCACTTCACAAAGGAGGCTGACACCAAGCTATGTCACCTGCTGCAGTCAATTAAAGAGAGGGACAAGGGTTAGCTATTGGCGAGGAAGCAGAGCAGAGGAAAGAAGTGGCTAGTGAAAGTAGAGTGTGTCGGTTGAGATAGAAGTAAGAAG
This sequence comes from Heptranchias perlo, assembly GCF_035084215.1. Classification (NCBI taxonomy): domain Eukaryota; kingdom Metazoa; phylum Chordata; class Chondrichthyes; order Hexanchiformes; family Hexanchidae; genus Heptranchias; species Heptranchias perlo. The sequence continues at coordinate 133,135,809 of NC_090327.1, read as the reverse complement.
GGGAAAAGAGGATAAGGTGCGAAGAAACCCTGCGCGATGTCTCCTCCAGGTTTGCCAGTCACTACGGCCATGGCTCTTCCCACTGCCGGTGATGGCCAGCATGTCTTCTTCCACGGGGGTAAAGGGTGTTCAGGCGTGCTCAGCCTTGCTGCCGGCAGCCTCCAGGCGCAGGTTGTATGCAACCTTCTCCTGCAAGAAAGGATTGTGTTTGTGACCGTCTTGCGAGGTGTTTAGAGAATGTGCCATCATAGTCGAATAGTTGGTACGCAGCGTGTAAGTTGTGAGGTGTGGGAAAGTGAGCGTTGCAATAGTGGAGATTGTGGAGTGAAACATGGTGTGATGATTGTAGGAGAGTGAAGGGAGGTAGGGGAGGGGAGGGGAGTATTGTGGTGTAGGGAGGCTGGAGGTATGAGCAGAGTGTAAGAGAGCAGTATTTTTACCTTGACAACTCCAGTGAGGTCAGTGAACTTCTTTCGTGAACTTGCAGCCAAGTCCTGGGAGCTAAGCTCCTGCTATTGACCCCCTCAGCATCCTCTTCCCACTGGTGTTGCCTCCTGGGGGGGGAACAGGATCTCCCTCCTCCTGTCCACTGCCTGGACCAGGGCCTCCAACGTGGCATCAGAGAGCCTGGCTGGATGTCCTGGTTTGCACCTCTTCCACCTATTATCTTCAATCTGGGAAGTTTCCCTGTTATCTGCAGCCAGAGTGCACCTCCCCTTTAAGAGGTGCCAGCTATCCTTAAGTGGCATCAGAGATGCCCGATTTCCCGCCACTCTCCAAACAGGCATGCAGCTAATGAACTGCGGGTAGCACTGGCTGGATGCCTGAATCATTTTAATGAGACCCCAGTGCGAATTTAACATGGTGCCTGGAACCCCCTGGACAGGTACGTGCAATGCTCGCCCCACCCCTGCACGCCCTTATTTGAGCGTGATCAAATTTCCAAGCCATCCTATCTGAGCCTAGCGCTACCATATCCAAAGTCTACACACACACACATATTATAGGGATCACCAGACAGCAGTCAGGAACAGGAATTGTGGCTGATGTTTTCTCTTCCCAGCCTCGGGTACTAAGGCCAATTGTGGTCCCCTTGCTGCCTCTATAACTTAGATCAGCTAATGTAGCACAGGCCCGGACCTTGCTAGTCTCTACGGGCCAGTACCACACCAAAGCAGGGGGCTTTTCTCCATTTTGGTTGGGAAATGGCAAACCAGCAACTCAAATCGAAAGCATTAGTAACATTTGGCTTGCTGTCATACTCCACAGCCTCCTGATTTTGCATAAACGAAACTGTAATAGCCTTAAGTGCCATCTTCTAGAAATTTCAAATATGATACCTTTTTTCGACGGGATGATTTTTCAGTAAAAGTTTGTTGAGGGAAAGAAGTGGAAAAGCTGGGCCTCTTTTATTATGTCACAATGATGGTCCCAAAAGGGACATCATGATGCATTTCAATAGGATTTGTATTATCACAACCTACATTCGACAAGCCTTAATTATTGGTTAACAAAAATAGAAAGACCCTTTTCAGCTTTTTCTATTATATCACTTCGTAAAGGATGATTTTCTGTATCTCTGTGACATTCCGTATTTTAAGAAAAAATGAGGATACCTGGCGGTTGCAGTCAGGTAAACACTGCCCTTCCAACTGTGGGACATGGGCTCAAATCTGGCCGAGCGATGGGCATCGAACTCTCTGTGTGCGAGGTGAGGGTTTCGAGCGATGTCAGCTAGCCTGCTATCAGTTAATAGGGAATGATTCCGTGATGCGGTGCTCTTCATGGGGAGCCGTGCTTGCAGGGAGAGTACAGGAAGCACTGGATGGTGAAATCCCCCTTACAGGGATTAGTAGGCTTATACATTAAGAATGGGCACCTGGTACTGGGCGGTGTCTGACGCCCATGAGATCGCACATCAGCGTGGGTCAGTGCCTTAAGGAGAACGGGGAACTAAATGGGGGGGGGAGGAAAAAACAAAGCCCCTGCCACCAGAGGAAGAGGCCAACATTTCTCTGGCTGCAGCTCACTGTTACAGCTACCCTGCCATTGACAGACAGAAAGAACGCTGCTAAATGCAGCTTCCAAAGGACTGCAGTGTGCAGTTGTTTGTTTCTCCGTTGCTACACAATCCATCCCATAATACCAACGGGGTGGATTTCACAGAGCCAGCAGCCACGGGCACACAGAACCATGGCTTGTTGTTGTGATTCTGTAATATAAAGAGGGTGCAATACTGACAGCTGGATCCCCCGCTCTCTATAAATAACCATAAAGATCTGACCTCAATTCAGTGCAGTTGTTCTAATTACCTTTCCCCTAAATCTTACTTTTATTTTAATTTTGGTGTCATAATGCTTGAGTGATCCTGGAAGGATTAAACAAGACACGGAAACATTAATCCCAAGGTGACATCCTCCACTTTGCAGTTGCTGCTCCTGCCAAGCCAAGCATGAGACCAAAAACAAAGTGGTTGCTATGAATCCCTTAATGAGCTATTTGGTAACAGTGTGAGCACTGGGGGCAATATTGGTCTTCAGCGATAGTGCAAAAAACGGGCGACAGCGAATGAATGGAGGGGAAAATCGCGCAGGGCGCAAAATGGGCGGCCAATCCATTATCGCCTATTTCACCCCCGCTGAGTCTACCTGGGCCAAAAGGGTTAAATTACAAGGATAGGTTGCATAGAATAAGCTTGTATACCCTTGAGTATAGAAACTTAAGGGGTGACCTAATTGAGGTGTTTAAGATGATTAAAGGATTTGATAGGGTAGACAGAGAGAAACTATTTCCTCTGGTGGGGGAGTCCAGAACAAGGGGGTATAACCTTAAAATTAGAGCTAGGTTCTTCAGGGCTGATGTCAGGAAGAATTTTTTCATACAAAGGGTAGTGGAAATCTGGAACTCTCTCCCCCCAAAAAGCTGTTGAGGCTGGGGGTCAATTGAAAATTTCAAAACTGAGATTGATAGATTTTTGTTCGGTAAGGGTATTAAGGGTTGGGAAACCAAGGCAGGTCGATGGAGATAAGATACAGATCAGCCATGATTTAATCGAATGGCGGAACAGGCTCGAGGGGCTGAATGGCCTCCTTCTGTTCCTACATTCCTATACAGGCACACAGTACACTTAAGGTCCACCATGCCAGCTCTTTACATGTGTGTGTACACAAGCTATGGATCGGTACCTTCCAAATGAATACTGGGAATATCTTACTGCTGTTATCTATTTAACAATCCAGATATAACGTCATTTTTGCTTCCCGGCTTTCTCCCCTCTACTAAAGGCCCTGAATCTTAGTGGGCTACAGTCTAAAGGCATCGGCAGTCCTCCAACATCATGTCCAAGTGGCTATTCTTCAAGGGTGGGCTAAGCTACTGAGCAGACTATTTGACTGTGACTGAATCACAGCAAAGCCTGATCCTATCCTCGCCTGACATCTACACTTGCGTACTTTCTAGCAGGAGTTGCTGGATAGCGATTAGGAACAGGAACTGATTGTTCCCTGCCTGGCACGGGACACAAAGGCCAATCATAGTTCCTGTACCACCACCCTGACTCAGATCAGCTAACTCAGCACAGAACAGGGACCATCTCATCTGTATGGCTCAGTACTACATCAGGCGGTACATTTCATAGAATCATAGAACACAGAAGGGGTTCATTCGGCCCATCGTGTCTGTGCCGGCTCTTTGAAAGAGCTATCCAATTATTCCCATTCCCCTGCTCTATCCCCATAGCCCTGTAAAGTTTTTCCCTTCAAGTATTTATCCAATTCCCTTTCGAAAGTTACTATTGAATCTGCTTCCACCACCCTTTCAGGCCGCGAATTCCAGATCCTAACATCTCGCTGCGTAAAAAAAATTCTCGTCATCTCCCCTCTGGTTCTTTTGCCAATTATCTTAAATTATCTTATTTAACAAATAATCAATCAGAGGAGCTACATCCATCTACCTTAACGTAAAAAGAGTAAACTCAAAGTGCGATATTCTTCAATACTATCAGTAGCTTGATAGCCTGAGAGAGGTTCCCACTTGGAATTAGCAGGTGCAAGTTTTAAGTGCTAGGATTCTACCTTTTTTTTATATATTTCAAAATAAACTTTATAAAATTTGTAAAGGTACATACAATGCAATTCAAGTCATGCTTCAAACAATACAATACAGGTCATACAATTTGCATTGGTACATACAGTACAATCCAACAGTCCCGGTACAATCAATAGTTACACACCATCCATTGTAAATACAGTCCATGGCACCCTAGGGCGCCTCCTTGCATTACAGCCGTTACCGGTTACAGATACAGTACATTTCGTTCTGTTCATTTATCATTTTACATTCTGCCCGAGGGTTTTTTTTCCCCAGATTCCAGCCCCTCGGTATACAATGGTGGGAGGGCTCTAAACAGTGGCCTTTCCCCCTAGAACCTTTGCGTAGGTTACAACTCGCCTCAGTGCGTCCCGCAGCACGTACTCCTGGACCTTGGAGTGTGCCAGTCGGCAACACTCGGTGTGGACAGCTCCTTCAGCTGGAAGACCAGCATGTTTCGGGCGGACCAAAGGGCCTCCTTCGCCGAACTGATGGTCTTCCGGCCACAGGTGATATCTGTCTCGGTGTGCGCCCTGGGGAACAGCCCGTAGAGCACAGTGTCTTGTGTTATCGAACTGTTTGGGATGAACCGGGACAGATACCAACACTTCTCTCTCCACACCCTCTGCGCGAAGGGGCAGCCCATCAGGAGGTGGACGACGGTCTTGTCCCCACCACAGCCCCGAGGGCAGCTCGGGGTGAGCTGAGATTCCATGTATGTTGAAAGGACCGCAATGGGAGGGCCTTTCTCACCACCACCCAGGCTACACCTCGGTGCTTATTGGTCAGTTCAGGCGACGAGACGTTCTGCCAAATGGCATCAACCGTCTGGTCGGGGAAGAAACCGATCGAGTCCACCCTCTCAGAGATCTTCTTGCCGGGTACAGCACAGGTCTGATTCAGGTGGATCACCCGATCCAGAGCAGACTTGAGCCTGTTGGCGATGACCTTGGACAGAATCTTGTAGTTGACATTTAGCAAGAAATGGGTTGCTGATTTCTGATTTCTTCCCTCTCCCCCTTCCGCTTGTAGATGAGAGTGATAATGCCTTTCCTCATGGACTCTGACATGCCGCCTGCCAGAAGCATATCCCCGCATACTTCCAGTAGGTCTGGGCCTATCCAGTCCCACAGAACCGAGTACAACTCGACCGATAAGCTGTCGCTTCCTGGAGTTCTGCTCTTCTCGAAGGACTTGACTGTCTTTGTCAGCTCGTCCAAGGTCAGTGGCCGACCTGTGCTCTCCCACTCGCTGTCCTCTAAGACCTCCATGATAGAGGATAGAAAGGACTGGGAAGCCATGATGTCTGTGGGCTTCGCGTTGTACAGCCTGGCGTAAAAGGATTTGCTGATCCTCAGTATGTCAGCCTGCGAAGACGTCACCGAGCCGTCTTCTTCCTTCAGGCTGCTGATCACAGAGGTCTCTGTACAGCTTCTGGATGAAGAAGTGTGAGCACATCTCGCCCTGCTCCACGGAGTGGACTCTAGACTGGAAGATGATCTTTGAGGCTGCGGAGGCGAAGAGCGAGGCTTGCCAGCCCTTCACCTCACTGAGTTCATCCCCGACATCGACACCCATCGCCTGCAGCTGGAGCAGATCCTGCATACTTTTCTGGAGTTGTGACAGAAGGAACTCTGTCTCTCTCTCGCCTTCTGATCACCTTTGTGGATGAAGAACCTCTTGATGTTGGCCTTGATCACTTCCCACCAGTGCAGCGTGGAGTCGAAGAGGGTTTCACGGTCCTTCAACCTGTGCAATCCCTCTTTAGTTCCTCAATGTTCTCCGGGGTCAACAGTCTCACGTTCAGCTTCCATACCCCCCTGCCCGCTCTCTGGTCCTCCTGCGATTGACAGTCGGCCAGTAGGAGGCAGTGGTCAGAGAAGAACACTGGCTGGACGTCGGTGGATCTGACCTTGAGTGTTGGAGACACAAAAAGGAAGTCTATCCTGGAACGGACGGACCCGTCTGGCCTGGATCAGGTGTATCTCTGCGGCGCTCCATCTGCAGGGTTGCTGAAGTCGTCGCGAAGCTTTGCGTCTTTCACCACCTCTATCAGGAGTTCAGACGTGGTGTCTGCTGGATCGTCCAGCCGCATCGATGATGCAGTTGAAGTCTCCGGCGAGAACACCGGCCTGGAGCTCGCCAGCAGCTAGGATTCTACCTGCTCAAAATTCACTGTCAACTTTCTCGAAGCACCTTACTCTCCTGTTGACAACAAATTGAATGACAACATATCCCCCAAAGGCAAAAGGACTAATATGAATAACAAACTGCTGGGTTTGTTCTACTTTTTTGTCCTCCCAGTTTTCACTAGTTCGTGCCAAGATGTGGTTCAATGGGAGTTGGCAGCTCCAGCATGTCTCTCAGATGCTCATCATTCATGTTTGAGTCCATCCAATGAGCAGCAACCAGGCTGTTTAGCTGTAGGGGGCACCATGGCTGTGTATGATCTTGTCTTCACCTGCTGCTCATACATAACTTTCCAGCAGGGCTCATTGTTCCCTTAAACAAAAGCAAAATACTGCGGATGCTGGAAATCTGACACGTTAACTCTGTTTCTCTCTCCGCAGATGCTGCCTGATCTGCTGAGTGCTTCCACCATTTTCTCATTTTACTTCTCATTGTTCCATTGATGGTTCAGTTTTTTTTTATTTGTTCATGGGATGTGGTCGTCGCTGGCGAGGCCGGCATTTATTGCCCATCCCTAATTACCTTTGAGAAGGTGGTGGTGAGCCGCCTTCTTGAACCGCTGCAGTCCGTGTGGTGAAGGTTCTCCCACAGTTCCAGGATTTTGACCCAGCGACGATGAAGGAACGGCGATATATTTCCAAGTCGGGATGGTGTGAGACTTGGAGGGGAACGTGCAGGTGGTGCTGTTCCCATGTGCCTGCTGCCCTTGTCCTTCTAGATGGTAGAGGTCGCATTGTCGCGTTGATGGTAGAGGTCGAGTTGTTAAAGCTGCAGCCCAATGCAGTACTGAGTCACGCAAAACTATCACTTGTCTGTGCTGAACTGAGCCAGGGCAGCTAAAATTGGCCTTGGTGTCTGCGGGCTAGGAATGAGGATCAAGTCGTCCAGGGTTCCTGCTCCTGATCACTATCCAGTGACTCCAGCTAGAAAGTGCAACAGTGTGGACGCTGGATGAAGACAACATTGGGTTGGGCTCCTTTTCTCCTCCTTGAAGAATATAATGACAAGTGTGGCCAGTGCACATACCCCAGCATACCAGTGCCTTCCCAGAGGAGGGGAGAAAATTGTGTGGGGTGTGAGGGGATTTAATTCATTTTTAAAATAAAAGGCATTCTGGAGTTTTAATACACAAATTTCAGCAAAGGAGTTCATGAATTCTAAATGTTCCTGGCATTAACGGGCAGACCAAGTACAAACCAAGGTCATGTGTAGAACGCACATCCCGCACTTGCTTTTCACACAGGAGTTTACATTCACAGGCACTCCCTTCTGCAACTCATATTAGTCACAGATCAATAAAGAGAAAAATCACACAGCACACACACGTCTGATAACTCTCGAGACAGAGCTACCAGATAATGTAGATGAAAAAATATCATTTAGATTTATTTTTACACTCAGCTTGTTACTTCTTTCACTCTCACTATTCAATGTTAAAGCCACAGTAGCAGCTTTCAGACTGAATGTCCAGCATACTTATCGAAGCATTTTAACATCACACTGTGTGACATTCCATCAAAAGACAACAAATATATTTAGCGACGAGTTTCATGTAGAAATGTTTACAAAATAACTTTGTTGGAAATTTTTTTGAAGTCTGCCGTTTTATACAAAGTTGCATCGCGAAGTCTCTCACTCAGTGTCTTAACAAGAAATGTGCAACAATAGGAAATGAGTGAGACAGTGAGTGAAATAGAGGGTGACAGAGAACAAGCGAGATAGAGAGTGAGACAGTACAAAAAGAAAGAGAGGGGGAAGAGAACAGTGTGAGATCGTAATAGTGCGAGAGAGAGAGAGAGAGAAAGAGAGAAAGAAAGCACGTGAAGATAAGACAATGAGCAAGAGAGAGAGGGCATTTTCATATAGCACAGGTCTACCTCTATTGCACAGTATGTCTTCCCTGACATTCAGGGAACTAATGACATAGTGGATCCATGAAAATGTGAGTCTGCAAATATGCTGACAGGTTAAGGGAGCCAGTTTACATGTAGCAAATAGTTTTCCGCATTCCACTGTGCAGCAGTGTCTAGGGGTCATTGTCCTTACACAGGGATAATGGGAACAAGGGATTGCAAAACTATCGGAGACCATGCAGGAGGCAGCACAGCAATGAGACAGAATAAGAAATGATGATTGAGACAATAAGGCAGAGGAGAAAGCCAGACTTTTGTATTTAGCTCACTAGTACCCATGTCAGATTGCCTGGAAAATATTAAAGTGTGCAGTATTCTAATATTGTATATTTTATAGGATTTAATATTAAAGCCCAAAAAGGTTTCTTTTTGTAGATTATTTGATTCACTTGGCTGTATAGGCATCTCAATGATTTCTTATTTTTGTACATTATTCTCTATGACGATAATACTGACGTAACAAAAAAATTCAATTTAGAGTCAGATAATGGGGTAAAAATTGATAATAAAGCTAACAAATTTTGCTAAAGGATCGTTAAACGGGTTTCACCTCTCTCTCCTCCTTTAAGTTGCTCCTTAAAACCTACCTCTCTGACCAAGCTTTTGGTCACCTGTCCTAATAAAACCTTATGTGGCTTGATATGAAATTTTGTCTGATAAGCCATTGGGACGATTTTACTACGTTAAAGGTTCTATATAAATGCAAATTTTTGTAAGGGTCCTCATTAGCATTTGCAAGGGGTCTAGCCCCTGTTTACGGTGGACATCAGAGATGCCATAAAATTGTCCGAGGTCAATATGGCGTTGTATGGTATTTCAAGCTTCCTTGGGGCACAGCTTTGCGAAATTGGTCATTTTTGCCTGTTTTCTGCCCTAATGGCTTTTACCATTTTTTTAGGGTGAGAAGCAATTTTCAGTTTCTGTAATGGGATCAGAGAATTGTGTTCTACATACTTTTAGAAATAAAACTGGTGAATTGTAGCCAATAATATTGCAATATTGGGTGAGACACTGTATTTATCTAATACTTTCAGAGTATTTTCCTCAAAATACGAACAGTCCTAAATCGTTCAGTTTTGTTTGGGACAATTCTTTCAATGAATGTTTGAATTTAAAAGCCTCTATTTGTCTGTAGAGCACTGGCAAGGTGTGTTGTGCTGACATAAACCATGATGTGGAGATGCCGGTGATGGACTGGGGTTGACAATTGTAAACAATTTTACAACACCAAGTTATAGTCCAACAATTTTATTTTAAAATCCACAAACATTCGGAGGCTTCCTCCTTCCTCAGGTGAATGTGGAACATTCACCTGAGGAAGGAGGAAGCCTCCGAAAGCTTGTGAATTTTAAAATAAAATTGTTGGACTATAACTTGGTGTTGTAAAATTGTTTACAATTAACATAAACCAAGTTGACTTCCAAACCTGTACAGTGATTAAGTAGGGAGCAGGAAGGCCCCGGGTTCAATTATTGGTCTGTGTTGAGTTAGCTGATCTCAGCGGGTGGTATTGGAGATACTACAGTTGGCCTCAGCACTCCCGATTTGGGAGAAAGAAGTCAGCCAGTGACTCCTGCTGGACGTCTGCAGATGTGGAATGAGGCCCGGATCGATGTCAAATAATCAGTAGATTTTCACTGTCCACGCTCACACGGCTCATCGTAAAAAATGGTCACTTGAGCAAAGTAGCCGAGGGCCGCTGGTGTCTGTGGAACCTTTACCCGGCAGGAGTCAGTGCGGTCAGGACAAGAGGAGCAAATTGGAAAAACCAAAAAAAAAAGAGCATGATGATTACTGTGGAGTGGAAGAGTTTCCTCGCATTAGTGTCAGTGTGACCGATCACAGCTGCCTATAATTTCCCTCCATCTCTGACAAACCGTCCCAGGGGTGAGTACTTACCATTCGTAGTGCTAACCCCTGGGCTATAAGCCACTTTGAGTTATTTTGAGCTGTTTTGAAAGACTTAAGATAGTCAAATCTACAGGACCTGGTGGTTTCTACCCCAGAGTATTAAAAGATGTTGCAGATGCATTAGACATTTTTCAAAGCTCTCTACATTCAAGAATTGTGTCTTTGGATTAGAAAAATTAAAATGTGACTCCATTATTTAAGAAGGGAGGGAGGGAGAAACCAGGTAACTAAAGACCTGGCAGTTTAATATCTGTCGTGGGGAACTTACTGGAATCTATCATCAGAGACAGAGTGAATGAGCACTTGGACATGTATGTACTGATCAGAGAGTCAGCATGGATTTGTGACGGGTAGGTCATGACTGACTAATCTAGTTGAATTTTTTGAGCAGGTCACTTGCAGGTGGATAAGAGAGTGCCAATGGATGTTATCTATATGGACTTCCAGAAAGTATTTGATAAGGTTCCACACAAGAGATTGAAATTTTCAGGACTGAGATTGATGAATTTTTAATGGGTAAGAGTATCAAGGAATATGGAGTAAAGGCGGGTAAATGGAGTTGAGGTACAGATGAGCCATGATCCAATTGAATGGTGGAACAGGCACGATGGGCTGAATGGCCTACACCTGTTCCTATGACACTGGTGTTGTGAAAAAGTGTTTGGTGAATCTTTTCTCTTCAGTTGACAAGCACACACTATTGTAATGTAAATCACATGAAAACAGCTCATCGTATCACTTGAGCATGATGTGATTGTGGTGGAAATGACATAAACTGTTTTGACACTGGCACTCATTTAGTCAGATTTCAGGAGATTGGTGTCCATGAACTGGCTCCCCACATTCACACCACTAGATTTGTCCCCTTTATCCTGGAGTTATTATTATAGGCTCATGAAAGCCTGCGATTCTTTCCAAAGCCTTCGCTTGGCTACCTCTCCCCACATTCAAAAGCCTCCTCAAAACTCATCTCCTTGACCGTGCCTTCAGTCATCTCCCCCCCCTCCCCGATTCTTCTCTAACTCCTGTGAGATATCCATTCCGCCTCTAAGTAGTGCTTTGGGATATTTAAACAGGCAGTTGTTTCATGACAACGTGCTATATAAATGCAAGTGGTTCGACAAGCACTCATATAAAAGTGACTGTACATCTCCTCTTTTCATGAACATTAAAAAAGGTTTAACAAATTTTTAGCAAGACATTGTCCCTTTAATATATTCTTAGTGTTCACACAGCTGGTTTGTTTAAATCTTCATACATGGTGCATGGTAAAGACACAACAGGTCCATACCAGCACAGATAAAGTAACATACAAAAAAGTGTTTTTACTCTGGGGATCAGTGGGGTGCTTTTAATCTGAGCCCTGCTACATGGAAATGATTTTATAAACAAACTGAAAAAGGATAGTGTTGTCACATTGTACAAGGATTAAATGTTTCTTGAGTTCCAGGAGGTCATGGCCAGCTGTAAATTGGATTAATGGACTTTCCATTTTATTAATGCCTTACAAGTGCCGATGCAGATACTGGAGTACAGCACCAGCAATGGTCACCTTTACTATATTACACACCCCAGTGCATGGCCTGCACTTGAAGGGGGCTAAATTTAAAACTAATCTGCAGAAACAATATTTCAATGAATGAGTGGTCAATCTATGGAACAGGCACCCTAGGGAGACAGTGGCAGTTAGTATTGATTCATTCAAATGAGATGGATTTCTTTCATAAAATAACCATTTTGGGATACAATATAAAAATAATTTGAGACATGACATGAGGTAAGTGTAGCATGCGTGGGAGGATGAAGGTGACTTTGGACCGATGGTTCCCAAATCTCTTCACTACTGGTGTTTTCCTCGTGTCATTTCTGGGTCTGTTGTGGACTGATTGATAGAGATTGATTGCTATGATTAGTCAACAACTCCATTATTGTATCATGCGACTACCAGGATGGTAGGAGGCGAGCTAGATAGACCATGGTCTTTTCTCATCTAGCAATTCCTATGTTCCTATCGACTTCCATCACCATAGATGGGTAGAATACAGGTCCAATCCCCTTCCCACTCAGCATGATATAGCTAAGCCATGCTGTTATGGGAAGGTAAAGTTGGAGGGAGAGTTGACGTCGGGAGGACATTTTCACTCGCTTTGCTGGGCGGAAACGCAGTGGGAGCACCCCGAAAATCACGGAAAAAAATTTACCGCCCTATTCTTGCTCCCAACCCGGGGCCTACTCTGCTGGCGGCCAGAGTGCCCACCTCTTTCAGGACCTTTTAGCGTGCAGATAAGGGTCCACTGACGTACTGGGCAGATCGTGCGCTGAGCACACTCTGCCCAGTTATTTACCTGGCAGCACAGCCGAAAAGGACCAAAAACGGTAGGTTTAATATTATTTTTGTAGGGGCAGGAGTGCTCCTCCTCTGGGCTCTACAAGAATGATGCTGCTGCCCCGGGCTGCCCCTACTTCGTCATCATCCCGTTCCCCCCCGCCACCACCCCATCCCAGAGTTGGCAAACTGCAGGGGGGAGCTTATTTGGCGGCCACGGTCTGCCGGTCCAAAGGTAACGTTAACGGGCCAGCATTATCGAGCGACTGCCCGACAGTTAAAAGCTCCCCCCAGGCCTCTGTTGCATGTCTTCCAGTGGCCAGCATAAATGACAATGGCAAGTCACCCACCCACCTTCTCAGCTACAGGAACCATATGATTTGACTATACCAGAAAGGGGGGAAAGCAGAAATGGAAGAAACAACATGAAACAAGACCCTCCAAAAAAAAATCAAACTCATCTAATAGCTCAGTAGTTAAGTGCACTATATGGCAAGATATGAAAGAATTAAACTTACATTTATATAGCACCTTTCACTACCTCAGGACGTCCCAAAGCGCTTTACAGCCAATGAAGTACTTTTGAAGCATAGTCACTGTTGTAATGTAGGAAGCACGGCAGATAATTTACGCACAGCAAGGTTCCACAAACAGCAATGTGACAATGACCAAATAATCTGTTTTAGTGATGTTGGTTGAGGGATAAATATTGGCCAGGGCACTGGGGAGAACTCCCCTGTTTTTCTTCAAAAATGCCATGGGATCTTTTACTACCACCTGAAAGGGCAGACGGGGCCTTGGATTAATGTTTCATCCAAAAGACAGCACCTCCGCCAATGCGGCATTCCCTCAAGACTGCACTGGAGCGTCAACCTAGGTTTTGTGTTCAATATGACGTCATATACACCAGGAGGGGCCTTTGTTTTGATCCCTGGTACTGCGTTAGCTGATCTTAGTCAGGGCAACAGTAGAGGCATTATAATTGGCCTTAGCACCCTGGTCTAGGAAGTGAACAAGTGGACAATCAGCTCCTGATCCCTTGCTGGGAAATGCACATGTGAGCGTCAGGTAAGGACAGGTTCGGGCTCGGCTGTCATGTCTTCCACAGCCAAACAACCTGCTAGCACTCGCTGGCTGGCCTCCCACATGAAGGATGCCCAGTTAGATGGGGCACCAGAGGGCTGCTGGCACTGATGGAACCAGACCTCAGTGCGAGCCCCCAGAACCTTGTGGAGTAGAGGGAAGAAAATCAGAGAAAGAAATATAACAACTCACAATTATATAGTGCTTTTAATGTCGAAAAATGCCCCAAATACTTCACAGAGGTGGAATCAGAAATGAATGGATTCCAAACCAAAGGACGTATTAGGAGGGAAGGTGGGTTTTAAGGAGAGCCTTAATGGAGGAGAGGGAAGCGGAGGGGCTTAGGAAGGGCATTCCAGAGCGCGGGGCCTAGGTGGCTGAGAGCATGGCCGCCTATGGTGGGGTGAAGGGAGAGGGATGCCTAAGAGGACAGAGTCAGAGGAACGGAAAGTTCTAAGTAAAATTATTAACATATTTGCATCCCCACATGTAGAAGTTTCCTGTTTGTGTCCCTTATGGGACATTGAGCAGTTCAGATGAAGATTTGTTTATCGGTGCAGATGCAGTGAAATTACTGTGTAGAGGATCAGTGTGCTCTTAGTGCCTGTTGCTTGGAACGGTTAGTATCGGAACAGGTGGTGCCACCTATTTGAAATTTACTGTTAGATGCAGTGCTGACATTTTGTTCAATAGCCTGTTTGTACTTCATGGTCCTGTAATAAACCCAACCACTGCTATAAACATATAAAAACCAGCAGGTCAAATCATTAAAACCAGGTTTAGGTTTGAACGGCTCCTTCCTTTGAACAAGTTACCTAAACGCTGAATCTGACAGCACCGTTTAATTTTTGACACGAGTGGAATATCATATTATTTTTAAATCAGAGATATTTCTTTCTAATACATCCTTCATTGCTGCAGCCGTTGTGAACAAGGCTGTTTCACTCGCTTGCATCAGCTAAGTGGTCACTTTCTTGCTGAGGCTGCACCAGGCAGGCTCCGTTATCGAATTACATTTAATTAATCTCCGCATACTAAATTAGCTGGGTTTCCGGTTTCCCAGCCCACTTTATTGTTAATTCTTTCCAGACTACCGTGCTTAGGGTTTGACCTCCGTTACAAATTGTCTCATTAATGCCAGGCACAAAGACGCACTGGATGGGGAATGATTCAGGCACTCTAGCTGAGTGCTCAGATCACATAAATAGCTGCCCTTGCCGATCTCTGCAGTCGCGTCCATTGATTCGGGGAAGTCACCTGATGGATTTTCTGGATGCTGCATCTGTCTGCAGCATCACCGAAGCATGATGCAATCTCCAGTAACCACTGTACTATACTGAAGGGCCGATTTCTGAAAAATGATCAAGGTCGAGGGACTTATCTCTTCAGCGTCTTAAATTCTCACTGGTGTCGCATTTCCTAATGTTCTTACAGCAAACAGATGCTTACTGTTCCACGGATGTTATACATCTGATGCAATGATCAGCTGGCACCCACTAGCCAGTTCTAGAAAGAAAAAAATAAAGTGTTGTGGAGAGTAGCTACATCTATTATATATTAAAAATATTAGGCGGGTCGCAACATTCAGTATCAAAGTGCACTGAAAACTCCAACATCAGTCTGGTCCTATGGAAAAATCACATTCTAAAAGTGTCCACATCTACTTGCAATACCTGTTATACTTGTAGGTGGCGCCGTGATGTGGGTTTTCAATGTTAAACTTTGCTAACGTTAGTAACACCACAACGCCTTATCTCAGGAACAAATCTGGAGAAATCGTGCCAGTCCAGGTCAGCATCTCTCTGGCCTCTTAAAAAAAAATCGGGGCCTCCACAAACTTGTAATATCGTGTTGTGTGGCACGAATCTATCCCATGCTAAATGGGATAGATTCAGACCAGATCAGGCAGCTCAAAACTGGGCATCCATGAGGCGCTGTGGGCCATCAGCAGCAGCAGAATTGGATTCCAGCACAATCTGTAACCTCATGGCCCGGCATATTCCTCACTCTACCATTACCAACAAGCCAGGGGATCAACCCTGGTTCAATGAGGAGTGTAGAAGAGCATGCCAGGAGCAGCACCAGGCTTACCTAAAAATGAGGTGCCAACCTGGTGGCAACAACACAGGACGACATGCATGCTAAACAGCAGAAGCAACATGCTATAGACAGAGCTAAGCGATTCCACAATGAACAGATCAGATCAAAGCTCTGCAGTCCTGCCACATCCAGTCGTGAATGGTGGTGGACAATTAAACAACTAACGGGAGGAGGAGGCTCTGTAAATATCCCCATCCTCAAAGATGGCAGACTCCAGCACGTGAGTGCAAAAAACAAGGCTGAAGCGTTTGCAACCATCTTCAGCCAGAAGTACCGAGTGGATGATCCATCTCAGCCTCCTCCCGATATCCCCACCATCACAGAAGCCAGTCTTCAGCCAATTCGATTCACTCCACGTGATATCAAGAAACAGCTGAGTGCACTGGATACAGCAAAGGCTATGGGCCCCGACAACATCCCAGCTGTAGTGCTGAAGACTTGTGCTCCAGAACTAGCCGCACCTCTGGCCAAGCTGTTCCAGTACAGCTACAACACTGGCATCTACTCGACAATGTGGAAAATTGCCCAGGTATGTCCTGTCCACAAAAAGCAGGACAAATCCAAACCGGCCAATTACCACCCCATCAGTCTACTCTCAATCATCAGCAAAGTGATGGAAGGTGTCGTCGACAGTGCTATCAAGCAGCACTTACTCACCAATAACCTGCTCACCGATGCTCAGTTTGGGTTCCGCCAGGACCATTCGGCTCCAGACCTCATTACAGTCTTGGCCCAAACATGGAAAAAAGAGCTGAATTCCAGAGGTGAGGTGAGAGTGACTGCCCTTGACATCAAGGCAGCATTTGACCGAGTGTGCCACAAAGGAGCCCGAGTAAAATTGAAGTCAATGGGCATCGGAGAAAACTCTCCAGTGGCTGGAGTCATACCTAGCACAAAGGAAGATGGTAGTGGTTGTTGGAGGCCAATCATCTCAGTCACAGGACTTTGCTGCAGGAGTTCCTCTGGGTAGTGTCCTCGGCCCAACCATCTTGAGTTGCTTCATCAATTACCTTCCCTCCATCATAAGGTCAGAAATAGGGATGTTCGCTGACGACTGCACAGTGTTCAGTTCCATTCACAACCCCGCAGATAGTAAATCAGTCCGTGCCCGCAAGCATCAAGACCTGGACAACAACCAGACTTGGGATGATATTCTGCGGTGAGTGACTCACCTCCTGACTCCCCTAAGCCTTTCCACCATCTACAAGGCACAAGTCAGGAGTGTGATGGAATACTCTCCACTTGCCTGGATGAGTGCAGCTCCAACAACACGCAAGAAGCTCGACACCATCCAGGACAAAGCAGCCTCCTTGATTGGCACCCCATCCACCACACTAAACATTCACTCCCTTCACCACCAGCGCACCGTGGCTGCAGTGTGTACCATCCACAGGATCCACTGCGGCAACTCGCCAAGGCTTCTTCGACAACACCTCCCAAACCCACGACCTCTACCATCTAGAAGGACAAAGGCAGCAGGCACATGGGAACAACACCACCTGCACATTCCCCTCCAAGTCACACACCATCCCAACTTGGAAATATATCGCTGTTCCTTCATCATTGCTGGGTCAAAATCCTGGAACTCCCTACCTAACAGCACTGTGGATGAACCTTCACCACACGGACTGCAGCGGTTCAAGAAGGCGGCTTATCACCACCTTCTCAAGGGCAATTAGGGATGGGCAATAAATGCCGGCCTTGCCAGCGACGCCCACATTCCATGAACAAATTAAAAAAAAGATCTTCTTCATTCTTTGAAAAATTGAGGCCAACTTTTTTTTTTAAATTGGGGCAAATTAAAAGTAGTAAAATTGGGACCTGTATAGTTTTAAAATATTGGGACATCTTCAACGTTGGAAAAATTAGGGCCTTCTCATTCACTGAAAGATCAGATATTCATTTTTTTTTAAAGAAAATCAGGGCACCCCACCACCCAAAGTACGTTACCAACCCCTTCATGGTACTTTTCCTATTGCTCCCCCCTACTGGGGTAAATTTCCTTACCCCCTTCCCTGACCATCTTCTGCATAACCTCCACTTTCTCCTCCTGCCCCTCTTAACCTCCCCTTTCTTTTGTGCCTCTCCTCCCTCTTTACTCTTCCTCTCCCTTCCGCTGCCTTGGTGTAATTACCACCCTCTAACTCTGCTTGAGCTGAAGACAGCACTCGGTTTTGACTGCCTCCGTGCAAGGCCACAGATCATCAAGCAGCAACAGAATAAGTGCAAAAAACATCTGTGGCTGATTGATTAACATTAACGAGGTTAAGGGAACCCCCCCCCCACATTAACTCAATGGATAAAGGCAGCACCTGGTATAGAGATGAACCATATTGATGAAGAAGGTCCCAATTTGTGCTGATTTAATTGATTTCAGCCAGAATAACTGCAATTGGCCTCAGCGCCGCAGGACAGGGAACAGCCAGGGTTCCCACTACTAATTGTGATCCAATGACCTGCCTCCACCCCCCCTTACTGGAAAGTGCACTTGTGCATCGTTGGTGAGGACAGGATCAGGTAGTCCCACGCCCTATGGTGAAATAGCCGATGAACATTCACCATCTGGGCACTTACACGTGACCACTTGGGAGAGATAATGGAAGGTGCCTGCAGAAATGCACCACCTCAGCAAGAATTAGCACCTTCAGGAGGGAAGAGAGGAGGAACAACTGGCGGGGGGAAAACCAGAGTTGGTATTATTGCAATATGTATAATATGAATGTGTAAGTTCCAAGCACGGGTGGTAGCAGCTGCTAAGCACATTACTTTTGTGCGCCGACCGGTGATGGGGGAGAAAATGAGAATGGAGAGAGTCTGTCCCCATGTATCCTGATCAGCAGTGCAGGGCAGGCAGCCCATGCATGGTGTGCCAAGGCAAAGCAAATTCCAGGCTCCCATCTCAATGGGGTCTCGGCGTTCTTGGCGGCCAGCCTTTGGGTTTCTGGTAAGTTTACTTTGGAACTGTTGCCAGTTGCGTGAGTCCCATTAGCTGGAAGATGGCAGCCCTAAAACCTCACTCAGTGTAATATACAAGCAGTTTTAAGTTGTAGTTTGTTAGTCATTCCTTTGTTCTTTTTACAATCGAAAAGTTACGAGTGGATGATCCATCTCGGCCTCCTCCCAATATCCCCACCATCACAGAAGCCAGTCTTCAGCCAATTCAATTCGATTCACTCCACGTGATATCAAGAAACGGCTGAGTGCACTGGATACAGCAAAGGCTACGGGCCTCGACAACATCCCGGCTGTAGTGTTGAAGACTTGTGTTCCAGAACTAGCTGCGCATCTAGCCAAGCTGTTCCAGTACAGCTACAACACTGGCATCTACCTGACAATGTGGAAAATTGCCCAGGTATGTCCTGTCCACAAAAAGCAGGACAAATCCAATCCGGCCAATTACCACCCCATCAGTCTACTCTCAATCATAGAATCATAGAATCATAGAAGTTACAACATGGAAACAGGCCCTTCGGCCCAACATGTCCATGTCGCCCAGTTTATACCACTAAGCTAGTCCCAATTGCCTGCACTTGGCCCATATCCCTCGATACCCATCTTCCCCATGTAACTGTCCAAATGCTTTTTAAAAGACAAAATTGTACCCGCCTCTACTACTGCCTCTGGCAGCTCGTTCCAGACACTCACCACCCTTTGAGTGAAAAAATTGCCCCTCTGGATCCTTTTGTATCTCTCCCCTCTCACCTTAAATCTGTGCCCCCTCGTTATAGACTCCCCTACCTTTGGGAAAAGATTTTGACTATCGACCTTATCTATGCCCCTCATTATTTTATAGACTTCTATAAGATCACCCCTTAACCTCCTACTCTCCAGGGAATAAAGTCCCAGTCTGTCTAACCTCTCCCTGTAAGTCAAACCATCAAGTCCCGGTAGCATCCTAGTAAATCTTTTCTGCACTCTTTCTAATTTAATAATATCCTTTCTATAATAGGGTGACCAGAACTGTACACAGTACTCCAAGTGTGGCCTCACCAATGCCCTGTACAACTTCAACAAGACATCCCAACTCCTGCATTCAATGTTCTGACCAATGAAACCAAGCATGCTGAATGCCTTCTTCACCACCCTATCCACCTGTGACTCCACTTTCAAGGAGCTATGAATCTGTACTCCTAGATCTCTTTGTTCGATAACTCTCCCCAACGCCCTACCATTAACGGAGTAGGTCCTAGCCCGATTCGATCTACCAAAATGCATCACCTCACATTTATCTAAATTAAACTCCATCTGCCATTCATCGGCCCACTGGCCCAATTTATCAAGATCCCGTTGCAATCCTAGATAACCTTCTTCACTGTCCACAATGCCACCAATCTTGGTGTCATCTGCAAACTTACTAACCATGCCTCCTAAATTCTCATCCAAATCATTAATATAAATAACAAATAACAGCGGACCCAGCACCGATCCCTGAGGCACACCGCTGGACACAGGCATCCAGTTTGAAAAACAACCCTCGACAACCACCCTCTGTCTTCTGTCGTCAAGCCAATTTTGTATCCAATTGGCTACCTCACCTTGGATCCCATGAGATTTAACCTTATGTAACAACCTACCATGCGGTACCTTGTCAAATGCTTTGCTGAAGTCCATGTAGACCACGTCTACTGCACAGCCCTCATCTATCTTCTTGGTTACCCCTTCAAAAAACTCAATCAAATTCGTGAGACATGATTTTCCTCTCACAAAACCATGCTGACTGTTCCTAATTAGTCCCTGCCTCTCCAAATGCCTGTAGATCCTGTCCCTCAGAATACCCTCTAACAACTTACCCACTACAGATGTCAGGCTCACTGGTCTGTAGTTCCCAGGCTTTTCCCTGCCGCCCTTCTTAAACAAAGGCACAACATTTGCTACCCTCCAATCTTCAGGCACCTCACCTGTAGCGGTGGATGATTCAAATATCTCTGCTAGGGGACCCGCAATTTCCTCCCTAACCTCCCATAACGTCCTGGGATACAACGTCCAAGTGATGGAAGGTGTCGTCGACAGTGCTATCAAGCGGCACTTACTCACCAATAACCTGCTCACCGATGCTCAGTTTGGGTTCCGCCAGGACCACTCGGCTCCAGACCTCATTACAGCCTTGGTCTTAAACATGGATAAAAGACCTGAATTCCAGAGGTGAGGTGAGGGTGACTGCCCTTGACATCAAGTCAGCATTTGACCGAGTGTGGCACCAAGCAGCCCTAGTAAAATTGAAGTCAGTGGAAATCAGGGGACAGCTCTCCAGTGGCTGGAGTCATACCTAGCACAAAGGAAGATGGTAGTGGTTGTTAGATGCCAATCACCTCAGCTCCAGGACATTGCTGCAGGAGTTCCTCAGGGCAGTGTCCTAGGTCCAACCATCTTCAGCTGCTTCACCAATGACCTCCCTTCATCATAAGGTCAGAAATGGGGATGTTTGCTGATGATTGCACAGTGTTCAGTTCCATTCGCAACCCCTCAAATAATGAAGCAGTCCGAGCCTGCATGCAGCAAGACCTGGACAACATGCAGGCTTGGGCTGATAAGTGGCAAGTAACATTCGTGTCAGACAAGTGCCAGGCAATGACCATCTCCAACAAGAGAGAGTCTAACCACCTCCCTTGACATTCAACGGTATTACCATCGTCGAATCCCCCACCATCAACATCCTGGGGGTCACCATTGACCAGAAACTTAACTGGACCAGCCATATAAATACTATGGCTACAAGAGCAGGTCAGAGGTTGGATATTCTGCGGCGAGTGACTCACCTTCGGACTCCCCAAAGCCCTTCCACCATCTATAAGGTACAAGTCAGGAGTGTGATGGAATACTCTCCACTTGCCTGGATGAGTGCAGCTCCAGCAACACTCAAGAAGCTCGACACCATCCAGGACAAAGCAGCCCGCTTGATTGGCACCCCATCCACCACCCTAAACATTCACTCCCTTCACTACCGGCGCACAGTGGCTGCAGTGTGTACCATCCACAGGATGCACTGCAGCAACTCGCCAAGGCTTCTTCGACAGCACTTCCCAAACCCACGGCCTCTACCACCTAGAAGAACAAGAGCAGCAGGCACATGGGAAAAACACCACCTGCACGTTCCCCTCCAAGTCACACACCATCCCGACTTGGAAATATATCGCCGTTCCTTCATCGTCGCTGGGTCAAAATCCTGGAACTCCCTTCCCAACAGCACTGTGGGAGAACCTTCACCACACGGACTGCAGCAGTTCAAGAAGGCGGCTCACCACCACCTTCTCAAGGGCAAGTAGCGATGGGCAATAAATGCTGGCCTTGCCAGCAACGCCCACATCCCACGAACGAATTTAAAAAAAAGCAAATTCCAGGCTCCCAGCTCAATGGGGTCTCGGCGTTCTTGGCGGCCAGCCTTAGAGTTTCTGGTAAGTTTACTTTGGAACTGTTGCCAGTTGCGTGAGTCCCATTAGCTGGAAGATGGCAGCCCTAACACCTCACTCAGTGTAATATACAAGCAGTTTTAAGTTGTAGTTTGTTAATCGTTCCTGTGTTTTTTTTAAATTGAAAAATTACTAATTTATTCCAAATGAATGTGGCTTTACAGTGACAGCAACTGAAACCAACAGATTTAATTAGTGACCAGAAATAAAAGCACCAAGTCTCCAATAGTAAATGAATGGCTCCCAATCCACCTCACCTCACCTCCTTCAAGCACAGGACTCAGGCTATACTGAGAATGAAAATGTAAAGTTTATTATACACTTCACCAGATCACAACATACCATTACAAAATCCAAGAAATAAATATATAATAATCACACAAAATAATCCCTTGTTTTTCCCTTTTGTTTTCCTCTCTTAAATGCATTGCTTCTTGCTGGGATACAGCTAAGTGGTCATTCTTTCTGTGTGAGCCTAGACGAGATCGACAGGCTGTTTGACTGTGGAGAGCATAGCAGGTGAGCCTGTTCCTGTTCTCACCTGATGTCCACACTAGATGGCAAACAGGTACAGCAGCCTCAGTTGAATTTTTCCCTCCTCCATTATCCAGGATGCTGAAGCCAATTGTAGCACTCCAACTACTGCCCTCACCTCGACGGCTTAATCCTACATCACCCACCAAACCATCCGAGGAACTCCAAGTATAAATGCTTGAATCCACAACCACAACAATAACTTGCAATTGTATAGTACTTCGAACATGGCAAACATCCTAAAACACTTAACAAGGAGACAAAAAATGGACATGGAGCATTCACGGGAGGCTTATTGGAAATGCCCAAAGGCATAACCAAAGAGGCAGATTTTCAGGAGCCTTTTGAAAGTGATGAGAGGTAAAATGGAAGAAGGGTTTAGAGAGAGAATTCTAGGGTGTTGGGTCAAGACAACAGAAAACTCTGCTACTGAAGGTGGGGCAGGGAGAGAGAGGGTGCACAGGAGGCAACAGGAGTCAGAAGAGCAGAGGACATGTGCTAGCACATAAGAACTGATGAGGGTGCAAATGTAGGGAGGTGCAAGGCCATGGTGGGATTGTAAATGGCAGTGATGATTGTGAATTCAATGCATTGGTGGACAGGGAGCAATGGAGGTCAGAAAGGACAAGGGTAATGGGCGAGTGGCATTTATTGTCGGAAAAGATATGCAGAGTTCTGGATGAGTTGGAGTTTATGTCAGGTGAGGCTTGGGTGATGGGCGAGGAGAGGGTTGGAAAAATGGAACCTGGATTGACAAAGGCATGGATAAGCGTTTTGATGAAAGTGGGGTGAAGTGATGGTAGAGAGAGGTTATATTTTGGAAATGGAAGTAGGTGTTTTTGGTGATGGATATGGGATTTGAAGTTGAGCTCAAGGTGAAAATGCTACAATAAAGGTACACATCACCAGGTTCACTCTGAGCAAACAGTCAGGACTAGGACTGGGACTGGGGACTAGGGTGGAAAGGTTATGACAGGAGGCAAACTGAATGGCTTTTTTCTTGCCATTATTAAGTTGGAGATAGTTCTGGTTCATTGATATGCATATAACATTAATAAAGAAATGCAAAAAGTAACTTCGGAATGAATATTACTTCAAGTTAAAATGCGGGAGGAAAACAAGAGAACACAGGTTCAAACTCGTGAAAGATAATTTTCGGACCGATAGCAGGAAATTCTATTTCACACACAGAGTGATCAATATATGGAACAGACTTCCAGATAGAGTTGTGGAGGGAAAGACCCATAGAATCATATAAGAGCCAGTTGAATGCTACAGCATTCAACTGGCTCTTCTGTAGGATACTTCTGGATGGATGAATTAAGATGGACTCAATGGCCTTCCTCATCCGTAATTATCCTGTGATCTTGCAATGTTGAGCAAGAGTCAGACAGCACAGTGGTGGATGTGGAGTTGAAGATGGTGAAGAAAAGGTAGAGGTGGGTGTCATCAGCATACATGTGGAAGCTGAGCTTATGCCTAAGGAAAACATCACCAAGAGGTAGCATGTAGATGTGGAATAGATAAGGGGCCAAGAATAGACATCATCCTCACTCTACCATTCCCAACAAGCCAGGGGATCAACCCTGGTTCAATGAGGAGTGTAGAAGAGCATGCCAGGAGCAGCACCAGGCGTACCTAAAAATGAGGTGCCAACCTGGTGAAGCTATAACACAAGACTACAAGCATGCTAAACAGCGGAAGCAATATGCTATCGACAGAGCTAAGCGATTCCACAACCGACGGATTAGATCAAAGCTCTGCAGTCCTGCCACATCCAGTCATGAATGGTGATGAACAATTGAACAACTAACGGGAGAAGGAGGCTCCGTGAACATCCCCATCCTCAATGATGGGTGAGTCCAGCACATGTGTGCAAAAGACAAGGCTGAAGCGGTTGCAACCATCTTCAGCCAGAAGTGCTGAATGGGTGATCCATCTCGGCCTCCTCCCGATATCCCCACCATCACAGAAGCCAATCTTCAGCCAATTCGATTCACTCCACGTGATTTCAAGAAACGGCTGAGTGCACTGGATACAACAAAGACTATGGGTCCCGACAACATCCCAGCTGTACTGCTGAAGACTTGTGTTTCAGAACTAGCTGCACCTCTAGCCAAGCTGTTCCAGTACAGCTGCAACACTGGCATCTACCCGACAATGTGGAAAATTGCCCAGCTATGTCCTGTCCACAAAAAGCAGGACAAATCCAATCCGGTCAATTACCACCCCATCAGTCTACTCTCAATCATCAGCAAAGTGATGGAAGGTGTCGTCGACAGTGCTATCAAGCAGCACTTACTCACCGTTAATCTGCTCACTGATGCTCAATTTGGCTTCCGCCGGGACCACTCGGCTCGAGACCTCATTAAAGCCTTGGTCCAAATATGGACAAAAGAGCTGAATTCCAGCGGTGAAGTGAGAGAGACTGCCCTTGATATCAAGGCAGCATTTGACCGAGTGTGGCACCAAGAAGCCCTAGTAAAATTGAAGTCAATGGGAATCAGGGGGAAAACTCTCCAGTGGCTGAAGTCATACCTAGCACAAAGGAAGATAGAAGTGGTTGTAGGAGGCCAATCATCTCAGCCCAAGGACATTGCAGCAGGAGTTCCTCAGGGCAGTGTCCTAGGCCCAACCATCTTCAGCTGCTTCATCAATGACCTTCCCTCCATTATAAGGTCAGAAATGGGGATGTTTGCTGATGACTGCACAGTGTTCAATTCCATTCGCAACCCCTCAGATAATGAAGCAATCCGTGCCCACATGCAGCAAGACCTGGACAACATCCAGGCTTGGGCTCATAAAGTGGCAAGTACCATTCGCCAGACAAGTGCCAGGCAATGACCATCTCCAACAAGAGAGAGTCTAACCACCTCCCCTTGACATTCAATGGCATTACCATCGCCAAATCCCTTACCATCAACATCCCCGGGGTCACCATTGACCAGAAACTTAACTGGACTGGCCACTTAAATACTGTGGCTACAAGAGCAGGTCAGAGGCTGGGTATTCTGCTGCGAGTCACTCACCTTCTGACTCCCCAAAGCCTTTCCACCATCCACGAGGCACAAGTCAGGAGTGTGATGGAATACTCTCCACTTGCCTGGATGAGTGCAGTTCCAACAACACTCAAGAAGCTCGACACCATCCAGGACAAAGCAGCCCACTTGATTGGCACCCCATCCACCACCCTAAACATTCACTCCCTTCACCACCGGCGCACTGTGGCTGCAGTGTGTACCATCCACAGGATGCACTGCAGCATCTCGCCAAGGCTTCTTCGACAGCACCTCCCAAACCCGCGACCTCTACCACCTAGAAGGACAGGGGCAGCAGACACATGGGAACAACACCACCTGCACGTTCCCCTCCAAGTCACACACCATCCCGACTTGGAAATATATCGCCGTTCCTTCATCGTCGCTGGGTCAAAATCCTGGAACTCCCTTCCTAACAGCACTGTGGGAGAACCGTCACCACACGGACTGCAGGGGTTCAAGAAGGCGGCTCACCACCACCTTCTCGAGGGCAATTAGGGATGGGCAATAAATGCTGGCTTTGCCAGCGACGCCCACATCCCATGAACGAATAAAAAAAGATAACCATGCGGGAGTAAGGAGAGGAAGCCGTTGCTGGAGATATCACATTACCTAGGACATATTCCCTACAATTATGTGCTCCATTATTCGAGGAATACTTGGCAATATTCAGGAGCTTTGATGCATTCATTCATATTTAACCCGAATCATAAACCAAGCAATCTTACACTGCATTTGTTTACAACAACAACAAATCCTTTAACGTCGTAAAACGTCCCAAGGCACTTCACAAGAGCGTTATCAAACAGAATTTGACACTGAGTCACATCAGGAGATATTAGGACTGGTGACCAAAAGCTTGGACAGAGGTGTAGATTTGAAGGAGCGTCTTATAGGAGGAGAGGGAGGTAGAGAGGGGGAGAGGTTTAGGGAAGGAATTCCAGAGCTTCGGGCCTAGGCAGCCGAAGGCACGGCCGCCAATGGTGGAGCGATGAAAATCGGGGACATGCAAGAGGCAAGAATTGGAGGAGCGCAGAGATATCGGAGGGTTTGTAGGGCTGGAGAAGGTTACAGAGATCAGGAGGGGCGAGGCCATGGAGGGATTTGAAAATAAGGATGAGAATTTTAGGCAAGAAGAAACATTTCTGAATGGAAATGGCAAGGTATTATTTTCATATATTCTATTCTTATTTTTCCTTCATATCCTCCTGAACCACACATTATGTGGCTCTGGCTAGGAGGTCAGTTGGTACATATGCAGACATCTCTATAGCTTGCACCAGGCTGTAGAGGGCGCCGATGTTTAACCCTAGGTGCCTGATGACCAGACCGAGATCAGGAGCTCCCATCCTGGGAAAAGCCAAGGGATTTCTTTTAATTCAGTGTTTCAATGAGAAATTAGTGAGACAATTAAGAAGTAGTAATATAAACTCTCTCAACCTGTATTGGCAGCAGTACACTTTCTTTAAGCAATCCACAAAATTAAGTATAGTTTAATTATTTATATCAATCTCTGTTTTGGAACATAACCATGGCCTAGAGTTTCCGCCCGAACTAGCGCAAAAGATTGCAGAAAATCAACCAGAAGTTACGTCAAGTGTAAAATCGAGTTTCCACGATCTTTAACGCTGCTTCAAAAAATCACTGTACCCGAAGCCGGCCCCGCCCACAAAACTGGCCCCGCCCCCAGATGGAAATAATGAGGATGGTGAGATTCTGCCGACTGTGCCCATCTGCGCCCGTTCGATGAGGGTCTTCATATTAAACTCGATTTCTTAGGCGCACAAGCACTGGTAGGCACGTTTTAAATGTTTTTAAATATTAAAAAATGTTTAATTTACTAAGAAACTGACTAATGTACACCAATGAAACTCAAAAATGATTCCGTATAGTTTTTTTAAGTCATGTTCAGTGATTTGAAATCAGATTTCTCACAGGTGGAGGACTAGACACTCTTGTTATAAATGCTTATTGTTTGAGATAAACCCATTTTCAGCTGTATTATTACAACTGCACCAGTTTACCACTCTTAAATATATCAAGGAATGTTTTTTAAAGCAAAAAAGAAAAAAAGAAACGGTTCACGGAAGATTTGACGTTTGTGATTATGCAAGTGCATTTTAGCAGAAACTTGAACTGTACCCTGACCAGTGCAATTTGCGCCCAATATGATGATTGCGTCCAAAGCGGAAACTCTACCCCAGCCATTTTAACAGTGATTCTGCCTCGTTCTAATTCAATGAATTGGGAATCTGTCCTTAAAACAGAGCCTGGCCCAAGTTCAAACGTCAGCCTTGATCTTGCCACTGGAACCAAGCTAGTCTTTAGAAAGTGAGTTTTAAGAGTTTTCAGCTGATGTTAAATCAATTACCGTTCGATGAGAGAATGCTCTACCTTATTAAGGAGGGGAGGGGTAAAATGAACAGAGGATAATCAGGACGGAGACCCTGTCCGCATACACCCCTATCTTGTTAGCTGACACGGAGCAGAATTACTCCTCGCTCCAACCGTCTTATCCCCCCCCCCCCTCTTGTGAAGGTGGTAGCTCATGCTGAGGTAAAGTTTCACAGGCACTGGCCGCCCAAGTGACCATACTTCATGTGTGAACCTTGGTAGGTCATTTGACAACGGGGGACATGATGGACAAGCCCGATTCCATCCGTAACTGACATCCACTCGTGTACTTTCCAGTTAGAAAATGAATGAAGGAAATGTGAGTATTTATGGAATGGACCGTCCCATCCTGCTGGCTGAAGGAGGACAAGGTGGAAACAAGAAAGCAGCAAAAAAAAGGAGCTCTAAAGATGGCATGAGGATTACAATGATGAGACATGGGTCTACAGTAGTGAAAGAGACCACAGCAAGTGGACCAGTTTTATTTTCCTTAAAAACTTTGAGCTCATCAATGCGAGGGATGCTAGTGCTGGGGAAATCGAACACTTTCCATTTCTGGCACCCAGTGTAGCGCTCTAGACGGAGACTACAAAAATATGGGTTGCGATGTTTCAGGTGTGTACCTTTCATCAGAACTGAGGAAGAGCTAATCAGGTACTTTCATAAGGTTGGAAAAATGAAGAGAGAAACAAGGGAGGAGGAGGGAACCAACGGATACACCAATCGCAAAGAGGGAACTCAATAAATGATCTGCAAATTGCTTATTAGAAAACAATTGGGTGATATAAAAGAGAAAAAGGAATGTACAAACAGCGGAGAATGCCGTGGCGGAGTCCGTCGTCCACCTCCTGATGGGCTGTCCCTTTACGCAGAGGGTGTGGAGAGAGATGTGTTGGTATCTGTCCCGGTTCATCCCAAACAGCTCGGTATCACAGGACGCTGTGCTGTACGGGCTGTTCCCCGGGGCGCACACCGTGACAGATATCACCTGCGGCTGGAAGACCATCAACTCGGTGAAGGAGGCCCTTTGGTCCGCCAGAAACATGCTGGTCTTCCAGCTGAAGGAGCTGTCCACGACAGAGTGTTGCCGACTGGCACACTCCAAGGTGCTGCGGGACGCACTGAGGCGAGGTGTGACTTATGCAAAGGCTCTATGGAGAAAGGCCACCGTTTAGAGCCCTCCCGCCATTGTATACCGAGGGGCTGGAATCAGGGAAAAACCCCCTCGGGCAGAATGTAAAATGATAAATGAACAGAACGAAATGTACTGTATCTGTAACCGGTAACGACTGTAATGCAAGGAGGCGCCCTAGGGTGCCATGGACTGTATTTACAATGGATGGTGTGTAACTATTGATTGTACCGGGACTGTTGGATTGTACTGTATGTACCAATGCAAATTGTATGACCTGTATTGTATTGTTTGAAGTGTGACTTGAATTGCATTGTATGTACCTTTACAAATTTTATAAAGTTTATTTTGATATATAAAATAAATGAAAAGACACAGTAGAGATCCATGTACAACGACAGCAGGAGAAATAAAGAAAAAACTTGCTGCAATATGAAACTAAAACAGAAAATGCAAGCAACGCAGGGTGGGTATACCAATCAAGAGAAGAGGAAGAGAACATATGCTCAGACCCCCACCAGCGTTGTACTCTGACTAAAGGTCTCCAACCCAACTCTCATACCGCCGCCTCCCCCAACACAAAAAATGATAAACCCTTCCCACATTGCGAACACCCACTGCTGTGAAGAAAATGGAGGGTGTAGCTGACGTTTGGAGTTACTGAAGCCAACAGTGAATCGTCCAGTCAGGGTCACCTTACCCATTAAGGCACTGGCTTGCACAATTATTTGGAGCTGAATGGAAAGAATTGCAGGCCCCAGTGACAGGTCCACTGTTCAAGTTCCACCAGGCTGGCTGGTCAATCAACAGTGCCCTAGAATATCGTGGATCTGCCTCACGCAAGTACTGGATTACAGACTTGATTCCCATAGTCCATCTTCAGGCATGTCATCTTGGAGCTGACCTGACCCCAAGGGGACCCCACTTAACACTTTCCCTCCCCTCCCCCACGCCCATCCTTCAGAATAAGTACATAGGGGAGGGGGATTTTAAAATATATATATATATATATATATATATATGATTTGCGTTCTCAAAATAAGGAACAGAGGAGGGCGTTGGAGTGGTAGATGAAGCCTTTCAGCCCTCCACCTGATTTAGTGTCACAGCTGAGGCAATCTTTGGAACGAACAGCCTATTTTTGTAGTATGCAAATCTATTCTCCCTATTTTATACTCAAAAAGGTTCAAAGAAAATGAAGGAGTGTGAGAGAGGCAGGGCTGTTTGAGTTTCACAGAGTTGAATTACTGCAAACAATAATCAGAATGAATGAAGGCGTGTGCAATGCATACAATGGCTGCCTTCTCTGATAATGTTAACAAATTATTCAAAGTTAACATTATTTAAATGGAGGGAGATTGCAGAACTCTGAGGTGCAGAGGGATCTGGGTGTCCTAGTACATGAGTCACAAAAAGTTAGTCTGCAGGTACAGCAAGTGTATAGGAAGGTAAATGGAATGTTGTCATTTATTGCAAGGGGAATGGAATATAAAAGTAGAGATGTTTTGCTACAGTTGTACAGGGCATTGGTGAGACCACATCTAGAATACTGTGCGCAGTTTTGGTCTCCTTATTTAAGAAAGGACATAATTGCTTTAGAGGCGGTTCAGAGAAGGTTCACTCGACTGGTTCCTGGGATGAGGGGGTTATCTTGTGAGGAAAGGTTGGACAAGTTGGGCCTGTATAAGAACATAAGAAATAGGAGCAGGAGTAGGCCAATCGGCCCCTCGAGCCTGCTCCGCCATTCAATAAGATCATGGCTGATCTGATCCTAACCTCAAATCTAAATTCATGTCCAATTTCCTGCCCGCTCCCCATAACCCCTAATTCCCTTTACTTCTAGAGTTTCTATACACTGGAGTTTAGAAGAATGAGAGGTGATCTCATTGAAACATATAAGATCCTGAGGGGACTAGAAGGGGTAGATGCTGAGAGGATATTTCCCCTTGTGGGAGAGACTAGAACTAAGGGACACAATTTAAAAATAAGGGGTCTCCCATTTAAGACGGAGATGAGGAGAAATTTTTTTCTCTCGGAGGGCCGTGAATCTATTGAAGTCCCTTCCCCAGAGAGCGGTGGAGGCAGGGTCATTGAATATTTTTAAGGCTGAGTTAGATAGATTCCTGATTAACAAAGGAGTCAAAGGTAGGTAGATGGGAAAGTAGTGTTGAGGTCACAATCAGATCAGCCATGATCTTATCAAATGGCAGAGCAGGCTCGAGGGGCCGAATGGCCTACTCCTGCTCTTAATTCGTATATTCGTAACACACAGAACTGACTCCAAGCCTCCATGAATACAGATACCTCTCTGAAAGTAGCAAATTTCACAATCCAACTCTTTAAACACATCAGTATCAGGGCTTGTGATCATCTTTCACCGCTCCCTATGGGTAAGTAGGTTCTCCTGCATTTACAGGCGCAAAATGCACTTATTAGCTAATGATCATAGCAGCACTATGGGAGCTCAGAAGTTCCAGTACCGAGGGACAAAAATGAAGTTTTACGTTACACATCTCTGCATGCTCCGTTGATCCCTATATCATGAGAAGGTACACATATACCAAACTTAAACCTCCCAGGCTCCAGCTCAGAAATAATTATACTTGTGAACCTCTTTCCCTCTTACTAATACCTCAATATTCCAGAAGGTTTAAATTCAGCTGATACCGCTCAATTATACATGACTGGGGCTCTGACTAAAAGCAGGCCTTATCCTGCTTGCTAGTAACAACCTATTTGAGAACTTAAAGGAACCACTCACTGACATTGCGCTTCTCGAATCATTCTGCAGAGTGCCGTGTTCGATGTTAACAGAATTTCAATTAGACTTTGTCAGTAATTCTTCTGCTGCTTTGTGAATGGAATGTAACTGTATTTAGATCGGTTTTAACAGAAATAAACTTTGATTTGTCTTCTCATACGTGGACAAAACCCAAAGAAATCATACCACAAGAAAGCCTGAAAGAAGAAAAAGCCATTCAATCAATCAATCCCACATCTTCCACAGACCTGGTACAAATGACCCTATAATGGGATTTGCCCACCTATTTAATCTCCTGAGAGAAGGTCTTGTTTGAACACAAGATAAAAGTGAGTTGAAAGGAAAGTGAGTTTGCAAGGCTCAGACAATGGCCAACAAATTAAATCATTTTATGTCTGTGTTTCAGTACAGATACAGTGGTTCTGTGGCTGCACAATAATTACTTGAAGGCAATCAAGACAAACTCCGCATTTTTATCCATCCCCAAAGTCTGTAATATTCAACCAGCGGCATGAAGTACAGTGTATCACACTTCAAACAAGTTTCATTTGTCTTTATCAATTAAAAAAACTAAACTGATAGAAAATTTGGGATTTCTAAAAGAAATACTTCAATTGAATATTTTAGAGTATTTTTCTTTAAAATACGAACAGTGTTTCAATGTTAAAAAGAGAACAGATAGTTCGAGCAAACAGTATCACTGAATCTTTTTTCACATACTCACAACAGTCTGACCAGCCTAGTTGCTGGTTGATTGTGTGAGATACCACATTCAAATGATAAAAATCTATGGCGGAATTCATTTCAGAGGGAGCAAGTTCTGTTAGCTAGTGACTGGATCTTCTATTATTTTATTATAATGCTCATATCTTTGTTTTTCAAATCAAAAACAATAGGGGAGAGTTTGTGGAGGGTTGCAGAGGACGGTGAACCAAGGATGTAGTCCTGGACATCAGTGGAGTTATTTTGCTATACTAAAAAAAAGAAAGACTTGCATTTATTTAGCGCCTTTCATGACCTGAGGACATCCCAAAATACTTTACAGCCAATGAAGTACTTTTGAAGTGTAGTCATTGTTGTAATATAGGAAACATGGCAGCCAATTTGCACACAGCAAGATCCCAGAAGCTGCAATGAGATAATGACCAGATAATCTGTTTTAGTGATAAATATTGGCCATGACACCAGGGAGAACTAGCCTGCTCTTTGAATAGGGATCTTTTACATCCACCTGAGAGGGCAGGCGGAGTCTTGGTTTAACTTCTTATTGGAAAGACGGCACCTCCAACAGTGGAGCACTCCCCCAGTACTGCACTAAAGTGGCAGCCTAGGTTATGTGCTCAAGTCTCTGGAGTGAGACTTGAACCCATGAGCTTCTGACTCAGAGGCATGAGTGCTACCACTGAGCCACAGCTGACAGAACTGACGGCACCTGATACCTCACCAGCAATAAATATTATTTCTGATTATCAGTTGAAAGGAGTTAAACGTCCCCATGCTTGGCTACCACGTTAGCATTCTGTAGACACATGCAAGTCTGGAGCCTACACTTAGAGATCTCAAGAGATAGCCTTCTCATCAGGGCTATAAAATTCAAAGCAACATATACAAAGCACACCATCAAAGTTCAATGCCTTAGCAGGTATCAGCTAATTCAGGCTGGTGAGAACATTGCACTGGTCCAAACAACTTACAAAAACTTGAGGGCAATTTGCCATTAACAACAGTTTGCAGAATCGGGCACGCATCAAGTTATGAAAAGGACCTGCCTGCTAAGCAGCAGTCATGGAGTCGGATAGTTCCAGTCAGAACATTTCCAACTTGCATTATCACTGTGGTACAAGTCAAATTAAATGCACAGTACAATTCAACCCA
The DNA here is from genome assembly GCF_035084215.1 of Heptranchias perlo. Classification (NCBI taxonomy): domain Eukaryota; kingdom Metazoa; phylum Chordata; class Chondrichthyes; order Hexanchiformes; family Hexanchidae; genus Heptranchias; species Heptranchias perlo. Next base: position 133,102,056 of record NC_090327.1, on the reverse strand, counting down.
AGCACAATTGAAACTAGAGACAGGTGACAAGTAGTTTGCAGGCATGACAGACTTACAAGGTACCATACATTTACGTTATATGGAATAAATCAAAAGCAGAAACAGTAGCGGGGAACATTTGACTGAACTTTTTTAATATTCAGATTCCATGAAGACGTGCCAAATTGGTTGGGTATTGAGAGAATACGTTTTCTGAGTGTTTGATTAATTTTGAACGGATACTATATTGTACCTTAAGGAGCTGCCTTAAACTAAGTTCTAGTAACCTTCCTATCTTCTCCAATGATACGTTGTGAGCTAAAGCACAGAAATTTGGCAGAGACTCAGCAGTTTCAGCTTCAAGGACATCAAGTACGGACTATTCTGGATCTGAGAGCTAGGTGTCTTTTTCAGCACAAGCTAGGAGGTTCTACTATTGTGTGACTATCAAGAGTTAATGATACAACAGTGAGTACTCGGTTTCAGCCCTGTGAATGTGAGGTTTCGGCAAGCAGAGGACAAGTGGTTCCCTACAGGGCAGGACGGGAAAGCCAGAGGGATGTCAGCCACTGCCAATGCTGCCATGGACCAGTTGCTCAGTACTGCACAGTAGCGGCTCAGGAAGAACACGCCCAGCAATTTTCCTTCCATCCTTCCTTCCCATCTTCTGACGAGAGATTGGGGGAAAATTTTAACCCCACGAGCGGGTGGGTTGGGGGCGGGTGGGAAGGTAAAAATTGTAAAAATCTAAAACCTGACCCCAACCCGCCCACTTCCGGTTTTAACGGAGGCGGGTCGAGGGGCAGGCGACCAACCTGCTCTCAGGAGGCGGGTCGGTCGGTGAAATCTTTTAAGGCGGCTGCGTGCCTCCATTTTAACAGGTTTTTTATTTTTTTACTTCTGGGGGCCGGGATTCCCAAACCTCCTGCTTCACGCCATGTGAGAGGAGGCGAGAAGGTCTGGATCAGCAGGTAAGTGCCTTTATTGCACTGCTTGTGGGCCCGAAGAAGTGTTTCCTTCAGGCCCAACAAGCCTATCTGCCGCGACCCCACTAACACGATCGCCGCCCCCCCCACTCCCAATGATCTCTGACCCTCTCCACCATCTCCAACCACCCCCCCACGATCTCCGACCCCACCGATGACTGACCCCTCCAGATAACCCCCTACCCCGATGACCCCACCCCCCCCCCCCCTCCCCGACTAAGACTTACCTGCTGGCTCTGCTCCCAGGCTGCTTTCCCATCTGACTGACAGTCGGCCTGTCAATCTGGCTGGCCTGTCGGGCGGGAAGCCGACAAAAAAAAATGAAAGACGTCCTCACCTCAAAACCGTGAGGAAGTCCGGGAACAGGTTTTCCATCAGGAATTCCACTCCCCCGCGCTCTTCCCGGTTCCCTGTTAAAATTTACCCCCCTGACCTCTGCTTGGGATATTCCACAGTGACATGGTTAAAGTCGGGAACTGAGCAGTGTGAGGAATCACGGATTTGTTAGTGGCCCCTTTAATATATGTAAGAAGGTTATGATTTTTTAACATGATTAGGGAATGCAGCAACTAAAATGCGTTCTGTTGTTTTGTATATTCTGATTAACAATTGTTAAACCAGATTAAGTGGGGCTGCCCTGGTTACATAGTGAGGTAGAAATTAGACCTCGTGTAAAATGGGCACAACGAGGGCTAATTTCGGGGAACATTGTCCTGCGCCCCGAAATTCGGTCTGGCCCATTTATCAGGGGCCCATGCTGGCTGCCTGAAAGAGGCGTTAGGTGCTAATGAGGTGCTTAATACGTTTTTTTTATGGACCCTCTGGGAAATTGGGCTGCCCTGAAATGGGGCAGGCATCAGGCCTGCTCCGCTCAGATTTTCTAGTCGGGGATGCGGCCTAGCCAGCGGCCATCACCGAAAAGGTGAGTTTCTTTATTTTTAAAAAAATTGATGTGGAACCAGGAGGAGCAGGGCTGCTCCACATCAATTTCTAGGCCAGTGCGCTCTCCTGGCACCGTTCCACCGTGCAAATCTCCCACAATGTTTCTTTTGAACAACAAAACTGAAATCACAGCAACAGCTGACAGAAGGCAAGGTGCAGGGAGAGGGTGATGCAGGAGACCTACTGCCTGTGACTAAAAGACGGGAGAGATTCAGTCTCAAGTCTAACGTTCAATTATAACCTTCTAAACAGCAAGCAGCAAAAAGTGAACTGCCTTAAGTGGGTCTTGTTTACACCAGCAGAGATCAGTGGCTCAAAAAGCAATAAAACAATCCAAATGCACTGCGTTCAAGAGGTCTGATTCGTCCCCTTCTCTGAAACATTCTACTTCTGAACTTTCTTGGTTGTAATTACACAGTGAAGAATTTATCCAACTGAAAATGTGCTCGTACACTGAAAAACAGCAAGTGACACTCTGAACCCTAAAAGGGCCAAGCCCTGTTCTCATGCACTGCACCAATGATGCCAAATTTAGTATTCGATACGGGCGTCATGAAGATGCTTGAAACAGGTTTCCAGATGTATTCAGGGTTGAAATGTCCCAGCTCTAACATCCACGCATTCTCATTTTTAACCAGCGTTTTGTGCAAACTATTCTGAAGTTGCTAAAAAGGAAAAAAAAAAGGCCTTCATCTCTACAATATACACTCTCCCCTTTTGAAAATCCTGTCTCCACTGGCTCCCTTCCCATTGTTCATCATTTACTCCTTAAATACCTTAAGAGAATGTCCCAGTATTCTCTCATTTCAACACAGCTCTCAATTACTTCATGCACCTCATGTTTCACATACCAGGGATCCATCTCCTGACAGTAACTTCCATGTTATATCCTCCCACTGGCATTCTTCTTCCCACTGATCTATGATACGGCTGAACAGCTCCAGCTTTGCATTCCACTGACACTTTCACATCAGTTAGTTTGATGGCTTTCCACTAATACTCTTCAAATGATTTGACAGGTTTCCAATTTACTTGCTATAAAACCTCTTTGGGTAAAGATTAAGCAAAGTATTTTTTTCCCAGGGTAAGAACATCAGTTAAGTGCTCTGAGCTAAATTAGGTGGAAACCCCCTGCTATTTCCCACTCAATACCAGTACTTACTTACTTTACTAAACCTTACCAAGACTGATTAAGAATTAAGATCAAAACACATAGTTATTGGGAAAAAGTTACTTAGTTCATAGTGTTTGACAGCTATTACGTTAGTCATTCTTTTTTTAACCACAATGCTTGAATAAAGGGTTTCTGTCTGATTAATTAGACAGATATTCTGTTTGGATAAAATCCTTGACAAATATACTTGCATAAATGACAATGTACATCCGAAAGGATAATCTGCCATCTATCACAACACAATTAACAGTGTTCTAAATTATTCTTTGGTTGGCAAAGCAAGTTGATTTACCAGAGAATCAGCTGGGCAGAAAATGAATGCACCATTTGGATTAATAAGGAATCGTTTTAAATGCAAAACAAAAGAGGATTTAATTTTTCTTAAAGGCTACATTTTGCACTTTTTGACTGTAGTAGCATCCATATTTCAGTGTCTGCTTTACAGTCAAACTTAATGTTATATGCAACATTAAAATTCATCGGATTATTGAACAAACGCTCTGAGACGGCTGATTGAGCACTAAGGCCAGTGAGCACAGTGGAATGGGGATTATTCACTGTATGTGCCTCACAAAATCAATGTTTACTCACTTCCGATGACATACATTAGGAGTGCTTGCACGAGAGCACTCAATGGAAATGCTAATGTAAAATCAAAGGCCAAAAACACACAGCAACTTCAGCAATCAGTCTTTTGTCTAAAGGTAATATCAACCTGCTTTTGAAAGTTGATTTTTTTTTTCAAACAAATGTTATAAACAGGAGGTTTCTTTTGTCAACAGAACATCATGGGGAAAAGAAACAGAAAACCAGGCTGGCTTTTCTTTAATCTGTATTGCGTGGTATGATTCTTGAATGAGTAAATTTAACTAATTTCTCGAAAGAAATATAATTGAGAAATTGTTCAATGGGAAATTAAATGTATGTTGTATATAGCTCTCTTCCTATGGCATTGCCGTCAGATAGTCCACATCATACTCTTAAAATCCAGAATTCGAGACAAAATTAGTGAGCATTTAGAAATGCATGAATTAATCAAGAACAACCAACATGGATTTGTTAAAGACAATTCATACTTGACAAATTTAATAGTTTTATGGAGAGTGACTGATTGGATAGAGGGAATGCGGCAGACATAATGTATATGGATTCTCAGAAGGCATTGGATAAGGAGTCTCACAAGTGGCTTGTTAGAAAAATTCAGGCCTATGGTATAAGAGGAAATGTAGCAGCATGGATAGAAAGTTAACTGACAAATAAGGAACAAAGGGTTAGGGTAAATAGGTAGTGCTTGAAATGGAAGTGGTGTACTCTTGGGGGTCATTGCTGGGTCCATTGTTATTCTCACTATGTATCGATTATCTGGATATAGGGAACAGAATCTGGAAACTTGGTGATGACAAAAAAGTAGAGATTTGGTAAACAGTGAGGAGGGCTGTAAAAGGTATGCATAAATAGGTTAGCAGATTGGGCAGATAGTTGGCAGATGCAATTTAATGTGGATACGTTTTGAGAGGGGAAAACAAGGAATGGGACTACACACTCAATAGAAAGGTGTGAAGAGTGTGGATGAACAGAGAGGCCGAGGGATTCAAATACATAATTTCCTGAAAGTGCAAATGCAGATAGATAAAGCCCCAAGAAAAGGCCAACTGCATTTTGGGTTTTATAAATAGAGACATAAGAGTAAAAAAGTAATGATAAGTTTGAATGAAACATTTGGTTAGGCCACAGTTAGAGTATTGTGTGCAGTTTTGGGTGTCCCTTTATAGAAAGGACATTAAAGCCATAGAAAACATACAGCATAGATCTGTTAGGGAGGGGAAACTATAGTTAATAGGAAAGATGAGATACTGGGACTTTTTCCATTTGAGAATAAAAGGCTGAGGATATTTAATAGAGGTTTTTAAAATTATACATTGCAAAGACTATTTCTTCTGGTTGGGGAGTCAGTGACGAGATCAGGACGTCTCAAAGTGCTTTACAGCCAATGAAGTACTTTTTGACGTGTAGTCACTGTTGCAATGTAGGAAACACAGCAGCCAATTTGCGCACAGCAAGGTCCCACAAACAGCAAGGTGATAATGACCAGGTAATCTGTTTTAATGGTGTTAGTTGAGGGATACATATTGGTCAGGACACCGGGGAGAACGCCCATGCTCCTCTTCGAAATGGCGGACGGGGCCTCGGTTTAACGTCTCATCCGAAAGACGGCACCTCCGACAACGCAGCACTGGGGTGGCCGCCTAGATTTTGTGCTCAAGTCTGTGGAGTGGGACTCCAGAGGAGCACCTGAGTTGCGAGCAAGCAACTGACAATTTGAAGGGCGATTCTGCATTCTCACGCTGCCAGCTAGAGTCGCATGTGCAGGGTGCATGGGTTGAAGAGTTGAGGCGACAATGCGGTAATCCATTCTCTGAACCACGCTTCCTACGAGCATGGCTCCACGCTGGAAGCACAGGGTAGTGAGATTACCCCCTTATTGTTATGTAAAGGGAGCAGCATTTCTCTTGAACAATGAGTGAACAAATATTTTCAGGCGCTACCCACATCCTTTCCATTTATCTACACATCTACACTACTTGAATATAAATTTTTATCCTAGGTTGATTAGACCAGTAGGCGCAGTCACACCTGTTACTCTCTGACTAACCACAGACTAATAGTTGGAAGAATGGCACACGAGCCAACATGATTACTGACATGTGTTGACAATCTGTTTTATTACACTTCGGAATCCAAACCCTATTAATCCCGAGATTCATAAATTTCCTTTGCAGATTTTCAGAACCCTTAATCATTCATTTAAATATTTATTAAAATAGATCCCTGCAAGGTTGGAATGTTTAATACTCAAACGGGGCAGAGTGCTTTGCAAGTCAAATAAAATCAGTTTCTTTTCATTACGTTCATAATTCAGAGACTCCCAAGATTAATCGGCATGCGCTAAAAAAGTGCCTTTGAATCCATCTGGCTGCAAAGCACTAAGGGAGCAGTGTGTTTTGGTTTTAAATTTACTGTTATCCCTCCAGCCAGTACTTGGAAACAGTATGATTGTTAGTACTATTTCTTGGCTAAATCTGCTCCCAGTGCACCTATAAAGCAGCTGGGCAAATCTCTCACCAAATTAGTGGAGTGACAGGCGGTATCGTCAGCCTTATCACTTCTGTCACTGCCCCAAGATGATGCTGTGGGGTAGGTGGGTGGGACCATGCAGCTGGAGCCTGCCCAGCCCATGTATCTCTATACAAGTGATAGTTCTGCTGGGGTAGCAAAATTTAACTGGAGGCAGAATTAATTTACTTCAAAAAAGCAATCTTTTGTTTTTTGTGAAGGTGACCTTTCTTCTAATTTTCTGCAGTTGGGTCAACAACAACAACTTGCATTTATATAGCGCCTTTAACGTAGTAAAACGTCCCGAGGTGCTTCACAGCAGCGTTATCAAACAAAATTTGACACCGAGCCACATTAGGACAGGTGACCAAAAGCTTGGTCAAAGAGGTAGGTTAAAAGGAATGTTTTAAAGGAGGAGAGAGAGGTAGAGAGGGGGAGAGGTTCAGGGAGGGAATTCCAGAGCTTAGGGCCGAGGCAGCTGAAGGCCTGGCCGCCAATGGTGCAGCGATTAAAATTGGAGACGTGCAAGAGGCCAGAATAGGAGGAGCGCAGAGATCTCGGGGGGTTGTAGGGCTGGAGGAGGTTACAGAGATAGGGAGGGGCGAGGCCATGGAGAGATTTGAAAGCAAGGATGAGAATTTTAAAATCAAGGCATTCCCGGACTGGAAGCCAATGTAGGTCAGTGAGCACAGGGGTGATGGGAGAATGGGACTTGGTGTGAGTTAGGATGCGGGCAGCAGAGTTTTGGACGAGTTGAAGTTTATGGAGGTTGGAAGATGGGAGGCTGGCCAGGAGAGCATTGGAACAGTCAAGTCTAGAGGTAACAAAGGCATGGATGAGGGTTTCGGCAGCAGATGAGCTGAGGCAGGGGCGGAGACGGGTGATGTTACGGAGGTGAAGGTAGGCATTCTTGGAGATGGAGCAGATATGGGGTCAGAATCTCATCTCAGGGTCAAATAGGATGCCAAGGTTGTGAACGGTCAGGTTCAGCCTCAGATAATGGCCAGAGTGGGGGATGGAGGCAGTGGCTAGGGAATGGAGTCAGGGACCGAAGACAATGGCTTCGGTCTTCCCAATATTTAGTTGGAGGAAATTTCTGCTCACCCAGTATTGGATGTGGGACAAGCAGCGTGAGAAATCAGAGGCAGTGGAGGGGTCGAGGGAGGTGGTGGTGTGATAGAGCTGGGTATCGTCAGCATGCATGTGGAACCTAACTTTGTGTTTTTGGATGATGTCACCGAGGGGCAGCATGTAGATGAGAAATAGGAAAGGGCCAGGGATAGATCCCTGGGGACTTTAGAGATATCAGTGCAGCAGCGGGAAGAGAAGCCATTGCAGGTGATCCTCTGCCTACCACTGGACATGTAGGAATGGAACCAGGCCTTCCAACACCCACTACAAAGAGAGAGATTGGACAGATGACCTTGTCTCAGCATGACACCAATGCTATTTTCACCCACCCAAAGAATTTAGTGAGGGTGGCTTTTGTTCCGATTTTCCTCTCCCCAATTTCCTCCCGTCATCCTCTCTCTCTCAGTGCTGCAGACCAATCTCCAGTACCTTGCCCAGTGGCCACTCCGTATGCGTTAGTCCAGCTGGTGAGTGTCAGAGGGCTGTGACCATAAGGGCATCACAGCTGAGTCTGATTCTGACCTCAGCTGATAATCAATGCACGCACGCAGCTTCCACAGCAGGAATTGCCAGTTAATGATCAGAAGCAGGGACCCCACCTAATTTATCTCTCCCTAACTCCAACTATACTATTTCCCTTTTAGTGTGATGAAGCTGGCATTCTGTGAGGGTGAGGTCTACACCAGTTAACCTTCCACTACCCTGCCCAGACACATCACTAACTTTACATTACACCACACCTAACCTGCCTAGACGCAATGTTTACCCTCTAGTACATTACCCACTATCACTACTCAGTCCAAGCACACTTCTAGCCATATACTACACTATTAGCCTGTCCAAACACATCGCTAATCTCCACTAAACCACCACTATCTCTAATTACACATGGAAACTGACTGCTTAGTTGAAGTAGCAATGGGCTCCGCGGAGTGCAGAGGAGAAAATTGGAGTTAAAAAGAAGTTCGAACAGGTGGTCATCACAAGTGATCCCATTGTGATTCCTACCATAGTTGAATTGCACCTATGAAACCCCGCCATAGCTTGTGTCACTGTCTTCAGAAGAGAAAGGATAACGGGAGAAAAAAAAAAATCATATATTTGAACATAACTCGATAACATAATATAATTTGAACATATTTCAACATAACTGGGGCTAATCAGTCATCTCTCATCTTCTGGCCGATTCTCCCAGTCTGCTGCACCAAGGCTGAGCTACTGCTCATTCTTCTTCTAACCTTCTCAGCTCACCTGTAACTCCAAAACAGTGAACCATGGGCACCACAGTATGGTGCATTTTTTCTGTCTTCCAAAATCCAGAGGTGAATTTGAATTCCCCCGCCCAACGGAAATCAGGCCACCGGGCAGTTAAAATGGAGTGGATGAAATACCCAATCTGTTCCCGCTCCGTTACGATTTTAAAATGCTTGATTTTTCAGGCGTGTGAGGCGCCAGCCTGAGTCTGGGTCCCATTATGTCACTAGGACTTTAAAACTTCCCTTCATGGGGACAGAAGGGGCTGGAGTGCTCTTCTGGGCCCGACATGGAAAGTGTAGGCCTCTCCTGCTCCAGATTGCCCTCCTCCCCCTTCACGAACCAATGACCACCCCAGAACCTCCATCCCTGCACTTATCTTGGACCCGGAGGCTGCCCAACTTTCCACCGCTCCCTGCCAACTTCACTCCCATTTTGGGTGGAAAGTTGGCCAATGGCTGATCTCCTTCTCTAAAGGACCAGTTGGATTTTAATGACAATACAACAGTTTCTACTGGTTCCAGCTTTTTATTTCCAGATTTTTTAAAAACTGAATTCAAATTCTCAAATTGCTGTGGTGGGATTTGATCATGTGTCCTCTGGATAATTAGTCAAGTGACCTAACCACTACACTACCATTCCCTAATGAGGTAGCGTGCCCAGATACTGAGATAGAATGGGGAGATCTGTGAGGCATTGATGATCATAATGAGGGAATCCATTGACACTAGGGAGGAGGTACTGACAGATTGGAAACAGGCCAACATCATGCCAGCATTCAATCTTACTTCCATTCCATGAAAAATAATCGAATTGACTATCATTGACGATCATCTGTATAATAACATGGAATTAGTCGCAGTCAGCATGGATTCAGAAGGGGAAGATCCTACCTCACTAACCTTCTGGTCTTCTTTGAGGAAGTGAAAATCCAAGTTGACTGTGCTAAGCCCTGTGACACGCTGTACCGAGACTTCCAAAAGGCTTTTGATAAAGTTCCACATGAAAGGCTACTAATTAAACTCAAGGCTGTGGGGAGTCAAAGTAAACCCTGCGAATGGATAAGAAATTAAGTGAAGAATAGAAACAACGAATATTCATTTGAGCAATTATTTTTGAATTGGGGTGGTTCAGGGCTCGGTGTTGGGACCGCTGCTGTTTCTAATTTATATAAATGACCTGGATTCAGAAACTCAATGCAAAGTGACCAGATTTCCAGATGATACCAAACTAGGAGGGGCCTTGGAATCAGAGGAGGCAGCTCAGAAATTACAGAATGAGTTGGACAAAACATGCAAGTGGACAGAACAGTGGCAGGTGAAATTTTTTTCAGGAAAGTGGTATACAAAGGAAGGAAAAGTCGACAATATGCATACTCCATGGATGATGCTGAAATAGCTAAGGATGAAGTGAAAGAGGCTTAGGAGTCTTAGTGGGCTCGATACTAAACATGTCCAGCTAATACTGAGAAGCAATCAACAAAACCAATAGGATGTTGAACTACATAGCCTAAAACAGTAGAATGTAAGTCAGAGGAAGTAGTGATAAAACTATATAATGCTCTGGTCAGACTGCACCTCGAATACTGCATCCAGTTCTGGTCACCACTAAACAAGAGAGACATTTAAAAAAGGTTAAAAAAGCATACGGCCTGGGCTTTATAAATAGAGACATAGAGTACAAAAGCAAGGAAGTTATGATGAACCTTTATAAAACACTGATTTGGCCAGAACTGGAGTATTGTGTCCAATTCTGGGCACCGCACCTTAGGAAGGATGTGAAGGGCTTAGAGAGGGTGCAGAAGAGATTTACTAGAATGGTTCCAGGGATGAGGGACTTCAGTTCCGTGGATAGACTGGAGAAGCTGGGGTTGTTCTCCTTAGAGCAAAGAAGGTTGAGAGAAGATTTGATAGAGGTGTTGAAAATCATGACGGGTTTAGATAGAATAGATATAGAGAAACTGTGCCCACAGGCGGAAGGGTCAAGAACCAGAGGACACCGGTTTAAGGTGATTGGCAAAAGAACCAAAGGCGACATGAGGAAAAACTTTTTTATGCAGCGAGTATAGTTATGATCTGGAATGTGCTGCCTGAAAGGGTGGTTGAAGCAGATTCAATCGTGGCTTTCAAAAAGGAATTGGATAAATATTTGAAGGGAAAAAAATTGCACAGTTATGGGGAAAGAGCGGGGGAATGGATTAACTGGATTGCTCTTACAAAGAGCCGGCATGGGCTCGATGGGCCAAATGGCTGTAACAATTCTATGATTTAAGCACACGCAGTACAGAGAGGAGCTGCAATGTTAATCCCTGGTGTCAGGGGTCTAAGTCTTGAGGATAGTTTGGAGAAACTTGGGCCGTTCAACCTGGAAAGTAGTTGTTTGAGAGGTGATCTAATAGAGGTATATAAGATTGTTCGAGTACAGAAAAAGTTAATCGATATATTACTTTAAACTATGGCAGAAGAATTAATGGACACAAGGTCAAACTAGTAAAACATAATTTTAGGACAGATATATGAAAATTCTTCTTCCCACAAAGAATGATCAATGTGTGGAGTAAACTTCTGGATGGAGCCCTGGTGGAGTAAATCCTGGAATCCTTTAAGAAACAATTGGATGTTACAATGAAGGGACATTAGGATCTCTCTGGATGGATGGATTGAGACTTCCTCATCACCTTGAGAGATGATGTGATTGCTGTTTTTAGGATTCTAAAGGTACTAGATAATGTAGACCATGACGAGCTGTTTCACCTTGTCCAGAACAGTAGAACCAGAGGACACGGCCAGCACTTGAAGGGGGCTAAATTCAAAACTAATTTGCGGAAACAGTGTTTCAGTGAGCGAGTGGTCAATCTGTGGGACAGACACCCTAGGGGGACGGTGGAAGCAGTTAGTACTGATTCATTCAAATGCAAATTGGATGGATTTCTTTTAGAAAATAATATTTTGGGATACTGTACATGAGTCATTTCAGACATGACACGTGGTAAGTGTAGCATACTTGAAAGGAACAGGTGACTTTGGACCTATGGTTCCCAAAGCTCTCCACCACTGGGACGTCCTATGTTCCTATCTGTAATTAGCTGGTGAGTGGTATAAATAGCACACGTGTTGAGGTCCTGAGGAATATATTTATCCAGTTGGTGAAAAGAGTGGGCGGGGGTGATTTCTATATCTCATCCAATCACACCACCATGTATTGTCTTGCTTTCATTAGTTTTTGGGCAATTCAGATTCTTTCAAAGCTACCGGTGGTCCCCAGCTGCTCTTTATCTGCTCAAAATAGAACACCTAACAATGTCCTCTCACAGAACGACAGTGAAGTTTGAACTCTTAACATAAGAACATAAGAAATAGGAGCAGGAGTAGGCCAATCGGCCCCTCGAGCCTGCTCCGCCATTCAATAAGATCATGGCTGATCTGATCCTAACCTCAAATCTAAATTCATGTCCAATTTCCTGCCCGCTCCCCGTAACCCCTAATTCCCTTTACTTCTAGGAAACTGTCGATTTCTGTTTTAAATTTATTTAATGATGTAGCTTCCACAGCTTCCTGGGGCAGCAAATTCCACAGACCTACTACCCTCTGAGTGAAGAAGTTTCTCCTCATCTCAGTTTTGAAAGAGCAGCCCCTTATTCTAAGATTATGCCCCCTAGTTCTAGTTTCACCCATCCTTGGGAACATCCTTACCGCATCCACCCGATCAAGCCCCTTCACAATCTTATATGTTTCAATAAGATCGCCTCTCATTCTTCTGAACTCCAATGAGTAGAGTCCCAATCTACTCAACCTCTCCTCATATGTCCACCCCCTCATCCCTGATAGGTAGACAAAAGAAAGCTCTCCTAATTGCAGAGTGGGCAAATGCACTGGCCAATGTAGCACAAAGCCAAGCCATGAGTTTGATTCTCAGTCTGGGTTGAGTTAGCCGATCAGGGCAGGAGTTGGGGTGCTACCATTGGTCTCAGTGCCCCCTGTGCTTGGAAGGGGATAAATCACGTCGTGTTTACACTCCTATTTTGTATCCAATGATCCTGCTGGAAAACGCATGTGCACGCACATCACATGAGGATTCAGTGACGTCCTCCAACCCTCCTTAAACGAATAGCCCGTTGACGATCAGTGTCTAGGCTCGTACGTAAAGAAAGGCCACTTGAGTGAGGTATCGAGGGGCAGTCGGCATCTGTGGAGCCATATCGCGGGACGAGTCAGCGCCTTAAGGGCAGGAGAGAAGAAAAAAGGGGAACATTAGTGTGAGGAAAAAGTCAGATTTTATAAAACTCAGAGTGGAGCCAATGTACAGAATTAAAAGCACACTTTGAAATCTGGACGAGATACTAAGCCTTCAGATTTCATATAGTTTTGTACTCTCCATTAAATGATATCCTGATTTCATTGATGCTCCCAGAGATGCATAAAGAAGTGGAGGGGACATTAGGAGCAAATCTGAGTTTTGGAGTTTTGCGGGGGGGAGGGGGAGGGGGAGGAAACTGGAAACCATACCAAAAACAAATGGCTGCATATCGTGACACCACTAATCCCGGCCACAGTGGAGATGATTGGGTAATTCCCCCGTCAATCACACCAGGAGACCGTGACTGGGATTGATTTTATGTGTATAATTTTTATTATGTAACTATCCTCCACTCACTGCATTTGGAGAAATAATCCTGCTGTACTCGGGGGACTCTTGTTTGCGGTAGTTTCGGTCGTGAGTTTGGAGACTTTCAAGTCCGGCCCCACCTTCAACTCAGCGGTGTCAATATTCACTCCAAAAAAAAAATTGGGGTGGTGCATTTTGTGATCTGTCCGGCAGCTGCATCATTAAATGCTCCTACGAGCTATTAGCACATTCAATTCAGCAAAGTGGTGGAATGCTGAATTCAATTTAACCTCACTCAGAAGGTTTTCAAGATTGTGCCTGCTTCTGGAGACAAATGAAAGGCAATTCGCACGACTCAAGAGAATTAAAGGAGCATTGTCATCAGACAAAAAGTGTTTGCCAAAGATTTTGCGTTCTCACAAACCAAAACGTGATGTAAATTACGTCAATCGATGTGATCACATGACCTGCCTGAGCCGTGACTGCAAGAAAAATGGAAAACAATTCTTTCTCCCTAAGCAAAAAAAAGAATGAGCCAGTTTCTCAAAATGATGGTGGTCCCTTTAAAGGTTGCAGGTCCACTGACAAAGATAATCTGTTACCAAGGCCAGGGCTCTGTGCTGCTTGGAATTGTTGTATTCAAATTAATCATTAGAAGGAAACACAATTTCACAAAATACTTTCAGGTGCATGCTGTGTGTGGTGTTTTAGTGCTGACTTTCCTTCACCTGGTACTCAAAAGCAGTTTACACTGGAAGAATCCAGCCATGATTTTTGGACTGTATACCCCTCAACGTGTTTCTCCTTTCTTGCTTTGTTTTTTATTTCCGCCCATCTCCTCACCTCTCAAAGTGTTGACTTGTACAGTATGATTCCATAGACACTGAACTGCTCTCTAGTACCTTGCCATACGGACAGTGAACGTTGGCAGGCTATTCAACTGTAGGGATCATCACAGACAAGCCCGATCCCATCTTCAACCAGCATCCACACTTATACCTTTCAGCAGTAGTCCCTGGATAGCAATCATGAACAGGAACTCTGGCTGACTGTTCCTCTCTCTAGCCCAGGGTCACTGATGCCAATTATAGTATCCCCACCACTCCATGACTGAGCACTGTTGACTCTGCAGAGGGTAGGGATTAAAACTGGGCCCTTCCTGGTCTGCCTGCTTTAGTACTGCACTGAGTGATACATCTACTTAATGAGCCATTGTGAGACACTGACACCCCACGACAGGTGGGTCGGGTTAAAAATGGCGAAAGGTGACCCCAATTCGCCGCCTACGCGTCCGCCGCCATTTTTACGGCGGTGGATTGCGTGCCATGCGTGCGTCCCGCTCTCGAGAGACGGGACGTTTCACTATAATATTTAAATCAGGCTCCCACAGTGCAGACAGGAGACTGATTTCAATTTAATGCCGGCCGGCCGGGTCTCCCCAGGGCTCGGGAAGCCCGGCAGCGAAATGGAGACGGGAGCAGCCGGCTGCGGAAGGTAAGTGGGTCCTTGTGAGCCGGGAGGAGCAGGAGTGCTTCCCCAGGCCCCTCGAGCTAACCTTCTGCCGATCGCGGCCTCTCCTCGCTGCCGCGATCTGCCGACTCCCACCCCCACCCCCTCAACCCGTGATCATTCCCTCCCTCCCTCCCTCCCTCCCGATTGCCGGTCCGGCCGCCCCATTCAACCTGTGATCTTCCCCGTCTGGCGGGGATCATCCCCCGCCCCCGCCCCCCCCCCCCCCGGCTGCGGCCTTCTGCCGCTGGCTTTCCCGCCCGGCAACCGGCCAGCCTGTCAATTTGGCCGGCTACCGGGCGGGAAACGGAATTTTAAAAATGATAATGAGGTCCTGTCGTTAAATTCGGATTTCCAGGTTCCCCTCCCCCCCCGTCACCATGCTGCCTCCCTGCCTCCCCGTAAATATAAGAAAAGGCTGCTGCAACCCTTTTGTCATCGACTTCGTGCCATCTATAAACATGGTTTATTTATACTCTCATGTTTTTTGCTGCTTGCTCAAGTGACCAGACTTTAAAATGGTGCTGGTGACTAGTGTATGGACCGGCCTAGATTCACTGCGACATTCCACCTCAGTGCAAGTCCCTCATTGTGCTGAATGAAAATCCAGTATTTTTACAAATGCAAACACTGAGCATCCGTCCATTACTTGTTGAACCCGGCCAGTGCCAGTCAGACTAATTGGACACAGAGAATTTCAGCACCTTTAGCATTTTAGCTCCCTATAGTTGCTTAAAGTAGGAATTCAAGATTTGAAGAGAGGCATGGTGTTTCCTTGCCTGTAAAACACACAGCTCGGATGTACAGCACCACAAACCTGTACATTTTGACTCTGTTCCCAGCCTACTCCCTGCGTGGCCTTGCTCTTGCCGCACCCAGGCCCTGAACTTACTTATCACCTGGCTCCTACCTTGCTCCGGCCCAGGCCCCTTACCAGCTCGTAATCTTGTTGCCCACCTGACCTCAAACATGCCCCTATCTCAAAGCTCCTAGTATATGAGCTGACTTAACCCGCTGATATTAACCCGCCCAACCCTTACTCTGAAGCTCTTTAAGCTCGTCTGGAATGTAACAGTTTAACTCAACTTCACTCAACAATGTGTGAGCTCTGTAACATCAGTCTGTACTCGGTGGAGTTTTCAGATAATACCATGCGTCTGTCATACATATTGGAAACAATGAACAGGAATGATAAAAGCAAATGTTTTAAAGAGCAATGTTTTTACAATCTAATTTTCTATACTAGTTTGGTATAATTCTGATTAATACCGACAAGCTCAATTAATCCCAATTGTGCCACCTACACAACATTTAATGACAAAAATCACTCTCAATCAGAATAAACATAGTCTAATGTTACCCATTCAATTCATTTCCACAGTATTTGTAAAGTGCAAAATCACTCTGTCTTATGTTTCATAAATTATAGAGGATGAATTCCTCAGTACACAGCTGCAGCTAAACCCATTCATAAAGAACACACTTCCAACTTCACGACCACTAGTACACAGAGGAAACTTTCCCCCTATATCTTACACAATTTTTTTTAAAATTCGTTCATGGGATGTGGGCATTGCTGGCGAGGCCGGCATTTATTGCCCATCCCTAATTGCCCTTGAGAAGATGGTGGTGAGCCGTCTTCTTGAACCGCTGCAGTCCGTGTGGTGAAGGTTCTCCCACAGTGCTGATAGGTAGAGAATTCCAGGATTTTGACCCAACGACGATGAAGGATCGGCGATATATTTCTAAGTCAGGATGGCATGTGACTTGGAGGGGAACCTGCTGCCCTTGTCCTTCTAGGTGGTAGAGGTCGTGGGTTTGGGAGGTGCTGTCGAAGAAGCCTTGGCGAGATGCTGCAGTGCATCCTGTGGATGGTACACACTGCAGCCACTTGCGCCGATGGTGGAGGGAGTGAATGTTTAGGATGGTGTTTGGGGTGCCAATCAAGCGGGCTGCTTTGTCCTGGATGGTGTCGAGCTTCTTGAGTGTTGTTGGAGCTGCACTCATCCAGGCAAGTGGAGAGTATTCCATCACACTCCTGACTTGTAGATGGTAGAAAGGCTTTGGGGAGTCAGGAGGTGAGTCACTCACCACAGAATACCCATCCTCTGACCTGCTCTTGTAGCCACAGTATTTATATGGCTGGTCCAGTTAAGTTTCTGGTCAATGGTGACCCCCAGGATGTTGATGGTGGGGGATTCGGCGATGGTAATGACTTTGAATGTCAAGGGGAGGTGGTTAGATTCTCTCTTGTTGGAGATGGTCATTGCCTGGCACTTGTCTGGCGCAAATGTTACTTGCCACTTATCAGCCCAAGCCTGGATGTTGTCCAGGTCTTGCTGCATGCAGGCTCGGACTGCTTCATTATCTGAGGGGTTGCGAATGGAACTGAACACTGTGCAGTCATCACCAAACATCCCCATTTCTGACCTTATGATGGGGGGAAGGTCATTAATGAAGCAGCTGAAGATGGTTGGGCCTAGGACACTGCCCTGAGGAACGCCTGCAGCAACGTCCTGGGGCTGAGATGATTGGCCTCCAACAACCACTACCATCTTCCTTTGTGTTAGGTATGACTCCAGCCATTGGAGAGTTTTCCCCGATTCCCATTGACTTAAATTTTACTAGGGCTCCTTGGTGCCACATTCGGTCAAATACTGCCTTGATGTCACTCTCACCTCACCTCTGGAATTCAGCTCTTTTGTCCATGTTTGGACCAAGGCTGTAATGAGGTCTGGAGCCGAGTGGTCCTGGCGGAACCCAAACTGAGCATCAATGAGCAGGTTATTGGTGAGTAAGTGCCGCTTGATAGCACTGCCGACGACACCTTCCATCACTTTGCTGATGATTGAGAGTAGACCTGATGGGGCGGTAATTGGCCAGATTGGATTTGTCCTGCTTTTTGTGGATAGGACATACCTGGGCCAGTGTTGTAGCTGTACTGGAACAGCTTGGCTAGAGGCACGGCTAGCTCTGGAGCACAACTCTTCAGCACTACAACCGGGATGTTGTCGGGGCTCATAGCCTTTGTTGTACCCAGTGCACTCAGCCGTTTCTTGATATCACGTGGAGTGAATCGAATTGGCTGAAGACTGGCTTCTGTGATGGTGGGGATATCGGGAGGAGGCCGAGATGGATCATCCACTCGGCACTTCTGACTGAAGATGGTTGCAAACGCTTCAGCCTTGTCTTTTGCACTCACGTGCTGGGCTCTACCATCATTGAGGATGGGGATGTTTACAGAGCCTCCTCCTCCCGTTAGTTGTTTAATTGTCCAACACCATTCACAACTGGATGTGGCAGGACTGCAGAGCTTTGATCTGATCTGTTGGTTGTGGAATCGCTTAGCTCTGCCTATAGCATGTTGCTTCCGCTGTTTAGCATGCATGTAGTCCTGTGTTGTAGCTTCACCAGGTTGGCACCTCATTTTTATTTATGTCTGGTGCTGCTCCTTGCATGCTCTTCTACACTCCTCATTGAACCAGGGTTGATCCACTGGCTTCTTAGTAATGGGAGAGTGAGGAACATGCCGGGCCATGAGGTTACAGATTGTGCTAGAATATAATTCTGCTGCTGCTGATGGCCCACAGCGCATCATGGATGCCGAGTTTTGAACTGCTAGATCTGTTCTGAATCTATCCCATTTAGCATGGTGGTAGTGCCACATAACACGTTGGATGGTGTCCTCAGTGTGAAGACGGGTCTTCGTCTCCACAAAGACTGTGCAGTGGCCACTCCTACCAATACTGTCATGGACAGATGCATTTGCAACAGGTAGATTGGTGAGGACGAGGTCAAGTAGGTTTTTCCCTCGTGTTGGTTCGCTCACCACCTGCCGCAGGCCCAGTCTGGCAGCTATGTCCTTCAGGACTCGGCCAGCTCGGTCAGTAGTGGTGCTACCGAGCCACTCTTGGTGATGGACATTGAAGTCCCCCACCCAGAGTACATTCTGTGCCCTTGCTACCCTCAGTGCTTCCTCCAAGTGGTGCTCAACATGGAGGAGGACTGATTCATCAGCTGAGGGAGGGTGGTATGATTACAATTGACATGATTAGAATATTAAATGCACAATGAACTGGAATTTTAGGGGAAAACATTAATTCCATGTCTTGAACTTATTTTCAGCATTTACCAGACAATTACTGAAGGCAAAGAGCACTCATTGGGATACAGTCTTACAGGCGCAGGCTGCTGTCTGGTGTACTGTAGCCAAGTTCTTTATATGTAAGCCTGGACAGTGAATGTTGGCATCGCATGCAAGCATAATTCAGTCTTCATCCAATGTCCATGCACGTGCATTTTTCAGCAGGAGTCACTGGATTGCAATTGGGACTGGGACTCCTGAGTAATTTATCACCTCCCTAGCGCAGGAGATCGGAGACCAACTGTAGCGACCCTACCATTTTCCTGGCTAAGATTAGCTTTTACCAGTTGAGTTTGTGTTTACAATCTCAGTATACAACCACTGTATATGCTTCATTTACTGTTATTGGTATATATACTGGAGTACTCTAAATGGAAGAGATAAACTGGTATGGTCATATACCTTTGATGACTTGGTAATGTACTTACCTTCCGACCAGATAGGCAAGGGTTTGAGTCACAGGGTGACCTGTAATTCAATTGCACCTGGCACTGTTTGTATCAAGTTTTGTCAGTTCTTTGCCAGGTTGCCAAGGTGGCACAGGAAAACAAGAGTAGCTGATGGCGCAAACCATCATTGCACCCTAAAAACGGGCCACCCGGTGGGAATTGGCTCCTGGAAAGGGATGAAAGGAAACAATTGTGGGCAAAAAAAATGTTAAAGAGAATGGCCTGTTAATGGGTGATAGATCTTATCTTTTTTCCTGTAAAATGATTACACTGTATTTGTTCTTGATCTCTAGGTTAGTAATGTCTTAAGCCTAGCTAACACTCGGATAAGAACCAGCCCCTGATAATCTGGAAATGGTTATGTTACGTTGATTTAAACCTTTGGATTTTTCACTTACACTTCTAGCTATAATATCCCGAAAGGGTTATTTCCCAGGTGCACTAATTCCTCTTCTCCCCCCTCACTCCTGATGGAGTTGATTCAATGAATAATGAGGCGTCAGCCGTGGCTCAGTGGTAGCACTCTCACCTCTGAGTCAGAATGTTGGAGGTTCAAGTTCCCTTCCAGAGACTTGAGAAGAAAATCTAAGCTGACACTCCAATGCAGAACTGAGGGAGTGCTGCACTGTCGGAGGTGCCGCCTATCGAACGAGACATTAAACCGAGGCCCCTGTCTGTCCTCTTAGGTGGACGTAAAAGATCCCATGGAACTATTTTGAAGAAGAGCAGGGGAGTCCTCCCCGGTGTACTGGACAATATTTATCTCTCAACCAACATCACATTGCTGTTTGTGGGATCTTGCTGTGCGCAAATTGGCTGCCAAGTTTCCTACTGTACAACAGTGACTACACTTCAAAAAGTGCTTCATTGTTTGTAAAGTGCTTTGGAGGTTGTGAAAGGTGCTGTATAAATGTAAGTCTTTCTTATTTTTTTTACAATGTTTTCAACAGTTCTTCCCACCATGCTGGTTTTAGCAACTCCTGATGGATTTACAGTTGGCTTGCATGCTGTTGTGCATAACTCACGATTCCCGTTTCTTGCATAACGCAAAAGCAACTTCAGTTGAGTGTACTGCAAGACGGGCAAAGAGTGGCAGATCTTTTCAAGCTGTTTTGGATGCTTCTCGGTTAGCTATCTAGGATTGTTCCAAATCCGTAGGGCAGGGCATATTTGGAGGGAAGAACGAGGAAATCACTAAATTAAATGTATCGGCAAAAAAAAGCTGAAATGAAATAGGACAAGACCTCGGGCTCGATTTTAACTGTTCCCACCGGGCGGGAAACGGACGACAGCGGGTCAGCCATCAGGCCGGGCGTAAAGCGGGCGGCCAATCCGATGCCACCCGTTTCTCACCCGACAGGAACAGTTCAAATCGACCCCCCTTTGTGTCCGACAATTGGGAAACAGTGACCACAATATAATTAGGTATAGTGTAAGAATAGAAAATGAAAGAGGAATGTCAAGGACAAGGGTACTTGACTGGGAAAAAAAAGCAAATTACAATGAGATAAAAAGGGACCTTGCTCAGATTAAACGGATGGAAAAAATGGCAAACAGAACTGTGGATCAGCAATGAGAAGTATTTAAACAGGAGACGGAAAGGGTACAAATCAAGCACATTCCAGTAAGGGAAAGCTGAGGTTCCACTGAGAAATAGGGAAATTAGATCAAATCTGAAACTTGGTGCTTACAGGGCAAATAATGAAAATGAAACCCAGGACAAATATAGAGAGTAATGGGGAGCAAGAAAAAGGGAGATTAGAAAGGTTAAAAGGGAGTATGATAGGAAATTACCAAAGAACAAAAAGGGTAATGAAAAGGCTTTCTATAGGAACAGTAACAGCAAGAGGAAAGCCAAGGCAGGTGTAGCACTGTGAATAGATGAAGGAGGCAAGCGGAGAAGCAAGGGAAGGGTAGAAATGCTAATAAGTACTTTACCTCAGCTTCTACAGGGGTAGATATGTCATCAGGTCGGGTTAAATGACAAAAGCAGACAGTGCTTACAAGTAACCCGGTCTAGTTGTACAGGGATGATGAGTATTCCGAATATGGGTATCAAACGAGAACATTATTCTGCACCGATAGGTACTGATAAGATTATGCAACTTGCGGTTTTACTTGTGGGCGCTTGTATTATTTATGGTCCAACATATGGTTAACAGTGCTGGGCTCTCCTTGCTGAGCTGAAAGCTAAATTTGAAGCCATTCGACTTCTCTTTGATGAAGTTAGATTTCAGAGGTCGCTGCAAAGCGAAGCACATTTGGGGCCCTGTGAGTGCAGTTAAAGTAACTAAAACTTATATCCTTCAAACAGTGCCCTGCAGATTATGAATGCAGTCATATACTTTTGTGACCTGAATCAATTCTGGAGTTTTCTAGTCACTTTCATTTTTACTTTGCCTTCCTCCCTAAAAAGAGGCAGTCAGAGGGCCAACGATTTTGTTTGCTGATAATCTAGGAACTAGAGATGAATAAGGTATCTCCAATTATTTCCCTGTTCCCTTTGCTCCCGTCCTCTCCTGTTGGCTCATGCTGGGTACGGATGCTGGCTACCCTCAGGTACCTCAGCTAACTGATCCAATGGTTTCATGTACAGAGAAATATACAAGGGAAATTATCTGCACCATCAGAAAGTGTTTGATCATGATCTGGGAATGTTGCTTTTCCTTTTGGATATGACTTACCCTGCAATGGGGATTTCCATGTACTTTTGACTTTCTGGAATGTTTTTAACTATGTTGCGCCCGTAATTCAGCACTACTGTTAATCTGTGTGCACAAAATCCAACTGCACTTTTTCCATATGTATTTATCCTTCTCCCCTTCCTCTCCCGATGGTGCCGACTCTCCACAGCTTCTGGTAGGCGTTCAGTGTCTCACACACATGGTCATTCTTCCTATTTGAGTCTAGACAGAAAGTGTCAGCAGATAATTTCACCATGGACAGCATCACAGCGAGCCTGACTGTGTCCTCATCTGGTGCCCATGTGCTTTTCAGTCACTGAACAAGCAGGGGCCCTTGTTCACTTGTCGAGCCCAAAAACATCTGAACCATACCGTCACTCCAATCTGCCTGGCATCAGCCAACTTAGCACAGATCAGTGATCAAACATGGGTGGATCTAGGTCTGTAAGGCTTGGTACCACATGAGGCAGAGCATTTATTCACAGGGCCACTGGAGGAACCATGCAGTTTTAAACTTTAACCATTAAAAGAGGGTTGCTAACCAAAGGACACAGATTTAAGATAATTGGTAAAAGAACCAGAGGGGACATGAGGAGAATTTATTTTACGCAGTGAGTTATGATGATTTGGAATGCACTGCCTGAAAGGGTGGTGGAAGGGGATTCAATAGTAAGTTTCAAAAGGGAATTGGATATATATTTGAAAAGGAAAAATTTGAGGGGCTACGGGGAAAGAGCAGGGGAATGGGATTAATTGGATAGCTGTTTCAAAGAGCTGGCACAGGCACGATGGGCCGAATGGCCTCCTTCTGCGCTGTATGATTCTATGATTTAGTCTAGTGTAATCACACGGGACCAGCTCACCGCGTTCACTTTGCAGGAACAGGAGGCCTTAATCCAATGGCAGATGCTTAGATCCACATTTTCATGGGTCTACAATGCTTCCGGGTTCCCTACAGGTCCCTGATAGTTGGGAGTGCAACTTTCAGAGGGACGACTGTGTCTCTGCAGTTGGCTGTACCCTTATTGTAGGCCCTATCTGCCCTCTCACTTGGGTGTAAAAGTTCCTATGGCACTATTCGAAGACGAGCAGGGCATTCCTGGCCAATATTTATCCCTCAGCCAACATCACTAAAACAGATTATCTGGTCATTTATCTCATTGTTGTCTGTGGGACCTTGCTGTGCGCAAATTGGCTGCCGCCTTTCCTACATTACAACAGTGACTATGCTTCAAAGGTACTTCATTGGCTGTAAAGCGCTTAGGGACATCATGAGGTCATTAAATGTGCTATATATATATACAAATCTTTCTTTCAGATTAGCAGATAGAGCTCGTTTCCACTGCTAAATCTTAATGCAGCTTTTCTGGTGGCAGAAAGACTAGTCATATCAGCACACCATTAAAATGTTTGAAACAGTTCATCTGATAACCAAAGACAGATGTCAATGAGTAACAGGCTGGGACTCTTTTTTTTTTACCCGACTTTCAAAGTGCTAACGTTGAATACTTAAATCAAATTTAGCCCATGTTCATCTCTTATTTTCTTTTATATTTGACAAAGGATAAAGACCTGGATAGAAATCAACCTCACCTTTGTTTCCCAGCCCTCCATCTCTATGTTAAAGTATTGATTGGACCTATAGGGACTGATCACAGGGTCCATGGCTCCTGTATATTACTGCAGCATCAAGTGCAAAGGCCCGAGGCTCACTCTGCGCCCAGTGCTCCCTCTGCGCCCAGTGCTCCCTCTGCGCCCAGTGCTCCCACTGCGCTCGATGCAGACTATGCATGTCATTGTAATCTGAAAGCACTTTCAGTGGATAAACCACGTGTGCAGGCTGTGCACCAGGCTCATTAAGGATCTGTATTTTATTTAAATAATGCGACTATTGAGTCTGAACAGCACTCAGGATGCTTAGCATCCGTTTGAAACGGACGCTTCAATGGAGGCCCCTGAGATTAATGTTTCAGATAGCTTCTTGAAAGATAAAAGATATCGCCATCCCCTTCTGTCGATTTTTTTCCCTCTTCGATACTAGTTCTTTGCTGCACATCTGGGCAGTTGTTTGCCGGCTTTTCAGTTGTTCTGCTTGAGCACAAAGAGACTTTAACCTTTCCAATCGGCCTCTTCGAACTGCATTCCAACTGCTACCTCAGGGGTATTTCATTGTGCGCTGCCCACATGGGTATTTATCTGTGCATTGCTCCATTTTTGCATGGTTATGGAGGAGAAAGAGGAGGATTAGAGGAGGCAATGCTTATTTAGGATCCACCCTGATGTCGTCACCCATCTGTACAGGTCCAAACATTTGTGCCTGCACATGTCGGAAGACACCTGCAAGCGCCAACAATGATTTCCCAAGTAAGCTGTCAAAGTATTAGACACAGTCCTGCAGCCACACCTGCAAAACATTTCCACAACAGGATGGCTCTGCCAGTGGTTGTTAAGGCAATCGCTGCCTTGAACCTTAACTCTACAGAGTCCTTCCAAGCCACATCAAGGGCTCAGTTTTGAAATGGTGGCAGGTTGGCAGTGGGTGGGCGGAGGGGGGGTGGGGGGGAGATCGGAGAGGGAGACATCGGAGCAGGTCGGTTGATTTTGTATTTTAACTTTGTGCAATGGTTTGTTATTTAATTTATTTTGTTTCTTTTTGCCTGATCCGGCCCTTCACGTCTGGTTTCACCAGGAGTGAATCAGAAGCCGTGGGAAAGCCGCCCAGGTAAGTTTAAAATCGTTCTAACTACCTAATATGTCACAAGTAAAGTGCCTTAAGTACCTCAATGAGGTATATTTGGTTCTTTAACTATCATCCCGCCGGCTTTAATTGCTGGCGGCACTTCCGGATTCGGGACGCCTGCGCACACACAGGTGCGTCTGTGGGAAACTCAGAAATCGGCAGGTTGGAGCAATTTTCACAGCCCCCCCCCCCGCCCCGCCCCCAACGCACCTGCAATTTAGGTTTAAAATTGAGCCCCAGGTGAATGCCAAACCTCCCAACCTTCACGGCACAGTTGCCTTATTTGCACGGGCTACTCAATTCCTCCGTTTCTCCATGAAAAACACACAGTAGCGCAACTTATTATGATGCAGGTAGGACAAGACAGGCCGCATTAACCGCTGCCAGAATACAACACTGACCAACAGCCAGAAGACATTTCTCCCCAACTAGTGTGTAAAGTCATGCTGCAACAAATGACACATCCACTTAAATGCCTGAAACAGCCAAAGCGTAACAGGTGTGACTGCAGGACTGCGCCTTGTTCTGTGATGGCTTCTTTGGGGAATCTTTGTCATTGCATGCAGCTGCCTTCCTCCATGTGCACTTACATGTGCACCATACCCTGCCTAAATAAACCATCACCCATATCCCCACATCACAACCCATGAATATGGCAGCCTTTCTCCTCAACTATCTTATTCTGCTCTGTCTCAAATGAAGTCGCAGGAGTTCTATTCAGGTAAAACAGAAATGGGTTGTATTCTACTCCATAGACATCCCTAAACTGTACAGATGTTGGCTGTACTCTACGCCATAGACATCCCTAAACTGTACAGATGTTGGCTGTACTCTACGCCATAGACATCCCTAAACTGTACAGATGTTGGCTGTACTCTACGCCATAGACATCCCTAAACTGTACAGATGTTGGCTGTACTCTACGCCATAGACATCTCTAAACTATACAGATGTTGGCTGTACTCTACTCCATAGAAATTCCTACACTGTACAGATGTTGGCTGTACTCTACTCCATAGACATCTCTAAACTGTACAGATGTTGGCTGTACTCTACTCCATAGAAATTCCTACACTGTACAGATGTTGGCTGTACTCTACTCCATAGACATCTCTAAACTGTACAGATGTTGGTTGTACTCTACTCCATAGACATCCCTAAACTGTACAGATGTTGGCTGTACACTACTCCATAGAAATTCCTAAACTGTACAGATGTTGGTTGTACTCTACTTCATAGATATCCCGAAACTGTACATTGTTGGTTGTGCTCTACTCCATAAACAGCCCTAAACTGTACAGATGTGGGTTGTTCTCTACTCCATTAACATCCCTAAACTATACAGATGTTGGCTGTACTCTACGCCATAGACATCCCTAAACTGTACAGATGTTGGTTGTTCTCTACTCCATTAACATCCCTAAACTATACAGATGTTGGCTGTACTCTACGCCATAGACATCCCTAAACTGTACAGATGTTGGTTGTGCTCTACTCCAGGCATCCCTAAACTACAGATGTGGGTTGTATTCTACTCTACTGACATCCCTAAACTGAACAAATGTGCATTGTGCTCTACTCCATAGACATCCCTAAAACGTACAGATGTGCATTGTGCTCTACTCCATAGACATCCCTAAAACGTACAGATGTGTATTGTGCTCTACTCCATAGACAGCCCTAAACTGTACAGATGTGGGTTGTGCTCTACTCCATCGACATCTTCAAACTGCACAGTTGCATGATACACAGTTGAATGACTCCATCAAACAAAGAGAAAAAAATATATCTTGCTCCCCGCATGGTCCATTAAAGTGAGTAGAAGTTTTGTAGGGCTCGCCCGATGAAGCGCTAGGTGAATGGACCATTTAAGGTAAGGTACAGAATGTCCCAGACTCAGCCCCAGGTCTGGGCTGAGTTTGCTGAACTCACTTAGGGTGGCAGTAAGGCTATTACAATTGCCCTCAATGTTCTTGGGTTTTGAAGAGGTAAAACAAATTGGCCAGGGTATCCACTCTGATTGCTATTCCGTGATTCCTGCTGCATGTTCAGTAAGGACAGGGTGGGGTTCAACTGTGATGTAACCCTACCTGCCCCCAAAGCTGAAGAACCTCTCAACAGTCAAGACTCACATATTTAAGGGACTTACTGGGGGCTGTTATAACCTCACCCAACATCCACACAAGTGAGTCTTTGAGCAGGGCTTACTGGATAGCAAACAGGAGTGCGAACACCGGGCTGACTTTTCACCTCTCTAGCCCTCATGGGTGCTGAAGCCAGTTGTAATGTTCTCAGCTGTTGCCCTAGAAGAGACCAGCAAACTTAGGTCAGAAGAGGGATCAAACCCTGAGATCTACTGGTCTGTATGGTATAGTACTGTACCAGGTGGTGCTTCTGCACTCTAGGCCATTGGGGGGAGCTTCAGCCCATTCAAAATAAAACACAAAAATCCACAAATCTTTTGTAGGAAACACACAACAGTATGGGTTCAAAAAAGCATTACAGAAGATGGAATTTCAGTTTCTTGGCAGCTTATTGAAGGTCTTTGCTGAGATCAACGCTTAAGAATTTAATCTGTCCGCATTCTTAAAGTTCCTTCTCAATCATTACTCAAGCACCCTGTTAGAACCTGCGTGACTTATGCATGAATTTACACTGGGATTGGAAAACTGATGTACAGTGCGTGCACCTGAATAGTCCTCTCTTGACATGTACCTATTGAATGAATAGGCAGAACATGTTGCAGGAGCTTTAGAACGTTAGCTACTGGCCCTGAATTTCCATGAAGGTCCCTCCACACTCAGGCGGGAGTCTAGAGGCACCCACTGGCAACAAGGCAGGGACCAGTTATCAGGGTGCCTGCCAAACCCGGGATTCCCCAGTTGGCCTTGTAAGAGGTGGAACCTCCACTTACTCCTTACAAGGTCTATGATGCCAAGGGGGTGGAGCCAGCTTGGAGATTCCCTACTCTGGGAGTTCCCGCGTTGCTGGCTCAGTCGAGGCCCAGCCTATTACTGGAGGCTGGTACACGGAGAGAGTTATGGTATACTGGTCTCCGGATGGGTGGAGAAGGGTCCAGGTCAGGGAAGTGGACTTAAACCCTGAAGAAAATGTATTAAGAAAAAATGAAATCAACTCCCTTACACAAGGGGAAAGGAGGAAACACAATGGGGTCTTGGACGTGGTGGGGGGGTGGATGGGAAGACTAGCAGGTGCTGTATTTTGTAGCCGCGTGGGCAGGTGGGCTCCAGAGATGCACCCGTATTGGCGAGAGAACCCACATCCCCAAGTAAATTTAGTGACCTCCTGCTGACCCCGAAGACATAGATTTAGGGTGAATGGCAAAAGAAACAAAAATGACGTGAGGAAAAACTTTTTTTTTTACACAGTGAGTGGTTAGGATCTGGAATGCACTGCCCGAGGGGGTGGTGGAGGCGGATTCAATCATGGCCTTCAAAAGGGAACTGGATAAGTACTTGAAAGGAAAAAAATTTGCAGGGCTACGGGGATAGGGCGGGGGCAGTGGGACTAGCTGGATTGCTCTGGCATAGAGCCAGCGCGGACTCGATGGGCAGAATGGCCTCCTTCCATACTGTAGCCCTTCTATGATTCAGTGTCAGCGTTGGAGGGCAGCGGTGGGCTCAATCCTGGTGTAGCCGCCATGATCGTAGCCTGTGGATGCCTTTAGGGGCCACTGTGTTTCCAGTTCTAGTGCATATCAGTCTCTGAATGTGAGGTGAGATTTTCAACGGCACTAGTGGAGTTATTCATTCCATCGTGACAAACTGGAGCACCGCTGCAGTAAAGATAACGGCCACTAGCAATCAATCAGAAAGCATTTAGATGGCACGTTATAGGGTACGGCAATCCACCAGTGCGCTGACCGGATCCTGCTGGGAAAATCTTAACAAGGTGCAGCCACTTTGGCATAGATAGATAGATGGGGGCGGGGCTAAAATTCTCCCAAGCTTTAGAAAGATGTTAAAAAACTATTTTGAGCCCTTGTCAGCCTTTCCAAAGGCCGTGGGGGTCATCTTAACGTGACCCGCCCAGCGGGGGGGTGGGGGGTGGGGGGGAAATGATGGGATCGGCTGGGCCGCCCCGTTTTACTCTCCATCAGCGGACAGTGAAATGGGGCAGGGTGTAAAACAGGTGACCAACCCAAAGCCTCCTGGCGGGTTGGGTTAAAATAACTCCCTGTATGACAGGGTTGGAGGGGGATCGTGGTAATCAAAAGACAAGGGAAAGCAAACCCGATGTAGAAGTACAAAGTGGAGTCTGGAGGCAAGTGGTGCAGCCCCTGCTTGATAGCTGGCGAAGTGGGTGTGTTGCTGCGTGAGGTGGGCACAAGGGGGGGTTTGATCAGAAATTTGGCAATACAGGTGTACTTCTTAATGTAAGATGTTGGGGCTGCTTACCGGGACGGCCAATGCCACTGAACTCCAAAGAATAGCTATAGCTGACCCAAAATTCTTAATAAAACTACTCAACAGTACCACGCACCAGGTAGATGGCCCAAGACTGCATGGTACAAGATATTACCTAACAACTTGTTGCCCATTTACCGCTTACACATACGAAAATATCAACATGCCAAGTTGGCCTTTATTGCAAGGGGGTTGGAGTACAAGAATAAGGAAGTCTTCCTACAGTTGTTGTACAGGGCTTTAATGAGATCACACCTGGAATACTGCGTACAGTTTTGGTCTCCTTACCTAAGGAAGGATATACTTGCCTTGGAGGCGGTGCAACGAAGGTTCACTAGATTAATTCCTGGGATGAGGGGTTGACCAATGAAGAGAGATTGAGTAGATTGGACCTATTCTCTCTGGAGTCTAGAAGAATGAGAGGTGATCTCATTGAAACATATAAGATTCTGAGGGGGCTTGACAGGGTAGATGCTGAGAGATTGTTTTCCCTGGCTAGAGAGTCTAGAACTAGGGGGCATAGTCTCAGGATAAGGGGTCGACCATTTGAGACTGAGATGAGGAGGAATTTCTTCACGCAGAGGGTTGTGAATCTTTGGAATTCTCTACCCCAGAGGGCTGTGGATGCTGAGTCATTGAGTATATTCAAGGCTGAGATAGATAGATTTTTAGACTCAGGGGGAATCAAGGGATATGGGGATCAGGCAGGAAACTGGAGTTGAGGTCGAAGTTCAGCCATGATCTGATTGGATGGCGGAGCAGGCTCGTGGGGCCGTATGGCCTAGTCCTGCTCCTATTTCTTATGTTCTTGTGCAATATCACATGACTGTACAGCTCTTTCATAACATCGCATGCATACCTATGCCTCATATGGCACACATTCAAGCTGCAACTTACAATTGAATGACGTGCCACACATATCTTGCAAATATTTCACACATCAAAACATTGCAACACGTGGTCAATTAAAGATAGTGAGTTAGGCTTCAGCAATGTGCTGACCCTTCTTTTCTAATTATTCCCCCCACCCCCACCCCCACCTTCTTTGGTCTTCCGGGTCATAAACCAGCTACAGCCAAGACAATGACTTGGTCCCAGTCCTCTGCCAATGACACATTGAACGCTGAATGTGGGCGAGAGCAGGTCTGGGTGGTGAATCTCCTTCAGATTTTCCCTCACCATGAGGCGTGGCTAAGATTGAGGCATTGTGAGCATGAACATCTCATGACTCTATAATGCCACACACTGGTCCTCCAATATACTGACGCTTCCTCCAAAATGCCTAACGAGAATTTATCTATACAATCTATAGTCATACTGCAAATATCCCAGAACATAGGTCACAGTGCATTCCTGGATTCTTAACTTTACTGACCTGCCTAATAGGTGCACTCACACATTAGTCAATGCAAACACCAGTGGAACTTGTCCTACAACCTGAACACCGGAGGATGCTGTGATTGTCCATTATATGGTTTGCCAAATAACCATCGCAAGTAACCGTGAAGCATATGAAAGAGTTGAGAACATCTGAGCCCTGCAGCAAATATTTTTGAATGCCAAGTGCATCATTGCCACTACAGAATTTGCAAATGGCAAATGTGGGCACCATTTCCTTTGTTGGGAAATGTCATTACTCAGGTCCGATGGCTAAGGAAGCAGAAACCAGCAGTGTTCCTCATGGCAATGCAGTAACTCTTGCGGGAACATGTGGGTGTGGGTGTGGGTGCGTGTGTCTTTGGACAGGATCTTGAAATGTTCAAATCTACTGCTATAACATGCAAACCCTGTTTTAAGAGGTTGGCCAGCTCAATCTTTATCAAGCGCTGAAACAAATTCCTTCAGGCAAAGTCAGCTAGGGAAATCCTTACAATTATTACAGAATAAAAGCCAGCTACATATGTGCTCCTCCAGCAAGTGAGTCATTCACCTTGATCTGGGGCTAGGATACAATGTCAGCAAAGTCCTGTCAGCACCTGCATATTTTCCTCTGACAGCTCCAGCGAGGGAAACGTAAGTGAAGCGCAGCAACCAGAGTGGAAAATGTAAAATTTCACCGCAAATACAGAACAGATTTGGTAAACTCGTTTAAACATCCACAGAATCTTTGTGTTCAGTTGTGAAGGGGGAGAATATCGACTCGCGCCCAAAATGAGCGGCAAGTAAACGGAGTGACTGCTCCACGTGCTGGACCGAGGTCCAAGCCAGGTTCACCATCGGTCCTTATTTGAGTGGAAGCAACGAGCTGTGGGTGCCAAACAGGCAAGCCCTGGCCGGCAGTGGCCCGCAGTACTTTGTGGAGCCTGGGGGAAGCACACCTCCTACTTCTTGCTCCACAAGAATATCAACTTTGAAAAAAGCTTTGTGGCCGTTTTTTAAGCGGCCTCTGGCAGTCCCTTTAAGAACCGCTGGTCAGGCCCCTCAAGACCTGGCACAGCTTGCCCAATCTCTAATCATACAATTGGGTAACCTGGGGTCAAAACAGTAGAGGCCCCTTGTGATCTGAACTGAATTTCGAGTCTTTCACACATGCCCTCACTTTCTTCACTAATCATTGAGTAGGTGCACTGATAGAACATAAGAAATAGGAGCAGCAGTAGGCCACACGGCCCCTCGAGCCTGCTCCGCCATTCAATCAGATCGTGGCTGATCTTCTACCTCAATTCCACTTTCCCGCCCGATCCCTATCATCACCTGATTCCCTTAGTGTCCAAAAATCCATCGATCTCAGTCTTGAACATACTCAACAACTCAACATCCACCGCCCTCCGGGGTAGAGAATGCCAAAGATTCACAGCCCACTGAGTGAAGACATTTTTCCTCATCTCGGTCCTGAATGGCTGACCCCTTATCTTGAGACTACAACCCCTCATTCTAGACTCTCCAGTCTGGGGACACAGACTCTCATCATCTACCCTCTAAGAATTTTATATGTTTTGATGTGATCACCTCTCATTCTTCTAAACTCCAGAGAGTATAGGCCCATTCTACACAATCTCTCCTCATAGGGCAACCCTCTCATCCCAGGAATCAATCGAGTGAACCTTTGTTGCACCACCTCTAAGGCAAGTATATCCTTCCTTAGGTAAGGAGACCAAAACTGTACTCTGGGCGTGCTCTCACCAGAGCCCTATATAATTGCAGCTTGTGAGTCAAGGCTAGATATGAAATGATAAGCTGTTTTATTTTACTGATAGCAAGTGAACGTTCAAAATAACAGTTATATTTAAATCCCACTTACTTTACTTAAGTTCAACCCCCTCCTTCTGAATAAGAACAATAACAAAACACTCTGCCTGGCCCTGAGTTAGTAGGCTAATATTTGCTTTTGGTCATTCCAGCATTGAAACAGACCAAAGCTTACATGAGCTTGGTTGACACTAGTCTCACAATAAACTGCCGAGGACTTCCTTGCTTTTCTTCTCAGGCGACCATCCCTATTGACTGATCTTGAACATGTTATTTTTTACTATTACTTCTGAGGACAGGAATTAGACGGGCCGTTCCTCTAACTTCTTTCCTGTTCATTGATTCACCAGCAGGCCTGTCAATATAACTGGCTATCACCCAAGGGTGGATTCTCAGCAGACACCCAATACTGCGCTCAAACGAATAGGTCATCCCAACTATAAGAGGTGTGGATGTCTGCCTGGTGCAAACTCCGCGCTTTTGTACCTGAATTTTGGACCAGGGTCCTACAACTGGCGTGGAGCCCCGACTTGTATAGTAAAGCAGCTTTACACCTGTTTTCAGGGGAGCGGGCTGCTCGTCCATTTAGAGGTTCGCCTGAATATGGCATCAAGTGGGCCTTGGGCGTCAATGGGGCTGCCGAGGTGCCACCCCTCCATCTTTCAACTTCTGGCCGCTTGTTATTCCAGCACAAAACAGACGGCCGTGAGTTGAATTGCTCCCCCAAAAGAATCCTAGGTAAAATCCTTATAAACACATCAGAAGCATCTACTGTCCTGTACAGTTTTTCGTTCATGGGATGTGGGCGTCGCTGGCGAGGCCGGCATTTATTGCCCATCCCTAATTGCCCTTGGGAAGGTGGTGGTGAGCCGCCTTCTTGAACCGCTGCAGTCCGTGTGGTGTAGGTATTACTGAGATTTTCAAACTGAATGGTATTCTGATACTGATACTTGCGTGTCAAACTAGAAGTTCAGTTGTATAATGTAGAATTACAGACATGACATATAAAACACATTGTGAAATAACTTCTCGCTTGCCCTTGTACCCTCACGTGTAATATAACACACATCCATAAAAAAACATGCAAGTGTGTGGGTGATTTCTTAACCAAACCACTTTCTGACCTGCTGCATGCACCAGCTCATGCCACCAGCTGATTCAATCGCCACGAGACATACACTGACTAAAAAGAATGGAATGAAGCAGCGATGGTCTCCGTGGCAACAAACCTGCTAACCAATAAAAATTAACAGCAATACAACGTCACATACACATGAAACATCACAAGATAAAATTAACTGGAACAGAAAATGCAGCATCTTGCTACCTGAGAGTTGGCTTTCAATTCCCAGGAACAAAAAGCCTCTCAGAATTCATATCACAATCTTCCCCGGGGGTTTCAAACGGGCGCACTGCTTGGGGTCAGTGAGTTAATAAAATATGAAGTGCTGTTGAGTCAGCTCTCGTTGGTCCTAAGTTACAGGATTGCTTGTTCTCTGGGAAATCTCTCTATATTTTTCTATTTCTTGGTGTACTAAAAGTGTCTATATTATAAGTGGCTCAGTGGGTAGCACTCTCAATCTCCGAGTCAGAAGGTTGTTCCACTCCAGAAACTTGAGCCCGAAATCTAGGCTGACACTCCAGTCTAGTACTAAGAGAGTACTGCACTGTCGGAGGTGTCGTCTTTCCAATGAGATGTTAAACGGAGGCCCCATCTGCCCTCTCAGGTAGATGTGAAAGATCCCATGGCACTAGTCGAAGAAGAGCAGGGGGAGTTCTCCCCGTTGTCCTGGCCAATATTGATCCCTCAACCAACATCACTTAAAACAGATCATCTGGTCATTTATCTCACTGCTGTTTGTGGGGCCTTGCTGTGCGCAAATTGTCTGCCGCGTTTCCTACATTACAACAATTACTACAATTCAAAAATACTTAATTGGCTGTAAAGCACGTTGGGACGTCCTGAGGTCGTGAAAGGTGCTGTATAAATGCACGTCTTTCTTTCACTGAGAATAACACACAATTGGATTTCCACCTTATTCCTACCTTCCAGGCTGTGAGAATATTTTCTAGGACAATTTGACGAACTGCTTTGAATTGTTCTCAACTCCAGATTGGGTTTCAACAAAACTGCTGGCCCTGATAGGTCATTTGGTGAACGCACTGCATGGCCCAATATTGAGCCATGCCGACCAAGAAGGAGGAGCGAGCATACTTAATTTTGTTGCAGCAAAATTTTAAAGCTCTAGAAAAAATGATATGTAATTTTATTTTTTCTAAGCCTGCCTTCGTGCAACATGTCATCCTCAACAAGGACTCTAACTTGACATGAGGCCTGGGCCATTCTAACTCCCGGTGCTCATTTAAATATTACAGTGCTGTCTCCTGCCTTAAACCATCAGGAGCGACGTCAGGGTCGGCGGGCAGGAGCCAAGGGAACAGTATTTGAACATGAAGTTAGTGCCGGGGAGGGGGGTGGGGGGGTGTGGAGTTCCCATAGGCAATGTCAAGGAACAAAATCAAAGACGTGTATCGCCGAAAACTGCCACGCAGTTTTACTCAGTTATAGAACAAATGTTCCTGCTCTGGCCCGAAGTCAAGATTAATCAAAAGCTGTCAAGATTAGCAAGTCACGACGTAACATGGACTGGTAGCATTGCGTAAAATTACTGCAATAAATTTTAAAATGTATGGCCAGTACGCATGAGTGATGAGGCCCTTCCAACAGCATTGCACTTGTCTTTGAATTTTCCAAACCCTTGAAGAACACAACATTCATTTACTAGACATGCACACAAAAATCCGGTCACAAGGTACTGCCATTCCAGGCATATTCCAGCAACAGCTCATTCCGTTTGGAGGTATCAATATTCCATTACAGTCTGCCAAGAATAAAACACTGTGCAAATACTGCAGTGGAAAAGTAAACCAGCCAGCACTGAAGCAGCGTAAAACTAAATGTCATTTTGGAGGGCTTTTTATTAACCTTTGCTGCAATCCACAGGGTGAGTCAACACACTACACCTGAACAGTGGCAATCTTAATAATACAGCAAACACAGGTAATTAAAACAAATCTCAATTCAAGTTGCACTGAGGGAAAAGCACAGTGTCCTAATCCATTAGCCTTTTCAATCATCTATTTCGCACCTGATTTGTTTAACCTTTTGTAAACTATGGTAACTCTCGTGCCAAAAGTAAAATACATATATAGTGTTTTCTTTTTAAAATCTATTTATAGAATACTCTAAATAAAGTCTGTAGGTTCCATATGCTCTTCAAATGCTGACTTGTACTACAAAACTCATCTGCAGTTGTGTATTTCCAAAGATTCGTGTGGTATCACGTGTGTATTTCCAGTCGTGTGATATCACGTGTGTAGTTCCAGTTGTGCGATATTCACGTGTGTATTTCCAACGTCGTGATATCACATGCGTGTGTATTTCCAGAGTCGTGTCATATCCACATGCGTGTATATTTCCAAAGAGTTGTGATATCACATGTGGGTATTTCTGAAGAGTCATGTGATATTCATATGCGTGTGTATTTCCGTAAGAGTTAAAGGAAGACACAGTTTACAATCACACTGGATATGTTGCTGGGTTCAGCTGCAGAGATCGACGTTCTTACCCTTTTACTTGTAAGCACCATAATTTCTTAATGCACTTGTGGTGGGGAAACAGGCCAATAATTCAGAAGATCCCATAAACCACACCAGCACAGTGCAAGCAATTTGTGAACTTTCATCTGGAGCTCAAATCACTGCCTTGAATTCTCATTTTTATTCACGTGCTCCCATATATACTGTTACTTTCCAGTTCTGGTGTTTTGCAGCAGTGGAGGAAGATGTGGGGACAGCTTGTATTTTATCACTGATGGAAGATACAATGGAAGTTTCATTCACTTGAGTAGTTTGACTGGCTACTTTTGACATGGCATCTGCAAAAAAAAAAGATGTAATAAGATTGAGAAGAGTGTTGAATGACTTCATAATTATTGAAGTAAATTGATAAGCCCAGTATATTAAATACTTGACTATGAATGAGACTGTTCACTTAGCGTCAAATGATGGGCACTTTGTTCTGCGAACCCATGCCCTCATGGCCTGGGATTGCTCAAACTCATTTGACATAGGACACTTACAGAGGAGACCTTTAGCACCAGTAAAGCTGGTCTGGTTTAAACCTAGGACAAAATGTGCACTAACCTGTATCCCATTTCTCTAACTGCACTCAACAGCATTCAGAACTAAATTTCTTTTTCTTTGTGGTGGGGAGGGATTAGATACTGAAAAAGGGAAAAAAAAAGCTGAACTTGAAAGCTGAACTCCTTTGCTATTGAAACAGTTAAAGCAGATGTCCTTGCTGACCGGGAAATCTCCCTTTATATGCCACCGCTTGCACTGCATTCACAGCAAGACTAAATTTCAACTCCTGCAATCTCAGTAACTTGTGCTGCTATCAGTATCCAAGAAGTTCTTGTAGTTTTATTTATGGTTTCTGTAGTGGAACAAAGGCAATGTGTTTGATGATGTCAGGGTGGAAAGGCAGAGTCAGGTGCTTATTGTGGAATGCCATTTTGTTGGGGGTGGGGTTAGGGGGAGGAAGTCTGTGTGCTTTCATTATCGTTAATGGATAATATTCAATTTTCATAGAATCAGTTTCTCAGAATGATATTTCACTCACTGATAAGCTGCTAAAAGTCAGTGACTGAACTTTTGATTTTGCAACTAAGCTCTCCAGAACTAAAATGCCACTCTTTGCAACTACTGTGTGAGGTCATGTGCTCCAAGTGCTTTGTTTTGTAAGATTATGTTATGCTGCTCCGTTCCACACCGCTGATGTGGATCGAGCCATATTTATCAGGAAGGTTCCGCAGTTGAATTTTCTAGTCTCTGTTAGGTTAGCTGATCTCAGCTAAGGAGGAAGTACAAGTGCTATTATTGGATTCAGCAACCATTGATGAAGGGGAGGTGCAAAATCAGTCAGGGCTCCGGCTCCCAACTGCGAGCCACTAATCCCTGCTGGACAAGTACCTGTGTACGGATGTCAGGTGAGACAGGCTCCAGCTCAACTGCAATAAATGCCGTAGTCAAATAGCTTGCTGACACTCACTGGTTAGACCAGTGATACTCGTAGTGCAGCTTAGGTGCCATTTGAAGCACATCTGTCTCACACTATGGTACTCGAAGGTCCACAGTTTTATTTGCCTCTGGCCCTGTCTTCACAGCTTGCCTGGGTGGGGAAGGTCGATTCCAAGTGCTGCTTCCCATCTTTTGCTTGCTCTCCAATAAGAGAAGGCAAAAGAATGCTATTAGGCCAGGGTGTGGAACCTTTTGGAAAAATGGGCCAAATCCTTGTGACACAAATAGTAGACGGGACCATCTGATGAATTCGCTTTCGAGTCAGGCAAAATCATCATTAAACACTATGCCCAACTTCCAATCTATTTTGCATCTCTTGGAATCCCTGGATCATGCTACTACTACCACCTTCACTTCTGTCCATCCATCTCTATTCCTCTTCAGCCAGAAGTGCCGAGTGGATGATCCATCTCGGCCTCCTCCCGATATCCCCACCATCACAGAAGCCAATCTTCAGCCAATTCGATTCACTCCACGTGATATCAAGAAACGGCTGAGTGCACTGGATACAGCAAAGGCTATGGGCCCCGACAACATCCCAGCTGTAGTGCTGAAGACTTGTGCTCCAGAACTAGCTGCGCCTCTAGCCAAGCTGTTCCAGGACAGCTACTACCCTGGCATCTACCCGACAATGTGGAAAATTGTCCAGGTATGCCCTGTCCACAAAAAGCAAGACAAATCCAATCCAGCCAATTACCGCCCCATCAGTCTACTCTCAATCATCAGCAAAGTGATGGAAGGTGTCGTTGACAGTGCTATCAAGCGGCACTTACTCACCAATAACCTGCTCACCGATGCTCAGTTTGGGTTCTGCCAGGACCATTCGGCTTCAGATCTCATTACAGCCTTGGTCCAAACATGGACAAAAGAGCAGAATTCCAGAGGTGAGGTGAGAGCAAGGCAGCATTTGACCGAGTGTGGCACCAAGGAGCCCAAGTAAAATTGAAGTCAATGGGAATCAGGGGGAAAACTCTCCAGTGGCTGGATTCATACCTAGCACAAAGGAAGATGGTAGTGGTTGTTGTTGGAGTCCTATGCCCAACCATCTTCTGCTGCTTCATCAATGACCTTCCCTCCATCATAAGGTCAGAAATGGGGATGTTTGCTGATGATTGCACAGTGTTCAGTTCCATTTGCAATCCCTCAGATAATGAAACAGTCTGAGCCCGCATGCAGCAAGACTTGGACAACATCCAGGCTTGGGCTGATAAGTGGCAAGTAACATTCGCGCCAGACAAGTGCCAGGCAATGACCATCTCCAACAAGAGTGAATCTAATCACCTCCCCTTGACATTCAACGGCATTACCATAGCCGAATCCCCCATCATCAACATCCTGGGGTCACCATTGACCAGAAACTTAACTGGACCAGCCACATAAATACTGCGGCTACAAGAGCAGATCAGAGGCTGGGTATTCTGTGGCGAGTGACTCACCTCCTGACTCCCCAAAGCCTTTCCACCATCTACAAGGCACATGTCAGGAGTGTGATGGAATACTCTCCACTTGCCTGGATGAGTGCAGCTCCAACACTCAAGAAGCTTGACACCATCCAAGATAAAGCAGCCCGCTTGATTGGCACCCCATCCACCACCCTAAACATTCACTCCCTTCACCACCGGCGCACAGCGGCTGCAGTGTGTACCATCCATAGGATGCACTGCAGCAACTCACTAAGACTTCTTTGACAGCACCTCCCAAACCCACGACCTCTACCACCTAGAAGGACAAGGGCAGCAGGCACATGGGAACAACACCACCTGCACATTCCCCTCCAAGTCACACACCATCCCGACTTGGAAATATATCGCCGTTCCTTCATCATCACTGGGTCAAAATCCTGGAACTCCCTTCCTCACAGCAGTGTGGGAGAACCTTCACCACACAGACTGCAGCGGTTCAAGAAGGCGGCTCACCACCACCTTCTCAAGGGCAATTAGTGATGGGCAATAAATACTAGCCTTGCCAGCGACGCCCACATCCCATGAACGAATAAAAAAAAATTCCTCACTTCCATCTGTGTCTCCTCCATTTCTGTCCCTTTTTCATTCACATCTATCTAGCTCTCCACATCAGTGTCCCTCTTTGCTCATCCACTTCTCTCTATTCCTTCAGTGTATTGTCTCTCCTCCTTCAATTCAATCTCTCTCGTAGAAACATAGAAAATAGCCATTCAATGTGATCATGGCTGATCCTCTATCTCAATACCATATTCCTGCTCTCTCTCCATACCCCTTGATGCCTTTTGTGTCTAGAAATCTATCTCGCTCCTTCTTAAACATATTCAGTGATTTGGCCTCCACATCCTTCTGTGGTAGACAATTCCACTGGTTCACCACCCTCTGAGTGAAGAAATTTCTCTTCATCTCAGTCCTAAATGTCCTACCCCGTAATCTGAGACTGTGACCCCTCGTTCTGGACCCTCCCGCCAGGGGAAACATCCTCCCTGCATCCAGTCTGTCTAGCCCTGTCAGAATTTCATATGTTTCAATGAGATCCCCTCTCATTCTTCTAAACTCGAGTGAATACAGCCTAGTCGACCCAATCTCTCCTACACGACAGTCCTGCCCTCCCAGGGATTAGTCTGGTGAACCTTCGCTGCATTCCATCTATGGTAAGTACATCCTTTCTTAGGTAAGGATATACTTGCCTTAGAACCGAGCAACGAAGGTTCACTAGATTGATTTCTGGGATGAGAGGGTTGTCCTGTGAGGAGAGATTGAGTAGAATGGGCCTATACTCTCTGGAGTTTAGAAGAATGAGAGGTGATCTCTTTGAAAAATATGAGATTCTGAGAGGGCTTGACAGGGTAGATGATGAGAGGCTGTTTCCTCTGGCTGGAGAGTCTAGAACGAGGGGATATTGTCGCAGGATAAGGGGTCGGCTATTTAAGACTGAGATGAGGAGGAATTTCTTCAGAGGGTTGTGAATCTTTGGAATTCTCTACCCCAGAGGGCTGTGGATGCTGAGTCATTGAGTATATTCAAGGATGAGATAGATAGATTTTTGGACTCTAGGGAAATCAAGGGAAATGGCCATCAGGTGGGAAAGTTGAGTTGAGATCGAAGTTCAGCCATGATCTTATTGGATGGCGGAGCAGGCTCGAGGGGCCGTATGACCTACTCCTGCTCCTATTTCTTATGTTCTTACTTCAGTCTTGGTCCTTCTTCACTTCAGCCTCTCCTCTCGTTTATTTCTTTTTGACCTTACCTTCTTTTCACTTTCTTACGCTTTGGATTTTACCTCTTTTTCCTGCTTATCGCTGCAGGGCAAGGAGGGTCTACAGCGTCGGGATTCAGACGAGCAAGCGGGTTAGAGGCAGTAGCATCTGCAGTCATTCAGGTGGGTGGTGTACAGTCAGCAGCATTGATGACAAATGTGTCCCTATTAGGCAGGTTGCCATATGCTTTCGGGGGGGTGGGCACGATCCATGGCTCCGTGTTTGGACTGGATACAGAAAAAGATCGCCATCAATGCTTGGCCAGTCCGCCTTCGAGCAACTTGCTGACCCCGCGGATACCGGCTTCCCTGCATCACCCTTTCAGTCAACTACAGGTCCCATGGAAGGTGATCAACCAAGTGAGTCTCAGATTCTGTCCACCAGCATATGACAGCATGCCTAACAGCACAACTCCAAAACGTCAGTGCATAATCTAGGTAATACTTCAGTGCCGTACTCAGGGATTACTGCATTGTCGCAGGTGCTGCCGTTTGGATGAAACGCTAAACCAAGGCCTGTTCAGGTGGATGTAAAACAGCCCATTGCATTATTCAAAGAGCAGGGAATTCTCCCAGGATCCCCAACCAATAGTCCTATCTCAACACCTCCAAGAAACAAATTAAGTAGTTATTCATCTCATTTGATGTTTGTGGGATCTTGATGTCTGCAAATTAGCTGCTGTGTTTGCCTACATGACAACAGTTCACTGGATGCAAAGTGCTTTGGGACATCCTGAGGACATGATGAGGTGCTATATAAATGCAAATTATTTCTTTTAAATTCCTATGACACCATCAGATCAGCTGTCTCTGCTGGTGGGAAGGATCAATTAGAAGGTGCAGCTCCATGAACTGGATTCACTCTTTGGGCTGGATGCCATCGTATTAAAAGGCAGGGTTACACGAGTATCCATACAGCAAGTGAAAAGGCCCTACGACAATAGAACTCTTCACCTACAGTTCTTCTCTTATCTCCTTTTGCCAATTGCGCACACTGGCATTATCACAAGATAAATACAGATGAGGAAGATCATTTAGTCCATCTCAGTTCATCCATCTATGAAGACCCTAAAGTCCGTCACTGCAGCATCCAATTGGTTTGTAAATGAAACCAGGGTTTTCACCTCCACTACTTTATCTGGGAGTCTAATCAATGTGTTCATCACTCTTTATGTGAAAAACATCTTGATATCAGTCCTAAATTTGCCTTTCGTTAGTTTGAACTTGTGGCCCTATGTCCTACTTTTTCAAAGTCATTTCTAGATTTATCTTTTCTATGCCGTTTACAATCTTAGGTTCTTCTATACAATCACCAATCAGAAACCTCTTTTCAGTGGCTGAAAAGCCCAGGTTTGTCCAATCTTTCCTCATAACTCAGGCCTCTAAGACTAGGAATCAACCTTGTGGCTCCTCTCTGCACTACATCCAAAGCTTTAATGTATATCCCTTGTGTCTCCATGACCAAAACGGGACAAAATATTCAAGGTGCAGTCTCACCAGAGCATGATACAGTTTGACTTGTATTCTACTGTTTTGGCAGATTACGTGGTCGTTATCTCATTGCTGTTTGTGGGACCTTGCTGTGTGTAAATTGGTTGCCGTGTTTCCTACATTACAATAGTGACCATACTTCAAAAGTACTTCACTGGCTGTAAAATGCTTTGGGATGGCCTAAGGCGTGAAAATACTGTATAAATGCAAGATTTTTCTATTTCTTTATAGTACAATATTCTTGAAAACAGCACTTGCCGTGTGGGGAATCTTATGTGCAGCACTCCAAATAGGCACTTGGGCAAGAAGGCACACCCAAAGCTGTACCCCAGCATTAGTCAGGACCTTCAGGAAAGGAGAGGAGAAAGTTGAAGGGGGTGCAGGGTGGAATTTGGCTCTGAAATCTGGCCCAATATTTACAAGTGTGGAGTCTCATTCCATCATATTTTAATTGTTGTTGAACATTTAAATTTTTTTTTGCTTTTTCTTTCTGTCTGTTATTTCTGTCTCTTAATTCAATATTTCTTACCCTCTCTTTATTTTGCTTTCTGTACCTGATCTGGCATTGAATTTACTATTCTAACTTACACTTCCTGGTTCTGACTCTTCGCTGCTCATCAGGGGGGTGATTTTAAACCCCAAGAACAGGTGGGTTGGGGGCGGGTGGGAGTTGAAAATAGTTGTTTTTTGGGTCGCGACCGCAACCCGGCTTTATTTCTGGGTTTAACGCTGGCGCGTAAAAGTACAGGCTTCCCACTGGGAATGCAAAGTCCGAAAATTGTGCGGTTGCGACCCAAAAAAACAACTATTTTCAACTCCCACCCGCCCCCCAACCCACCCGTTCTTGGGGGTTAAAATCACCCCCCCCCAGATGTCTCAATCTGATTGGTTAAGGAGATATACAGTTGCTTGCCTCGTTCACACAGGTCCGAGGTGCCCTGTAGAGGGGGCCGCGCTGGATTCAGCGCCCCATCAGAGGAACTTGGAGCGAAAGAAGACAAGAAGAGTTTATGAGTTCGTTCGCCGCTCAGAGGAAAGTCCAGCCCATTATATACATGTTCCACTTTATATTTTTTTTCCCCAGCTTCCAAAGTTGTTCATAAACACACAGTCAATCTGCAAATACAGCCTCTAGAGAGGTAAAAGAGCAACAATTTGCATGTTTCACAATCAATACTAATACCCCCTAATTAAGGTATTTCGTGTTTGGCTTGACTTTCGAGCACCAAATGTTTCTGTGTATCCAGCAGGCTGAGGGTTCATTTGTGTAGCAGCCAGTAAGATTTAAGGTGATTAGCATATTACTCCAGACTAACCATGAGATTTAGCAAGAGATTTAAAAAAAGAAAAGCGCTTGTCTGCATGTTTTACTTCTGCTTTGCTGCAATTATAGCAGTTGAACAAAAATCCAACCATATCCTCATCCGTTACCACAACTTTCAGGAGCTTACAGCTCTTTCTACTCTACAATTCATTCATAATTCTGTCAGGCAAGAAGTCAAATGCAAATTTAAGTTTCAAAAAACACATGCTGAATTACACAAGCAATATGGGACAAAACCACTTGTCAGTAAAATATTGACCAAACTGCCTTGCGTAACAGGACTCTCAAATCCTGCTGATGTGGTGTCTGCAAATTGAATGTTTTCAAGTCTGACAGTTTTCCTAATCTTTAGAATATGGTCAAACACAGTATAACTATCAATGCACCGCGGTTTCAGTATGACAGCCTTCAACTGTTTAAACCGATATCTGACTTACAGTTACAATGCCGTGCGGTAGAACCGAGCTGTATGCCAATACATGTTAAACATGGATATATGCACTGGGCAGTGTGGGTACACTATTGAACGTATGGCTACTCAAACAGGGATCGAGTGCTCTGGTTGTAATATGGTTTGCAACGGTTAAAGCCTCACCTTGTCTCAGAATGACAACCATCCTTAATTCACACCGTGGCAGTAATTTTAACCTAACTCGCCTGTAGGGAAACCCACTGGGATCGCACACAATGCTGGCTTTACGCACCGCCCGGTTTTACTCTCCATTGAAGCCAAATGACAACCCCCCCCCACCCCCCCATGATTTATTCAGAATATGGCTGGATGTAGCACCTGCCGTCATCTCTTGCTACACACTGCACACACTTTCTAACTTGGCATGGCAGGGTGGTATGGGTCACAGCCCTCTCATCAATGGCGCTCCATAACTGGTCAACAAGAGGTACACGTTCAACTGGGTGACAGGACATCAATTGTGATCCCATCAGACAGAGACAGATGTTCCTCCCATTGCAATCCGCTCCATTCAGCCGTCTGTTCGTGAACTGAAGAAATCCCCGACAGTGTCAGCTGAGATCAAGTAAGAAGACCTATAAACTCTC
Source organism: Heptranchias perlo (assembly GCF_035084215.1). NCBI lineage: Eukaryota > Metazoa > Chordata > Chondrichthyes > Hexanchiformes > Hexanchidae > Heptranchias > Heptranchias perlo. The sequence goes on along the minus strand of NC_090327.1, from coordinate 133,057,494 downwards.
AACCATCTGGTTAGGAAACGTGCTGCACTCTCTGTGCTGTTAAACTAACCCTACATCCAAATCTTCAATTGTACTTGATTTAAATGATAAATTAGGCCATTGTGCTTCCATATGGACTCATGAAATGGGGATTTATAGCAGAGGAATGACCCACTTCTCAACTGCACTGTACAACAGGGGAAATAATCTCATTTTTCTAATGTTTACATCAATGGTATTCTTCCTCGACTTGTCAAATTAATGTTTTCAACAGCTTGACATTTTTTTCCAGTCAAAAGGCTGGTGTAGCAGTGCCCCAGGCAGTTGGGAATGTGCCTCTTAAGTAGACTTTCAAAAAGCAATAAAGTCTGAGACTGCCTGGTACTAGAATTCACCCTCAGTTGGCCAAGTTTTAGAAGCTGCTAATAGCACTGCTTCAAATGGAACTGCGCACAGGCAATCAAACTGATCTTGTAACTCGGAGGGTGGGACCGCAATAGTGTGGCTGAACTTGATGGAACGCAGTGTCAGGCGGGGCTCAGGGGCCGCCCGACACCACTCCAGAGACTTGAGCACAAATTCTAGGCTCCCACCCCAGTGCAGTACTGAGGGAGTGCTGCACTGTCACAGATGCTGAGTTCCGGGTGAGACTTTAAACCGAGGCCTCGTCTGCCCTCTCAGGTGGACGTAAAAGATCCCACGGCACTATTTTGAAGAAGAGCAGGGGGGGCTCTCCCCGGTGTCCTAGCCAATATTTATCCCTTAAGCAACATCACTTAAAAAAAAGTTTATTTGGTCATTATCACATTGTAGGACCATGCTGGGCACAATTTGGCTGCCGTGTTTCCTACATTACAACAGTACTTCATTGGTTGTAAAGTGCCTTGGGATGTCCCGAGGTCATGAAAGGCGCTATATAAATGCAATTCTTTCTTTCTTTAAACAGGTTCCTTACTACTCAAATCACCTTGCTCCTGGTTCTCCCCTCTTCCCTACTTACTATGACGACTTATTTTGGGGAGGGTTCCATGGGTGTCAGCCGCTCTCTCGTACCTCACTCATACTGGTCATTTAACTACGGCGGAGGGGGAAACATCATTACTGACCCCCGATCCTAAGCAAAGCGATCAGGAATAGGAACCGTGTTTGATTTTTACCTGCCGTAGCTTGTGACACTGAGACCAGTGATCCGCCCCCTCACCCTCACCCCCCACCACCACTGCGCCAGCATCGGAGATCAATTCACTAAGCAGTGGTCAAGAACTGAACCTGGCATCTTCTTGATCTCTCGGCTCAGTACTACATTACTCACCCCAACATCACAGCAGCCCACTGAGCAATCTTAACAAAGGAGTACTGACAACATCTGTGGAGACGTCCATGACTAAGTCTGTCCTAGAGGATGCATTCCCAAAAAAGTGGGAGAAAGGAAAGAAAAGGAACTCAACCGCAGCCCAAATCTTTTTATATTTTTACGAAACTGTTGACAACCCCTTAAAACTATCTCAACTTCTCATCCTACGCCTAATTGTGGTATCCTTGGTCATAATTAGCATACAGTTTCCAATTTACTCTTTGTGACTAAGATGGTTCCTTCATACTTTTTTTTTCATCTCGCTCTGACGAGCCACAAGTTCCTTGCTGCAGCAGAACTGATAGCAACATGGTTTGACAACTGATTCCACACGAGTAGCAGTCATTCAGATCAAGAACCCTCCACAAAATCCCCAATGGAAACTTGAGTTGGCACACCTTGTAAAAATGTGCCTTTGAAATGATTAGCCCACTCTCCATCCAATGTGACCTCAATCTACATTGTATTTCAAATGAGTGAGTGACCACTCACCATTTACAGCCCTAATAAAGAAAGAGTTTTGGAGAAGGTTGCAAGTTTCGCATTTATTTATTTTTAAAATCAATAAAAGTGCTTTGAGTTTTATTTGATGCTTGCTAAGAGCAGCACACTCTGGTTTGATGCAATTCATGGCAGTGGTGTGAAATAAATAGGGGTAGATCTTGACTTCAATGGATGTAAAATGGGGAGAGATGTAAAATGGGCTGCCGACTCGCTATCACCCATTTTACACTATCACAAAGTCAAGATCGACTCCATACACTTCTAAAATCAGTTTACGATTTTAGATAAATATAGCCAGCAATTTTCAAAAGCTTGGCATTGTAGGTTTTCCATAAGTGAGTACATTCAATCCCAATGTGGTGATTTAGGAAGATTGGCAAGTGGGTATCTGATCAATGAATCACCCCCGGCACCATTAAATAAACTACCCACAGTGAAAGGACACAAAAATTGTATTTAAAAAAAAAGTGTTCATTTCTCAGATGCAGTTCTGGACCACTAAAGCGATAAATGTATTGATTTCTTTTATATTTGAAAATACTATTCAAGGAAAAAAGCATGTGTTGTATACTATAATTGAAATAATGCTCAACTACTTGGCACCCATACAGACTTGAAACTTCAATCGTTTTGCTCTTATGCTAGTCCAACTCATTGACGAGTAGCAACTGCAAGAGTGGACTGGGCTTACGGCACAAGATGCAAGGGTCTACTGTGTAGGAAGAACTGGAGGAAGCAGAGGGTGAGAATATCCGAGGGTGAGAATATCCGAGGGTGAGAATATCCGAGGGTGAGAATATCCGAGGGTGAGAATATCCGAGGGTGAGAATATCCGAGGGTGTCTGAATCAAGTGTCCTACTGTTGGACTACATTATCAGCACAGATAAAACATTCTACAGCACAGTCCCGCTGGTCTGGAGCAAAATTCACATGGGCTGCGTGGCAGGAGTACAGAAACTTAAAAATAAAAATACAATTAATCAATGGGCACATCCACTACTTACCATGGTACTGAGTCATACAATCACAAGGCCCCGGGTTTAATCTCTTGTCTGCGCTGAGTTAGTTGATTTTAGTGTGGGTATTGTTGGCTAGCTCTCTCTCTCTCTCTTCCCCCCCCCCCCCCCCGTGATCCCGCCCCCAGCTCTCTCTCTCTCTCCCCCCCCCCGCGATCCCGCCCCCAGCTCGCTCTCTCTCTCCCCCCCCCGCGATCCCGCCCCCAGCTCTCTCTCTCTCCCCCCACGATCCCGCCCCCAGCTCGCTCTCTCTCTCCCCCCCCCGCGATCCCACCCCCAGCTCTCTCTCTCTCCCCCCACGATCCCGCCCCCAGCTCGCTCTCTCTCTCCCCCCCCCGCGATCCCACCCCCAGCTCTCTCTCTCTCACCCCCCCCCCGCGATCCCGCCCCCAGCTCTCTCTCTCTCCCCCCCCCCCCCCGCGATCCCACCCCCAGCTCTCTCTCTCTCCCCCCACGATCCCGCCCCCAGCTCGCTCTCTCTCTCTCCCCCCACGATCCCGCCCCCAGCTCTCTCTCTCTCTCCCCCCCGCGATCCCGCCCCCAGCTCTCTCTCTCTCCCCCCCCCCCGCGATCCCACCCCCAGCTCTCTCTCTCTCCCCCCACGATCCCGCCCCCAGCTCTCTCTCTCTCCCCCCCCCGTGATCCCACCCCCAGCTCTCTCTCTCTCCCCCCCCCGCGATCCCACCCCCAGCTCTCTCTCTCTCTCCCCCCCCCCGCGATCCCACCCCCAGCTCTCTCTCTCTCTCTCCCCCCCCCGCGATCCCACCCCCAGCTCTCTCTCTCTCTCCCCCCCCCGCGATCCCACCCCCAGCTCTCTCTCTCTCCCCCCCCCCGTGATCCCACCCCCAGCTCTCTCTCTCTCTCCCCCCCGCGATCCCACCCCCAGCTCTCTCTCTCTCCCCCCCCCCGCGATCCCACCCCCAGCTCTCTCTCTCTCCCCCCCCCCCCGCGATCCCGCCCCCAGCTCTCTCTCTCCCCCCCGCGATCCCACCCCCAGCTCTCTCTCTCTCCCCCCCCCCCCGCGATCCCGCCCCCAGCTCTCTCTCCCCCCCCCGTGATCCCGCCCCCAGCTCTCTCTCTCTCCCCCCGCGATCCCGCCCCCAGCTCTCTCTCTCCCCTCCCCCCCCCGCGATCCCGCCCCCAGCTCTCTCTCTCTCTCCCCCCCCCCCACGATCCCGCCCCCAGCTCTCTCTCTCTCTCTCTCTCTCCCCCCCCCCGCGATCCCGCCCCCAGCTCTCTCTCTCTCTCCCCCCCCCGCGATCCCGCCCCCAGCTCGCTCTCTCTCTCCCCCCCCCGCGATCCCGCCCCCAGCTCTCTCTCTCACCCCCCACGATCCCGCCCCCAGCTCGCTCTCTCTCTCCCCCCCCCGCGATCCCACCCCCAGCTCTCTCTCTCTCCCCCCACGATCCCGCCCCCAGCTCGCTCTCTCTCTCCCCCCCCCGCGATCCCACCCCCAGCTCTCTCTCTCTCACCCCCCCCCCGCGATCCCGCCCCCAGCTCTCTCTCTCTCCCCCCCCCCCCCCGCGATCCCACCCCCAGCTCTCTCTCTCTCCCCCCACGATCCCGCCCCCAGCTCGCTCTCTCTCTCTCCCCCCACGATCCCACCCCCAGCTCTCTCTCTCTCCCCCCCCCCCGCGATCCCACCCCCAGCTCTCTCTCTCTCCCCCCCCCCCCGCGATCCCACCCCCAGCTCTCTCTCTCTCCCCCCCCCCCCGCGATCCCACCCCCAGCTCTCTCTCTCCCCTCCCCCCCCCCGCGATCCCGCCCCCAGCTCTCTCTCTCTCCCCCCCCCCCGCGATCCCACCCCCAGCTCTCTCTCTCCCCTCCCCCCCCCGCGATCCCGCCCCCAGCTCTCTCTCTCTCCCCCCCCCCCCGCGATCCCACCCCCAGCTCTCTCTCTCTCTCTCCCCTCCCCCCCCCGCGATCCCACCCCCAGCTCTCTCTCTCCCCCCACCCCCCGCGATCCCACCCCCAGCTCTCTCTCTCCCCTCCCCCCCCCGCGATCCCGCCCCCAGCTCTCTCTCTCTCCCCCCCCCCCCGCGATCCCACCCCCAGCTCTCTCTCTCTCCCCCCCCCCCCCCGCGATCCCACCCCCAGCTCTCTCTCTCTCTCTCTCCCCCCCCCCCCGCGATCCCACCCCCAGCTCTCTCTCTCTCTCTCCCCTCCCCCCCCCGCGATCCCACCCCCAGCTCTCTCTCTCTCCCCCCCCCCCCCCGCGATCCCACCCCCAGCTCTCTCTCTCTCTCTCTCCCCCCCCCCCCCGCGATCCCACCCCCAGCTCTCTCTCTCTCCCCCCCCCCCCGCGATCCCACCCCCAGCTCTCTCTCTCTCTCTCTCTCCCCCCCCCCCGCGATCCCACCCCCAGCTCTCTCTCTCTCCCCCCCCCCCGCGATCCCACCCCCAGCTCTCTCTCTCTCTCTCCCCCCCCCCCCCGCGATCCCACCCCCAGCTCTCTCTCTCTCCCCCCCCCCCGCGATCCCACCCCCAGCTCTCTCTCTCTCTCTCCCCCCCCCCCCGCGATCCCACCCCCAGCTCTCTCTCCCCTCCCCCCCCCCGCGATCCCGCCCCCAGCTCTCTCTCTCCCCCCCCCGCGATCCCGCCCCCAGCTCTCTCTCTCCCCCCCCCCGCGATCCCGCCCCCAGCTCTCTCTCTCTCTCTCTCTCCCCCCCCCCCCGCGATCCCGCCCCCAGCTCTCTCTCTCTCTCTCTCTCCCCCCCCCCCCGCGATCCCGCCCCCAGCTCTCTCTCTCCCCCCCCCCCCGCGATCCCGCCCCCAGCTCTCTCTCTCTCTCTCTCCCCCCGCGATCCCGCCCCCAGCTCTCTCTCTCTCCCCCCGCGATCCCGCCCCCAGCTCTCTCTCCCCCCCCCCCCCCGCGATCCCGCCCCCAGCTCTCTCTCTCTCCCCCCCCCCCCCGCGATCCCGCCCCCAGCTCTCTCTCTCTCCCCCCCCCCCCCGCGATCCCGCCCCCAGCTCTCTCTCTCCCCCCCCCCCCCGCGATCCCGCCCCCAGCTCTCTCTCTCCCCCCCCCCCCCCGCGATCCCGCCCCCAGCTCTCTCTCTCCCCCCCCCCCCGCGATCCCGCCCCCAGCTCTCTCTCTCTCTCCCCCCGCGATCCCACCCCCAGCTCTCTCTCTCTCTCTCTCCCCCCGCGATCCCGCCCCCAGCTCTCTCTCTCTCTCTCCCCCCGCGATCCCGCCCCCAGCTCTCTCTCTCCCCTCCCCCCCCACGATCCCGCCCCCAGCTCTCTCTCTCTCTCTCTCCCCCCGCGATCCCGCCCCCAGCTCTCTCTCTCTCTCTCTCCCCCCCGCGATCCCGCCCCCAGCTCTCTCTCTCCCCTCCCCCCCCCCCGCGATCCCCGCCCTCTCTCTCTCTCTCTCTCCCCCCCCCCCGTGATCCCGCCCCCAGCTCTCTCTCTCTCTCTCTCCCCCCCGCGATCCCGCCCCCAGCTCTCTCTCTCCCCCCCCCCCCCCCCCCCGCGATCCCCGCCCTCTCTCTCTCTCTCTCTCTCCCCCCCCCCCGTGATCCCGCCCCCAGCTCTCTCTCTCCCCCCACCCCCCGCGATCCCGCCCCCAGCTCTCTCTCTCTCTCCCCCCCCCCGTGATCCCGCCCCCAGCTCTCTCTCTCCCCCCACCCCCCGCGATCCCGCCCCCAGCTCTCTCTCTCTCTCCCCCCCCCCCGTGATCCCGCCCCCAGCTCTCTCTCTCTCTCCCCCCCCCCGCGATCCCGCCCCCAGCTCTCTCTCTCCCTCTCTCCCCCCCCCCCGTGATCCCGCCCCCAGCTCTCTCTCTCTCTCCCCCCCCCCCGCGATCCCGCCCCCAGCTCTCTCTCTCCCTCTCTCTCCCCCCCCGCGATCCCGCCCCCAGCTCTCTCTCCCACCCCCAGCTCGCTCTCTCTTCCCCCTCCCCCCGCGATCCCGCCCCCAGCTCTCTCTCTCTTCCCCCGCTCGCGATCCCGCCCCCTAGCTCTCTCTCGCTCCGCCCGCGATCTCTCTCTCTCTCCCTCCCGCCCCCTCGTTCTCTCTCTTTCCCTCACAGCAATTAAAATGGGGGATTCGCAAGCAGGAATTGGAGGAGCGCGGAGATCTGAGGGTTGTAGTGCTGGAGGAGGTTACAGAGATAGGAAGAAAGAGTGAAGCCATGGAGGGATTTGAAAACAAGGATGAAAATCTTAAAATTGAGGCCTTCGCGAGGACCGGGAGCCAATGTTGGTCAGCGAGCACAGGGGTGATGGGTGAACGGGACTTGGTGCAAGTTAGGATACAGGCAGCAGAATTTTGGATTAGCTCAAGTTTATGGAGGGTGGAAGATGGGAGGCTGGCCAGGAGAGCATTGGAATAGTTGAGTCTAGAGGTAACAACGGCATGGATGAGGGTATCAGCAGCAGATGAGCTGAGGCAGGGACAGAGACGGGCCATGTTACAGAGGTGGAAGGTCTTGGTGATGGAGCGGACATATGGTCGGAAGCTCATCTCAAGGCCAGCTAGGATGTCACGGCCGCGAACGGTCTGATGCAGCCTCAGACAGTGGCCAAGGAAGGGGACGGAATCTGTGGCTTGAGGTCGGAATTTGTGACGGGGACCAAAGACAATGGCTTCGGTCTTCCCTATATTTAGTTGGAGGAAATGTTTGTTCATTCAGTACTGGATGTTGGACAAACAGCTTGGCAAATCAGAGATAATGGAGAGGTCAAGAGAGGTGGTGGTGAGGTAGAGGTGGTGGTGAGGTAGAGGTGGTGGTGAGGTAGAGGTGGTGGTGAGGTAGAGGTGGTGGTGAGGTAGAGGTGGTGGTGAGGTAGAGGTGGTGGTGAGGTAGAGGTGGTGGTGAGGTAGAGGTGGTGGTGAGGTAGAGGTGGTGGTGAGGTAGAGGTGGTGGTGAGGTAGAGCTGGGCGTCGTCAGCGTACATGTGGATCCTGACGTCGTGTTTTCAGATGATGTCACCGAGGAACAGCATGTGGATGAGAAATAGGGGGCCAAGGATAGATCCCTGGGGACTCCAAGGAAATATGGGCTTCTCATCCTTTAAAGGAGATACTTATGGTGAGGAAGGACATTCAGCCCATCTTAATATAATCCATCCAGAACAATCCTACACTCCACCCCCTCCTCCTTTGCCGTATCTAATTGTTCCAAGGTTTTTGCCTTCACCACTGAGAGTCTATTCTAGGCACTGATCGCTCCCTCTGTGAAGAACCTTCTGATATCAGTCCTAAAGTTACCTTTTAGTAGTTTGAACCTGTGTCCCCTTGTCCTATTCCCACTGCTTAAGTTAAAGTAGCATAGCAGGTTAACCTTTTCCACACCATTTACGATCTTACATAGCTTGACAAGATCACCTTCTCGGACACCTCCTTCTCAGGATGAAATGCCCACATTTTCCAGTTTTTCCTCATAACTCAGACCCCCGATACCAGAGTTCAGCCTCGTGGCTCTTCTCTACACTTCCAGGGCTTGAATATCTCCCCTTGTTCCTCAGCGGCCAGAACTGGACACAGCACTCAAGGGGCTGCGTGACCCCAGCATTGTACAGTTTGATCCTCTGACTTGTACGTCGACGATTTGGTTACGTAGTTCAACACTCTAATGTCTTTGTTAATTGCTGCTCTGCGTTGTCTCAATCTCTTTCAAATTCATCTTTAGCTATTTCAGCACCACTATGTGTGCTTCTCATTTTTCCTTCCTATGCATAAAGTTTCAATGACCGACTCACATATTTTGTTCAGCTCATTCTGTAAGCTCCTGGGCTGTCTACTTCGATTCCACTACCCTCCCTGATTTGGTATCAATTGCAAATTTAACCAATTTGCTTGATACAACGTCAACAGGTGCAAAAACACTGCCACTGAAAAGAGCTGTTGCATGCATTATAAGTTGGACCCGTGAGGAAATCAAATCAAATTCAATCTCGACCAGATCACGTCCAACCAATCTCCATCAGGAATAAAAAAAGAAGAAAATGATGGAAACGCTCAACAGGTCAGGCAGCATCTGGAGCTAGCCTTCCCTTTAAATACTTGAAGGGGAAAAAAGCAGGGGAATGGGACCAACTGGATTGCTCTTACAAAGAGCTGGCACAAACGGCCTCCTTTTGTGGGGTAACCTTTCTATGATTCATATGTTTTTCTTTTCCAAGGGGTGCACTGGCCATAGGCTTAGAAATTGGGTCGCGTTGCGCCTGTTTTTCAGGTGCCCAAAATGGCGAGCAGGTAGTGGGCACACACTTCTGACTGGAATTGCGCCGCCCGCCATATTGGGCACGGACAAACAAGGGGCATTCTTTATCCATGCCTGAAGCAGGCATTAGGCCGTTTGCATATACAAATAAGGGGCCTCAGGTGCCCACTGCAACACTGGTTTGCCCCGAGGCAGCCAGCACCATCGCAGGCTGTACTCTGGGAAACCAACCCTACGAGATCACCTGCAAAATAAAAGGCAAGTTACTTACCTGTAAACCACGGTCCCAATCCTAGCCGCTCCCGGCCCGGGGATCCCCGACCTCCGGTCCCCGATGCCTCCACCACCGCCCCCCGTCCCCCACCCCCCCACAATCCGACGACCTCCCATCAGGATCTGGCCCCAACCTCCCTCCCCACCACCGATCGCTCCACCCGAGGCCCGTGCTCGACCCCCAATCCCCCACGGCCGCCCATCACTTACCTGCGTGACCTCCTCCTGCAGCGCCGTCCCTGCGTCAAGCAGGTCGAAGGCCCAATATCCGGGGCTCCTCGGACCCTACTATTTGTGCGCAGGGTTAAGTACCCAAAATTAGGCACTCCCGAATTTCCAGGCTGTAGAGTGGTGCATCGACTGTGGCTGGATTAATAGAAACTCATACGTCTGATCTTTTAAAATTCAATCCCAACAAGCCAAACCTTGCACCAAGTCACTTTCAGCTATTAAGACACACATTGAACTAACTGAGTGTAAGTAGTGACTAGAGCAATTCAAATCTTTGTTTAGAACCATCCCGTTTGATCACCATTTTTGAAAATCAGATGATATACAATAATTGTAGCCAGAGACAACTGTAATACGCAGATGGCTCACTAAATTGACCATGATGATTGCTGAGGGCAGAGGAAGACTTGGAGAAATCGTACTGGGCTACCAGCAGGTTTCATCAGTCTACGAGCCTCTCATAAGCACAGATCTTCAAAGCGGTTACTTTTAAAAATAATTTATTAGATTTTTAAAAAAAATATACATGTGTCAATACATTAAACAGTTACATCACAACTGCATGGAGGGCACAAGCAATTGGACAGCATTATGACACGGACGTTTTATAGGCAAAATGACAAATAGGTAACATGGATTCATCTCCTAATAACTCCTGAAGTCATTTGCAAACTAAATCATTGTCTTATTGAATTGGAAATACAAGACGCAAAATTCTATTTTTGTTGCTTCTCTAAAAACTTCCCAAGGGTTTTTGATAGAATAAATAAGGATAAACTGTTTCCACTGGCTGGTAAGTAGAGGGCACAGATTTAACATAATTGGCAAAATTATGGGGGAAGAATGAGGAAATTTTTTTTTTTTACGCAGCGAGTTGTGATGATCTGGAATACACTGCCTGAAAGGGCGGTGGAAGCAGATTCAATAGTAACTTTCAAAAGGGAATTGGATAAATACTTGAAAAGAAAATCTTTGCAGGGCTATGGGGATGAAACAGGAGAGTGGGACTAATTGGATAGTTCTTACTGAAAGTGCTCGATGATTAACTGAGCTCCCCACATCCCATTTGGTTAAGTTGCTAAGAGAACTTTTTGTCCTTTTCGCACTCCAGTACAGACCTATTTTTACTGAAGTAAACAGTGCTTAACAATGTTTATATTTTCTATTTAAATAGGAACATGTCTATGTCGCGTATAAAACACATTACACACACACGGCATTGGGAGCATAGTAGCTCTGTGCAGGGAGTCTTAAACACGCAGGTTCTTGCCCATGATTTCCTACATGGTGTGTTTGCAATCGTTAAGGAGAGGTATCAAATTCAGGTCAGACATTTATTCACGGGGAAGAAGAAAGGAAAAATAATTTATGGGTGAGTCAGTGTGAGTTTGCTTCTTATATCTCCGAGCATCTGTTTACAGAGTGGCAATGGCAGAGGCCTTGCAAGCAGGCCATTCCGATCCTTCTGAGCTGAGACTGCAGTGTGGCGTGGGTAGGAAAAGAAAAGATAAAAACAGTTTCAAAACATCCCAGCAGTGTGGGAAAACCTTTGACCTTGCGTACCAGGGCATCTCGATGCAAATTCTCAAACTGCAGCAAATGTCAGCAGCAACACATTGTGCAAAGTGACAGCAACATCGCCACATAACGATCACCAATCTCTTCCTCATACCATAGATTCAGGAACAGCCTTAAAAACAATTAGGAAAAAAAGGATCCAATTACTAAAAGCAATGACGTACAGTGTACAAAAAGATGAAGTGACTAACTGCTCAGCTTTAATTGAGGCTTTGCAAACAAGTCTCTGGTGACGAGCCTGAAACTGTACACTACATTTTTGGACCACATTTCTATAGCATACTAAACATTAGTATTTTATCCTTTAGCAGCAAGTTGATGGATTCCTGCTGATAAAAAGATTGATTCAATTTTCTATCAGGCAAGTGGATATTCATAGCTTAATTTGGAAGACAAACAGATCACTTCAATCAGAACAGTAGAAGAAAGCATAGTGCAAGACATGAGATGATCCAATGACAAGTGGCATAATTGAGCGTGAATTCCTCACTTATTCTTGTGGGACTGATGCAGCATCAGTTCCCGGAGGTGAATCTGCAGAATCGGATTTTCTGCAGTCAGATCTCAGTTCCATAGATATGAAAAGGAGGTTTTGGAATAAGTGCGCGGATTGCCCCACACAGGGCATAATGCACTGGGGAATGAGTGATGGAGAAACTGGCCCGATTTCCCATTGTACTGCAGCCGACTCCCAGCGGCACTGCTGTCAAAGCTACCACAATGTACTGGCCTCATTTCAGTCGTGGCTCAGTGGTAGCATTCTCGCCTCTGAATTAGAAGATCATGGGTTCAAATCCCACTCCAGAGACTTGAGCGCACAATCTAGGCTGACATTCCAGTGCAGTACTGAGGGAGTGCTGCAATGTCGGAGGTGCCATCTTTCGGGGCGTTAAACCAAGGCCCCGTCTGCCCTCTCAGGTGGACGTAAAAGATCCCATGACACTATTTCAAAGAAGAGCGGGGGAGTCCTGGCCAATATTTATTCCTCAACCAACATCACTAAAACAGATTTTCTGGTCATTTATCTCATTGCAGTTTGTGGGACCTTGCTGTGTGCAAATTGGCTGCTGTGTTTCCTACATTACAACAGTGACTACACTTCAAAAAGTATTTCATTGGCTGTAAAGCGCTTTGGGACATCCTGAGGTCATGAAAGGCGCCATATAAATGGAAAACTTTCTTTCTTGCATTTCAGTTGGTACTACAGCACTTTAGGGACTTTGGCAATTGCAGGTGGCAGAATTATTGGACCAACAGAATTAGTGCTTGTAAAATCTCTTAAATTGGTGAACATTTTGACATGCTCAGTACCACTGACAAAATCATTCCAGTCACTCAGCATTCCAGCATATGCACTTAACAGGATTATAAATGACACGTGAGGAATAAGGTAGAAAAGTCTTAACATAATTACATGGGAATAAAAGCAACTTTGAAATTATAACAGCCCAGTAAGAAACTCATTTAAACAAACACATAAGCGTATAATCTAATTAAGGATGTCAGAGGACATCAAACTTCAAGAGAGAAACCGGTATTTAAGCCCTGAAAGTATATGGGTCTTAAAACTGTTCCCTGGTGCGTTATATTTAAACAATCAATTTTACTGGAGGGTGAGAGGGAAGAAACTTACCCTGCACGATGCCAATCTTCACATGGGGGTTAAGGGAGGGAGCACTAGCAGCCTATTCAACTGTGGGGAGCCAAGGCCAATCGGTCTTCACTCAACACCCACACACTTGCACTTTCCTGCAGGAGTAACTAGATATCAATCAGCAGCAGAAAATCTGGCTGATTTTCCTCTCCCGAGTATAAAGTCACCCTCTACTGCCGGCCCAGCTGAGCTCAGCGAACTCAACACAGGCCCGGGATCAACACAGGGACGTCCTGGCCTTTATGACTCAGTTACACATTGCCTGCACCAACAAATACACATTCCATTGAGAAATAAAAACTCCATGGGAAAAGTGATCCATCTGTGGCTAACTAAAGAAAAAGTTAAGAATAGTATTAGATTGAAAGAAGAGGCCTATAATGTTGCCAAGAAGAGTAGTAAGCCTGAGGATTGGGAGTGTTTTAGAAACCATCAAAGGATGACCAAAAAAATGACAAAAAGGGAGAAAATAGAATATGAGAATAAACTAGCAAGAAATATAAAAAGACTGTAAGAGCTTCTACAAGTTTGTAAAAAGGAAGAGAGTAGCAAAAGTAAACATTGGTCCCTTAGAGGCCGAGACAGGAGAAATTATAATGGGGAATCAGGAAATGGCAGATGCGTTAAACAAATATTTTGTATCTGTCTTCACAGTAGAAGACACAAAAAACATACCAGAAATAGTGGGGAACCAAGGGGCTAATGAGAGTGAGGAACTTCAAGTAATTATCATCAGTAGAGAAAAAGTACTGGAGAAATTAATGAGACTAAAAGCCGATAAATCCCCTGGACCTGACGGCCTACATCCGAGGGTTCTAAAAGAAGTGGCTGCAGAGGTAGTGGGTGCATTGATTTTGATCTTCCAAAATTCCCTAGATTCTAGAACGGTCCCAGCAGATTGGAAGGTTGAAAATGTAACCCCGCTATTCAAGAAGGGAGGGAGAGAGAAAACAGGGAACTACTGGCCAGTTAGCCTGACATCGGTCGTCGGGAAAATGCTGGAATCCATTATTAAGGAAGTGATAACAGGGCACTTAGAAAATCATAATATGATTAGGCAAAGTCAACATGGTTTTATGAAAGGGAAATTGTGTTTGACAAATTTATTAAGAGTTTTTTTGGAGGATGTAACTAGCAGAGTAGATAAAGGGGAACCAGTGGATGTAGTATATTTGGATTTTCAAAAGGCGTTTGACAAGGTGCCACATAAAAGGTTGTTAAGCAAGATAAGGGTTCGTGGGGTTGGGGGGGGGGGGGCAATATATTAGCATGGATAGAGGATTGGTTAACGGACAGAAAACAGAGAGTAAAGATAAACGGGTCATTTTCAGGTTGTAACTAGTGGGGTGCCGCAAGGATCAGTGCTTGGTCCTCAGCTATTTGCAATCTATATTAATGACTTAGATGAAGGGACCGAGTGTAATGTATCCAAGTTTGCTGACGATACAAAGCTAGGTGGGAAAGTAAGCTGTGAGGAGGACACAAAGAGTCTGCAAAGGGATATAGACAGGTTAAGTGAGTGGGCAAGAAGGTGGCAGATGGAGTATAATGTGGGGAAATGTGAGGTTATTCACTTTGGTGGGAAGAATAGAAAAACAGAATGTTTTTTAAATGGTGAGAACCTAGTAATTGTTGTTCAGAGAGACTTGGGTGTCCTTCTACAAGAAACACAAAAAGTTAGCATGTAGGTGCAGCAGGCAATTAGGAAAGCATATAGCATGTTGGCCTTTATTGCAACGGGGTTGGAGTATAAGAGTAAGGAAGTCTTATTACAATTGGACAGGGCTTTGGTGAGACCTCACCTGGAGTACTGCGTACAGTTTTGGTCTCCTTATCATAGAAAATTTACGGCACAGAAGGAGGCCATTTGGCCCATCGTGTCCGCGCCGGCTGAGAAACGAGTCACTCAGCCTAATCCCACTTTCCCGCATTTGGTCCGTAGTCCTGCAGGTTACGGCTCTTCAGGTGCACATCCAGGTATTTTTTAAATGAGTTGAGAGTTTCTGCCTCTACCACCCTCTCAGGCAGTGAGTTCCAGACCCCCACCTCCCTCTGGGTGAAAAAAAAATTCCTAATTTCCACTCTAATCCTTCCACCAATCACTTTAAATCTATGCCCCCGGTTATTGACCCCTCCGCTAAGGGAAATAGGTCCTTCCTATCCACTCTATCTAACTTTATCTAAGGAAGGATATACTTGCCTTAGAGACGGTGCAACGAAGGTTCACTAGATTCATTCTTGGGATGAGAGGGTTGTCCTATGAGGAGAGATTGAGTAGAATGGGCCTATATCTCTGGAGTTTAGAAGAATGAGAGGTGATCTCATTGAAACATATAAGATTCTGAGGGGGCTTGACAGGGTAAATGCTGAGAGGTTGTTTCCCCAGCCAGAGAGTCTAAAACTAGGGGACATAGTGGCAGGATAAGGGGTCGGCCCTTTAAGACTGAGATGAGGAGGAATTTCTTCACTCAGGGGATTGTGAATCTTTGGAATTCTCTACCGCAGAGGGCTGTGGATGCTCAGTCATTGAATATATTCAAGGCTGAGATAGATAGATTTTTGGATTCTAGGGGGAAATCAAGGGATATGGGGATCGGGCGGGAAAGTGGAATTGAGGTCGAAGATCAGCCATGATCTGATTGAATGCGGAGCAGGCTCGAGGGACCGTATGGCCTACTCCTGCCCCTATTTTTTATGAGCCATCGGGGGAGCTTTGCAAACATCAATTAAACACACGAGGCAGGTTTGAACATCTTCATCTGCTGGTCATAGTCACTCAAGCAACTGTTAGTATACACCTGTGTGATATGGATAAAATCACATTGCAGCATTGGCAATATTTCAGATGGATAAACTAAAAACTGCTGATAACAGGTCTTGCAGCTAACAAGAACGGCCATGCAAATACATACCATTTCAAATCATTGAAACTCAGCTAAGAATAAGTAAATTCCTTATATCTGGAAGATGCAAGCGTCCTATGCCTGTGAATAAGTCACTTCTCTATTTCACAGCTGCTGTTTTGCCTTCAAGTTGCTCCCCTTCATTCACAAAATGTGCAGAGAACATATAACACAGACATAGATCAGGCTATCTAATGAATGTATTTACTGCATTTGAATTTGAACCTGATTATTATTCCTAGTGATTGCAAGTAGATTGTTAATTCTTTAAGGTGATTTGACACACAAATATTCATAGGTCCAGCCCACATCCCAAAAAAAGCGTATCTCCATTTCCAGGACTCAACGCCCTAGGCCATGAAAAGAACCTCTCAAATAATTACAGTGCACAACCTCAAGACAATGAAACCCACCGTGCAGTTTCGCTCAAGGGTGACTGGCAGTGCAAAGTTCGTCATCTCCGTGCTAAAGGTCAGAAGTATGAATTCAACTTTGAAAAGAACAACTGCTGTCCCACACCACACTGGAGCGGCCCATCCAGCGTGGTGCTTGTGAAACCCACCTCAGTCAGGCTTCTCGTGCTGCGGCACTGGATTAGAGATTTTCTTCTTAAAATTGCTAAACATTTAATCCCCTGCTCGCAGTGTGGCAA
Source organism: Heptranchias perlo (assembly GCF_035084215.1). Lineage (NCBI taxonomy): Eukaryota > Metazoa > Chordata > Chondrichthyes > Hexanchiformes > Hexanchidae > Heptranchias > Heptranchias perlo. Next base: position 133,041,180 of record NC_090327.1, on the reverse strand, counting down.
CAGTGGTCGGATGAAGCTCTGGCTGTTCATTAAATAAAAAGAGTTTGATTCATGGTCACAAGGATCAAATTTGTGCAGATTTACGGCCACATTAGTTTACAAGGCTGCAGCCCTCAATTGAGCGGCGTTGCTTTAAGGTAAATGAAGGGGTTCTGTTGGTGCCTTCGGAGGCAGCGGTGCCTCTTTACTTACCTTACAGCACTGCTGCCTGAAGGGAGTAGGCACCAATTTTTGCAGCCCATGATTTTCCAAATGGGCCTCACGGGATTTCTCGAGCCAGCTTGGAAGGTTTGATGCCCAGAGAACAAAGGCATAAAATGCAACTTTCAAACGCTTGTGTACAGAAAGCCACAGGGTATATTACAGAATCACTCCTACTTGAAGTGGATCCACAATAATAAAAAGGTCCACAAGAGCATACATCTTGTATTTAATACACAGGTTACGTACAATCAAACTTGTTGCCCCCTTTCAGGATTGCACATTGCAGATTCAAGGTGGTAGGTTACTCAATAACCAAGTACTTGACAAAGTTCCTTAAGAATAAGAGAGGGCATGTCTGGTAGGGATTTATATAAGGTTGCTACGCTGTCCATAGGAGGGTTATTCAGTTCGAAGAGAACCGGCCAACAAACAATATTAGTGCGCTCAACAACGCTGCTGTGAATACTAATTTACCATGATTTTTTTTCAATAATTATATTTCTGAAAACTTGAGTTTGAGATCTTAACATAATGTGCAAATATCGCAACTTTCCAGAATTATCATGGCAGATTTACGTTTCTACCATCTTGTGCAAATGAGAATCACCTGCATGCAAGTTAAGAAACACCTGAAACAAATAACAATTAAACATTCAATGTCTCAAACCACATGTTACCTTTCATTTCGCCTGGGTGACGTTCATAAGACTACCCACCAGACAAGATTATCCTCCATGGTACCAGGTTTACTCCTGATAATTCAGTCATTTTTCGCACTAAAAAAAAAACTGAATTATCCAATAATTTGAATTAAGCAATGTAAATAATACAGCAAGGTGGCTATTTAGTGCTAAAAAATATCAAAAGATCAGGTAATTCACATTAAGTGGCTTTGAATTAAGAGATAGATCACATACTGTACAGCTTCAAAAGGCAAAGAGAACAGTTAGCAAGTTTCTCATCAGCCTTGCCTAGTGTTTCCTGGTCAGGTTTGGCCTACTCCAGGTTCTTAGACCCTTGTTATATGACATTATTATTACTATTAGATACTTTTTCATCACAGTCCATTTTTAAAAAAACCAATATGGATCCAACAGTTCCCCTTCCTAAAATTCCCTCCTTAACCCAACTCTCACAAAGGGAGTCACTAATGCTGGGTGATAGTTTCACCAGTGTGATAGCTCTCTGGTTCTTCACCTAAGAGACCATTCTTTGTATATGAGCATTGGTGGACTATTCAACCACAGAGGGCATGCCAGCCAAGCCCATTCAAATGAGTCACTTGACATCCATGCATGTGTGCTGTACTCATAGAACCACAAGGGGACCTCAACCTAATAAGCTTTAAGCTTTTCTTTTTGCTTACAAACACTTTGATCAGTTCCATGGGGACTGTTTGTTCTCTGGCATCTTGTCCAAGTGGTTACTCATCATAGGTAAGCATGCTCAGTCAGTGTTGGCAGGTTACCGAACTACAAGGGGGAATCACAGCAAAACCCAATATTACCCTCATCCGATGTCTGAGCATGCACACTCTCCAAAAGGAATGACTGGATAATATTCAGCAGTGGGTGCCATGGCCAATTCTCTGCTCCCTAGCCATGGGCGGTTGAGGCCAATTGCACTGCCCCTATCACGGATGTTGAAGGAAGAGAGAAGCTTAGCCTTGGTGCCACCAATGGGTAAATATACAGATGTATACAGCCTTGTCGGAAATAATGTGTTTTTTTTTTTAAGTGCCTCTTAAACCACAAGTAAAGTGTTGGAAAAAAGTTCTCTCAACACTCCTATAGCCATTGTCTACAGAACTGCAAGGCACAGCCTGTATCTAGAACTGAAATTCTTTGCCATGGAAATGGTAAGCAACCATGAATGAAAATTCTGAGAGAGTAATGGAGCATGGCGTGTGAATGGTTTATAAAAATATGACTGTGCACAGACTGATTTTCAAATGAATAAAGTGTGTAATTGGGTTTATTATTTTTATTTTTTTTGCCATGCCGGGGCTGGAAGAGAGACTCTGCCCAGTATGCTAGACTAATTTCACTGTTGCGCAGGCAGTCTGAATTGTTGTCACGAGGCCTCCTGCCCTAGGTTCTGCTCCTGCTCCTGTCTTGGTTACTTGGGTTTCTAACATCTGCACAAACCATTACTGTTGCCTACTCTTCTACCAAACATGCTTTATGTCGCACTAGGATCTGTTTTTTTTTTGTCCAGAAATTATTCTTCATTCCCAAAGCAATACAACCGGAGCCAGGAATTTGCACACAAAATGGGATTTTAAAAAAAAAGTCAACAGTCTGCTCATAATTAGGAAACACAACGCTCCTTACGTCTTTCCTGATGTATTTCATGGTTTCATTTGTCCCAGTTCCTTGTTATGCTGTATGAATTTTCCCGTGTTACCTCCACTCTGCCTTTGAGGACTGATCCCCCTGCTCCTGGGGAACAGAGTTCGTAGGGAATGCATGGTGGAAAGTCACCCAGCGTGCACGTTGTTTCCCGCCTTTCTGCTCCTTGCAAGTGTGGGATTGGCCCTTTGATCTCTTATGTATCGAATTAAAAAAAAGTGTCTAAAAAAAGTCAATGGGGACTGTTTGTTCTCTGGCATCTTGTCCAAGTGGTTACTCATCATAGGCAAGCATGCTCAGTCAGTGTTGGCAGGTTACCGAACTGCAAGGGGGAATCATAACAAAACCCAATATTACCCTCATCCGATGCCTGAGCATGCACACTCTCCAAAAGGAATGACTGGATAATATTCGTAAACAATTTTACAACACCAAGTTATAGTCCAGCAATTTTATTTTAAATTCACAAGCTTTCGGAGGCTTCCCCCTTCCTCAGGTGAACGATGTGAAATGAAGTCCTCGAAATGAAATCGCATTTATAATTCACAGAACAATGCTTGGTGAGTACAGACAGTTTTTTCAACTGCCCGTTGCCAAGGCAATCAGTGTGCAGACAGACAGGTGTTACCTGCCAGGTCTCACAGAATATACAAATCACCAAAAAAAAAACCAACAAACAAAAAAAAACAGAGATAGAGAGGTAGAAACATAGAAAAGACAGCAACTGACCCGTTATATTAAAAACAGATATATTAAAATCTGTTTTTAATATAACGGGTCAGTTGCTGTCTTTTCTATGTTTCTACCTCTCTATCTCTGTTTTTTTTTGTTTGTTGGTTTTTTTTTTGGTGATTTGTATATTCTGTGAGACCTGGCAGGTAACACCTGTCTGTCTGCACACTGATTGCCTTGGCAACGGGCAGTTGAAAAAACTGTCTGTACTCACCAAGCATTGTTCTGTGAATTATAAATGCGATTTCATTTCGAGGACTTCATTTCACATCGTTCACCTGAGGAAGGGGGAAGCCTCCGAAAGCTTGTGAATTTAAAATAAAATTGCTGGACTATAACTTGGTGTTGTAAAATTGTTTACAATTGTCAACCCCAGTCCATCACCGGCATCTCCACATCATGGATAATATTCAGCAGTGGGTGCCATGGCCAATTCTCTGCTCCCTAGCCATGGGCGGTTGAGGCCAATTGCACTGCCCCTATCACGGATGTTGAAGGAAGAGAGAAGCTTAGCCTTGGTGCCACCAAAGGGTAAATATACAGGTGTATACAGCCTTGTCGGAAATAATGTGTTTTTTTTTTTAAGTGCCTCTTAAGCCACAAGTAAAGTGGTCTCTTAGGTGAAGAACCAGAGAGCTATCACACTGGTGAAACTATCACCCAGCATTAGTGGCTCCCTCTGTGAGAGTTGGGTTAAGGAGGGAATATTAGGACGGGGAACTGTTGGATCCATATTGTTTTTAAACAATTTAGTGAAATAAAAACAAATCAGACAGATACTAAAGGGCAAAATTTTTCCAGTTCATGCCTCTCCCACCAGCAGCGCCTGTCGGAAATTTGTGAAAGTGTTGCCCACGATTTTCGATCCACTTATGGCTCTCTACCACCCCCCAACCCCTGCCCCCCCACCCCACCCCCGTCCCATTGAGAGTATGCAGCCCCAGCTGAGCCGGGCAGGGTGTTCTATTCTTTTGCAGTGTCACTACGTGAAATGCCTTGAGTGCACCTCAGGTTGTACCCAAGATAAAAGACCCCCCGCAGCCCCTCACGACAGAATTTTATCAGCACAAGTGTGTTTTTGAAAGATAAATTGAGGTTCTGGTGAAAAACAAAAGCATTCATAATAGAAGAAAAATGGCTGTTTAGATATCTGCTTCAGAGGAATTACAAACTGTACTTTACAGGAAAAAGAGATACTGTATCTTCCACAAAAACTGGCACTGCTTACAAGAAGCTGATCTTCTCAGAAATTTGTTCGAGAGATACCGCCGTGGCCTCTCGAAGTGCTGGACCAAGCCAGAGGACTGAAAGTTTGCGTTCCAACCTTAACTGACTTTCAAACTTTCCCATGCAGTCAAAATGCCCTTAATCCCTCGCAGAGGTGTGAGAATGGAGTTACAGAAAGAAAAAAAAGAGAGGGTTACAAATTAGGCTCGCTCCCAAAGCAGCCATGGAGAAATCCGGAGCTCCCACTTACCCGTTCTACACAACCACCAGAGGCAGTGCTGTGGGGGGGCGTGACAGAAAAAGAAAAAACATTTAATTTGGTCATCTGAAAAACGCACATATTTCCAATTTGGTTTAATTTTCTCCTTCTCCGAGAGCAGAGCATAACCGTGAAAGCACTTTTCTGATCTACTGTTAATGAAAGTGTACAGGCTCTCTCTAAATGACTAATATCGGTTAATGAATAAATAAACGTGAGACTGATGAGCAGCTCACTAAGGTAGCACTCCACTCAAATTAAGAACACTCCCTTCACACCTCAACTGCTGTGGATTCCAGGGAATAGATTACAGAGCTCGTTGGTCTGCCAGTCATACCTGGGCGCTTTGTCACTTTTCAGTAGGCCCTGAGACACAGTGGTTATCATTCCCGCAGCAGGGGGTGCCACATACTAGAACTGCATCTCCACAACAATAATCCAGGTTGGTGTTGTGGATCCCCCCACCCCCCCCCCAAAGTTGTGGCTTGTCTCCCCGGGCCATCTATTTCATTATGAAAGTTTGTGTCATTCTCTCCTCTGTTTTCCCAAACGGAGATGCCCGTATGTCAGTCGCCCACTTGCCAGTTGCGCCTATTCCTTAATCAATGATAAAACTGATGAAAAGCTATGATACATATGCACATACGAATTAAGAGCAGGAGTAGGCCATTCGGCCCCTCGAGCCTGCGCTGCCATTTGATAAGATCATGGCTGATCTGATTGCGACCCCAACCCTACTTTCCCGTTTACCTACTATAACCTTTGATTCCCTTGTTAATCAGGAATCTCTCTAACTCGGCCTTAAAAATATTCAATGACCCTGCCTCCACCGCTCTCTAGGGAAGGGAGTTCCACAGACTCACGACCCTCAGAAAAAAAAATTCTCCTCATCTCCATCTTAAATGGGAGACCCCTTATTTTTAACCTGTGGTCCCTAGTTCTAGTCACTCCCACAAGGGGAAACATCCCCTCAGCATCTACCCCTTCTAGTTCCCCCAGGATCTTATATGTTTCAGTAAGATCACCTCTCATTCTTCCAAACTCCAGTGTATACAGGCCCAACTTGTCCAACCTTTCCTCATAAGATAACCCCCCTCATCCCAGGTATCAGTCGAGTGAACCTTCTCTGAACCGCCTCCAATGCAATCAATGTCCTTTCTTAAATAAGGAGACCAAAACTGCACACAGTATTCTAGATGTGGTCTCACCAATGCCCTGTACAACTGCAGCAAAACATCTCTACTTTTATATTCCATTCCCCTTGCAATAAATAACATTCCATTTGCCTTCCTAATCACTTGCTGTACCTGCATACTAACTTTTTGTGATTCATGTACTGGGACACCCAGACCCCTCTGTACCTCAGAGTTCTGCAATCTCTCTCCATTTAAATAATATACTGCTTTTCTATTCCTCCTGCCAAAGTGGACAAGTTCACATTTTCCCACATTATACTCCATCTGCCAAATTTTTGCCCACTCACTTAACCTATCTATATCCTTCGCAGACTCCTTATGTCCTTGTCACAACTTACTTTCCTACCTACCCTTGTGTCATCAACAAATTTAGCAATCATACATTTGGTCCCTTCATCCAAGTCATTGATATAGATTGTAAATAGTTGAGGCCCAAGCACTGATCCCTGTGGCACTCCACTCGTTACACCTTGCCAACCTGAAAATGACCCATTTATGCCTACTCTGTTTCCTGTCAGCTAACCAATCCCTTATCCATGCTAATATGTTACCCCCTACACCATGAGCTCTTATTTTGTGTAGTAGCCTTTGATGTGGCACCTTGTCAAAAGCCTTCTGGAAATCCAAGTACACCACATCCACAGGATCCCCTTTATCCACGTTGCTTGTTACTTCCTCAAAGAACGCTAATAAATTTGTCAAACATGATTTCCCTTTCAGAAAGCTGCGTTGACTCTGCCTGATTGCATTGAGATTTTCTAAGTGCCCTGCTATCACCTCCTTAATAATAGATTCTAGCATTTTCCCTATGACAGATGTTAAGCTAACTGGCCTGTAGCTTCCTGCTTTCTGGCTCCTTCCTTTCTTGAATAGGAGCTATATTCGCTATTTTCCAATCTGATGACCCTTCCAGAATCTAGGGAATTTTGGAAAATTAATACCAATGCATCTACCATCTCTGCAGCCACTTCTTTTAAGACCCTAGGATGATGTCAGTCAGGACTTGGGGACTTGTCAGCTTTTAGTTCTAATAATTTTTTCGAAACCCCTTCCCTAGTGATTATAAATGTTTTAAGTTCCTCCCACCCTTTCACCTCATGATTCACAATTATTTCTGGCATGTTATTTGTATCCTCTACAGTGAAGACGGACACAAAATATCTGTTCAATTCATCCGCCATTTCCTTATTCTCCATTAATTCCCCAGACTCACCCTCGAGAGGACCAACGCTCACTTTACTTACTCTTTTCCGTTTTAAATACCTGTAGAAACTCTTACTATCTGTTTTTATATTTCTAGCTCGCTTTCTCTCGTAGTCTAATTTCTCCCTCCTTATTATTCTTTTAGTCATTCTTTGCTGTTTTTTATATTCTGTCCAATCTTCTGACCTGCCACTAATCTTTGCGGAATTGTATGCTTTTTCTTTCAATTTGAGACTATCTTTAACTTCCTTAGTTAGCCACGGATGGTACGTCCTTCCCCTGGAGTCTTTCTTTCTCACTGGACTGTATCTTTGCTGAGTGTTATGTAATATCTCATTAAATGTCTGCCACTGCATCTCTACTGACATATCCTGTAATCTAATTTCCCAGTTCACTTAATGCCCTCATAATTGCCCTTATTTAAGTTTAAAACACTAGTCTTAGACTTACTCTTCTCTCCCTCAAACTGAATGCGAAATTAAATCACATTGTGATCACTGCTACCTAGAGGCTCCTTTACAATGAGGTCATTAATTAATCCTGTCTCATTACACATTACCAGATCTGGAATAGCCTGCTCTCTGGTTGACAGGTAAGAGTACATGATAAATATCATTTGAACCAAGGAGCCACCAATGCACTAACATTATTTTTATAAAATCGCTCTGATTCAAGATAAAGAATCTTAGCAGCCAAACCTTTCCTCAATGTCCCATTGTTATTTTACATTTCTATAGCTTGATCCCTTTTAAGTCTCCCTGCACTGGTCCCATTCAATAAAGGCAGATAGGTAAGCTGCTCCCAAACACCAGACAGTGCTGCTTTATAGGTGATCGCAATGAGCTGTCCACTTTATCTCTCTCTCTTGCAATTAACCAGTCATTGAGTTACTCCCCGTCTCACGACAATAGAAGAACCCTGATCGTAGGAAGAATCAAAATCATCAACATATCAATGGGACTCAAGGCGGATGAATCCCCTGGACCTGATGGCTTACATCCGAGGGTCTTGAGGGAAGTGGCAGTAGGGGTTGTGGATGCTTTGGTAATAATTTTCCAAAATTCTCTGGACTCGGCAAAGGTCCCGGCAGATTGGAAAACTGCTAATGTAACACTCTTATTTAAAAAGGGCAGTAGGCAGAAGGCTGGAAATTATAGACCAGTTAGCCCAACATCTGTGGTGGGTAAAATTTGAGTCTATTATTAAGGAGACAGTAGCGGAACATTTGGATAAACATAATTTAATAGGACAAAGTCAGCATTGCTTTAAGAAGGGGAAGTCATGTCTGACAAATTTGCTTGAGTTCTTTGAGGACATAACGTACAGGGGGGATAAAGGGGAACCAGTGGACGTAGTGTATTTAGACTTCCAGAAGGCAGTCGACAAGGTGCCACATAAAAGATTATTGCTCAAGATAAAGAATCACTGGATTGGGGGTAACATTCTGGCATTGGTGGAGGATTGGTTATCTAACAGGAAGCAGAGAGTTGGGATAAATGGTTCATTCTCGGACTGGCAACCAGTAGCCAGTGGTGTTCCGCAGGGGTCGGTGCTGGGTCCCCAACTCTTTACAATCTATATTAACGATTTGGAGGAGGGGACCGAGTGTAACGTATCAAAGTTTGCAGATGATACAAAGATGGGAGGGAAAGTGGAGAGTGAGGAGGACATAAAAAACCTACAGGGGGATATAGACAGGCTGGGTGAGTGGGCGGAGATTTGGCAGATGCAATACAATATTGGAAAATGTGAGGTTATGCACTTTGGCAGGAAAAATCAGAGAGCAAGTTATTATCTTAAAGGCGAGAAACTGGGAAGTACTGCAGTACAAAGGGATCTGGGGGTCCTAGTGCAAGAAGATCAAAAAGTTAGTATGCAGGTGCAGCAGGTGATCAAGAAGGCCAACGGAATGTTGGCTTTTATTGCTCGGGGGATAGAATATAAAAACAGGGAGGTATTGCTGCAGTTATATAAGGTATTGGTGAGACCACACCTGGAATACTGCATACAGTTTTGGTCTCCATACTTAAGAAAAGACATACTTGCTCTTGAGGCAGTACAAAGAAGGTTCACTCGGTTAATCCCGGGGATGAGGGGGCGGACACATGAGGAGAGGTTGAGTAGATTGGGACTCTACTCATTGGAGTTCAGAAGAATGAGAGGCGATCTTATTGAAACATATAAGATTGTGAAGGGGCTTGATCGGGTGGATGCGGTAAGGATGTTCCCAAGGATGGGTGATACTAGAACTAGGGGGCATAATCTTAGAATAAGGGGCTGCTCTTTCAAAACTGAGATGAGGGGAAACTTCTTCACTCAGAGGGTAGTAGGTCTGTGGAATTTGCTGCCCCAGGAAGCTGTGGAAGCTACATCATTAAATAAATTTAAAACAGAAATCGACAGTTTTCTAGAAGTAAAGGGAATTAGGGGTTACGGGGAGCGGGCAGGAAATTGGACATGAATTTAGATTTGAGATTAGGATCAGATCTTATTGAATGGCGGAGCAGGCTCGAGGGGCCGATTGGCCTACTCCTGCTCCTATTTCTTATGTTCTTATGTTATCACCCAAACACAGCACAGACTATATTATAAATATATTCAATTGCAAAATATTTCAGGCAATGTACAAGCATTTAGAAACTGGCTCTCAATGTATTTAATTTTTGTCTCAGCTTTAACGTTTTTACCTGAACAAAGATACAATGCTCCCATGTTGCTTCAGCGAGTCTATAGTGAAGCAGCTCAGTCATACAGGATCCAGGTTTGATTGCAGTCTCAATGAATTGACCTTAGCTGAGGCGGTATTAGGGGTGTGACAATTGTCCTCAGTGCCCTGGTTTAGGGAGGGGAATAAACAATGGCCAGGCTTCCTGTTCCTGATTACTATCCAGTGACCCCTGGCGTAAATGTGTAGGTGGACATCAGGTATCAAGGCTCGGCCATGATGCTCGTGACGGAGTAGCCCACTGGCACTCACTGTCAAGGTGCACACCTGAACAAATGAACACTTTCAGAAGAAGAAAGGCAGTCAAACAGGAAAAATTAATAAAAAGGAAGTGTGAAGTCATCAGTGTGAAAGAATTCCATTACATGGCAACCTTTACATTACTGTGAAATAAGTTTTATTTCTGAAAAATAAGATTCAACGGCATTAAGAAAAAAACTAGAGTAGAAAAATCCCCATCTGAAGGAAGGGACCATCAGAAATGTAATTTATGCAAGTATCTTGTTTTTTTTTCTAATTTTGTAACTGCTTATCCAATTCATCAATTTACAAAAAAAAGACATCAGGGCCCAATGTGAAAAAGATCACTACATGACCCAATATAGCCACGAGAGGTGCGTTAAACATGTCCTAACTGAGAAAAACCTAGCACTGGGAGATAAATGTATGAGGAACAGGGGAAAGCATCTCACAAACTGCCATAAGGGAATGGATTGTCCAGAGTCAAGCCATAACTGGGAGATCCCGCAACGCCAACCTGGATGACTGCTGTGACAGTGCAATTCAATTATGTGGTCGGTGAAAGTTTCACAAGGGAAAGAAGGAAAGTTGCTGACAGATTTTTAAATCGTTGTTCTCAGGATGTGGGCGGCGCTGGCAAGGCCGCATTTATTACCCATCTCTAGTTGCCCTGAGAAGGTGGGACGTGCCTTCTCCTTGAACTGCTGCGGTCCTTGTAGTGTTGGGGCTCCCACAAAAGAGTAGCACTGTAGACCGCATCATCATTTTAAAAAATATTTAATAAAAAGGACCAGCAAAAATGCTGCATAGAAATAATTATTTCAGCATTAGAGATTACTGTATAAAGATACAATATAAAATGATTCTGATGGTGAATTGTGCATTGTGTCTTTTGTCCATTATTCCTCACAGTAACATAAGCACCAGGATCACCTGGAGAGTAGTAACAACAGTAACAACAATTTGCATTGATAGAAATGCCTTTAAATATTAATGTAGGCCCTAAAGCACTTCACAGATAAGCATAAAGCAAATGAATGCCAAGCCAGGAAGGAAGAGATTAGGAAGGGTGACTGAAAACTAAATTGAAGAGATGGGTTTTTGAGGACATTTTTTTCCCCAAAATAAAAGGGAGAGAGCGGTGGAGAGGTTTATAGAGAGAGTTCCAGAAAGTAGGCCAAAGACAGCTGAAGGTTTTAACATCAATGGTGGAATGAAAGGAAAGGGAATGCACAATTCTGAAGTCAAAAGAACAAAACGTTCGGGAGGGAAATGTAGGATTGTAGGAAATTGGGAGAAATAAAATGGGGCAAGGCCATGGAGAATTTATAGATGAGGATAAGGATTTTAAATTTAATGCATTGGAGGATGAGGTGCCAGTGTAGTTCAGCGTGGACTGGGGTGATGGCCAAGCACAACTTAGGATGGGACAGGATTTATTCATTGGAGTTTTGGATAAGTTGGGCGTTTACTGAGGGTGGAGCAGGGAAACCGAGAAAGCAGAATGTTGGAGTAGTTGAGTCTGGAGATAACAAAGGGGCGTATAAGATTTTAGCTGTAACTAGCAGTGTCCAAGCTGAAGAATCTTCTACACAGCATCGAATCCTAAACCAAATCAAATGCTTACAATGAAAATGAATTGTCCGATTAAAATGGCGTTAGCGATCATTATAAGCAATAGATTTACCATTAAACACTGTGGGTTCGTGTTTGGGATTCGAGGTTTGTTCATAACAAGCGATTGTCAAAGTGCATTTGCATCCGACGTAAGTGCAGCCAACTGTGGTCCCTATAGATGAAAGCTTCAATGGCCTCAGCAGTCAAGCTGCAACAGAGGGCAAATCTGAAGGTCTGATGCTTGGCTCCTTTTAGGACTCCCATATCAACTTCTGCACCAAACTGAGAAAAAACTGCTATTTGTTCCAAATTTAGAAAAAAAAAACTAAAATTTGCTAACTCATTTCAAGCCTGCTGTCAGTTCAAAGATATTCCATAAATCTCTGGAGTGCTCCTTTGTTCTAAATTTATAGAAAGTGCATTTTGCAGAGGATACATGGAAGATATGTGCATTTTGAAAGCTGGAAAGACCATCAATGTCTCTGCTCAAAGAATGCTCTAATCCATTTAAAGGGCGAAACAGACTCAGCAATTATTTACGTGTTCCATCTTGATGTGTCATGATTTATGGGCGATTTTTTTTCCCCCCTCTTTCTTTCTGAGAAAGTTTACCCATGGTACGGGATGATTAACACTTCTGAGGAATGAAAGCCATTGTCCATTAGACTTGGGTATCTGTACTTTCCAGATCAACAGAAACGTTTATCAACCGTCGGGAAGCCTCATTTGCACAAGCTTCCTGTCAACATGCCGCACAGAGTGAAACTTCACTGCACTAAGATGAATCATTTCAAAAACTTCACTTCATTTATCATTATCACAGGTGGCTTGGAAAGACACATATATGGCCTTTCCCCACCCTTGCTTTTCACTGTATTTTATTTTTTTAAAAAATCTCAACAGTAAAATGAGTCATTAACTTGAAACCTTCCACTAAAACATAAGTAACGGCTCAACAAGGCCGTTTGGACCTTATTCTTCATCACTGCTTGGGTACTTTCTCACCCCTGATGCGAACTCTAGCTCAGCATTAGGCTGTGAGGTCTTAGTAATGTGAAAAAATACCACAGGTCAAAGAGCAGCACTCACAAAAGCATTATTAGATGTATTTGAGAAAAGCGGAACAATCAATTAAAAATATCTGGAGACAATCTGCCCCACTCCACTGTCAGTAGCTGGGTGCTTGTTGAGTTGAAAATCATACAATGCACCCACTGATAACTGGATACTTGGGGGTGGATAGCTGATTTATTACCACCCTCCCTGGCACTAAGACCAATTTTAGTATCCCTAGCCTTAACCTAGCTCACGTTAGCTAACTCAGCACAGAGACCATTTCTCATGTAATGTGCACCTGCCAGAAAGTCCAGTTGTACTGGTACGTCCCCTCACATGCTGCCGGCCACTTACGCCCCTCGCCAAACTGCTACACCAGCATTAATCACACCCTCAGCCAAAATCAGTCTCACTCCCTCAAGGACTGTGAATAAAGGACAAATGCAGGATACCTTCCTCCCTCATCTCTAAAACTAGAGCTAGACACCCTTCAGGAGGTAGTTGGGGGTGCAGGTAGCATCATGTATTTGTCACCTTCTGTTGGACTGTTTCTAATTCCTTTGGCCTTTCGTTGACAGATGATGCTTCAATAACTGTATGAATAAGAATCTCGTTGACAGTTGGAAACTTCTCATTTCCTCTCCCTGTCCTCCCATTAGGAACCTTTTGGGAGGTGGGGAGAGAAGATTCTTCACTGATCACTATTTATAGCAAAATCAAAAGCATGCTGTTCGTACACACATATTTTCCGCTACAAATTGCGAAGGGCCTTAAACTTTCCGCATGGTTCTTAAAGCAGCAGCTCATAGCCTCTTCATGAAGGATCCTGCATCAATACTTGGAGCCAAACAATGAAATAAGGCGTATGTTGTTATAATGTGGAGATGCCGGTGATGGACTGGGGTTGACAATTGTAAACAATTTTACAACACCAAGTTATAGTCCAGCAATTTTATTTTAAATTCACAAGCTTTCGGAGACTTCCTCCTTCCTCAGGCAAATGTTTCAGGATCTCCTTGAAGCCTACGCATTTATACATATAGAACAATACATGGTGTTTACAGACTGCCCCTGCAACTGCCCGTTGCCAAGGCAATCACCGTGTTCAGACAGAGAGGTGTCACCTGCAGAACCCCCGAATACACATTCAACAAAAAAACAAACAGGGAAAAAAAAAAGAGAAAAAAAACAGAGAGAGGCAGAAACATCCGGAAGGCAGAGAGAGCCAGCAAATGACCCATTATATTAAAAACAGATAACATTTGTTCGCTGGTGGGGTAACGTGTAGCGTGACATGAACCCAAGATCCCGGTTGAGGCCGTCCTCATGGGTGCGGAACTTGGCTATCAATTTCTGCTCGACGATTTTGCGTTGTCGTGTGTCTCGAAGGCCGCCTTGGAGTACGCTTACCCGAAGGTCGGTGGATGAATGTCCATGACTGCTGAAGTGTGACAGCCCTGCCCGTAGGAGCCCTCCTCACGTACTTGTTCTATTAAATGGCATAGGACCTTTTCCCAACCATGCAGTGTACAGTACACTGCATTTTATTAATGTGCTATTGTTCACTGGCTCTGTTCCGTTTATTCAGAAAATTTCACGATTAAAACAAAAATGTTTCGAATCCATAAAACCACTGTTCCCAAGTCTTAATAGTTCCCCACTAGAGATTTTCAGTCAAGCTAAGAACATAAGAAATAGGAGGAGTGGGACACACGGCCTCTCGAGCCTGCCCCGCCATTCAACAAGATCATGGCTGATCTTTGACCTCAACTCCACTTTCCTGCCCGATCCCCATATCCCTTGATTCCCCTAGAGTCCAAAAATCTATCGACCTCAGTCTTGAAGAAACTCCAATGGCTGAGCATCCACAGCCCTCTGGGGTAGAGAATTCCAAATATTCACAACCCTCTACGTGAAGAAATTCTTCCTCTTCTCAGTCTTAAATGTCTGACCCCTTATCCTGAGACTATGCCCCGTAGTTCTGGACTCTCCAGCCAGGGGAAACAACCTCTCAGCATCTTATGTTTCAATGAGACCACCTCTCATTCTTCTAAACTCCAGAGAGTAAAGGCCCATTCTACTCCTTCCTTAAGATTATTCACAGATTTAATGCTTGTGTAAATGCCCAGTACTAGGCAAGACTGCATTTCATGCAGAGCCTGGTCTCTACTATCGAGCACAGACTACACTCAGGTCAATGTTTGTTGGGTAGAAAAGCAAACATAGGAACAGGAGTAGGCCATTCAGCCCCTCGTGCCTGCTCTGCCATTTGATAAGATCATGGCTGATCTGTGATCTAACTCCATATACCTGCCTTTGGCCCATATCCCTTAATACCTTTGGTTGCCAAAAAGCTATCTATCTCACATTTAAATTTAGCAATTGAGCTAGTATCAATTGCCGTTTGCGGAAGAGAGTTCCAAACTTCTACAACCCTTTGTGTGTAGAAATGTTTTCTAATCTCACTCCTGAAAGGTCTGGCTCTAATTTTTAGACTGTGCCCCCTACTCCTAGAATCCCCAACCAGCGGAAATAGTTTCTCTCTATCCACCCTATCCGTTCCGCTTAATATCTTATAAACTTCGATCAGATCACCCCTTAACCTTCTAAACTCCAGAGAATACAACCCCAATTTGTATAATCTCTCCTCGTAATTTAACCCTTGAAGTCCGGGTATTCTTCAGGCAGTGAAATCAGAGAGCATGCCAATGGTATCTAATTGTCACAGCTTGCCAAATTCACACTCCCCATTACTTTGGATTAAGTCAGTGCACTGGAATAACTGATCTATCCATTCATGCATTTAAAAAATAAAGGCGGTGGCCTGGGTGGGGGGTCGGGGGGGAATATCCTACCTTGGAAAGGTAGTCTGAATGCTGCATTTCCGTCATAGTGCAGTCACTGGCGGCATTTCAACCTCAGCGGTAGCACTGCACTCTAAATGGAGCGCTGCTGCCCCGTGCAGTGTCACATCTAAATGGCGGGTCTTCCTCACGTGGCGGTTTGAAACCCCACTGATTTTTGCTGGCCACGGGACAGCTGTCCACTCAGGCTGCAAGTGCAAAGCAGGAATGCAACACTGGGGAAGGTTGACGGACAGAAAATGAAAGTCGTGATTGCAACTTTCACGAGATCTAATAGAGGCGCTCAAAGTCATGAGAGGTTTCGATGAGGTAAATTGGGAACTAACTTTTTCTACTGGCCAGTGAGTCGGTAACTAGAGGGTTTAAGTTTAATACCATCAGTAAAAACGGGAGGGAGAGGTTAGCAGAAGCTTTTCTTTTAAAATGCGGAGGAGGGTTGTTAGGACATGGAATGCCATACCAGAAGCAGCAGTGGAAGCAGAATCCAGAACTGCTTTTAAAAGTTGTAAACAATTTTACAACACCAAGTTATAGTCCAGCAATTTTATTTTAAATTCACAAGCTTTCGGAGGCTTCCTCCTTCGTCAGGTGAACGATGTGAAAATCGGAGGAAGCCTCCGAAAGCTTGTGAATTTAAAATAAAATTGCTGGACTATAACTTGGTGTTGTAAAATTGTTTACAATTGTCAACCCCAGTCCATCACTGGCATCTCCACATCATGCTTTTAAAAGGGAAGTGAGTAAGTATTTGAAAATAATTCAAAGATTATGGCGAAAAGGCAGGGGAATGGGAGCAAATGGATAGCTCTTTCAGAGAGCCCACACAGACATGATGGGCCTTCTGTGTTGGAGCATTTATCACCACTGGTGATAAGCAATATCTATTCCAATGTAAAGCAGGTCAGGTTCCCAAGCAGCAGAAATGGAACTTCTTCCATTTAAACTGGTTCTGTATGATATAAATGAGGTTTAAGTCAACTCAAATGGAGTTTTAAACATTGTTTCCAGGGTCACTCTTCCATCCCCATTATAATTACCTTTATAATAGGATGCCATTTTAAAAAAAAACTCATACACATCATTCTGCTTCTAGCACGTTCTGCAAAAAGCACAACTACCCACCTAAGAATGGCCCGTCAGCTGCAAATCTTTGGTGAACAGGGGACGCAGCAAGATAATAAGAGTTTACTGCAGATAAGCACGGAGCCCAGCCCCC
This sequence comes from Heptranchias perlo, assembly GCF_035084215.1. Lineage (NCBI taxonomy): Eukaryota > Metazoa > Chordata > Chondrichthyes > Hexanchiformes > Hexanchidae > Heptranchias > Heptranchias perlo. Next base: position 133,024,290 of record NC_090327.1, on the reverse strand, counting down.
TCTAACAGCTACCGTCAGCCATGGTCTGGAACTGCTTTTATTTTTACTTTCAATTAAGAGGAAGACCACAATGTTCTATTGACAAACCCCTGGGAGACTTTAAGTGCAATACACCTAGAGTGGTGCATTTGGAACACAAATCCCCACAATTGTATGCAATTACAAATAATTGCAGAAAACAAACACAAAAAATAATCAGTTCCCTAAAATAACTGTTAATGCTCCCTTGTGAAAGAAGTTTCTACTTTTATGTACATACTGACATATTATAACTTCAAAACCCCAAACTGCACCAATTAAAGAGGACAGTTTTACTTTTGTCCACATACTGCTCTTGAATGCTCACTCAAGCTCATTTAACTCCATCACTGCTCAAATCATTGACTTTAACATCACTCTCTCTTTAAAACAACTTCTTTATAATTCAATATCCTGCATACTCGTCTTCAAAACTCATCTTCTTTTCTCTCTAGTTCCTGCAAAGCTGCAAGCTCACCATCCTGCATACTCTTCCTTCTCCTGGCATCCACTTTGTTGAAATTAAGACTCGAGACACAAACGCAGATGCTCTGATCGGGCATAAGCTCGAGCGCAAGTCGGGTGGTGTATGTACCACATTACCCGACCCATAATGTGCTAACCCCGCACAAATTTCCAGGTTCAGTCTAATTATGACAAGATCCAGGCGTGTGAACTACCCGAGTGGGAAGCTCACCTACTGGAGGGAGCGGGGGAAATTGCGCCTCCCCCCTTACAGGATTTAAACTGCTGCAGTAGCTTAAAACGGCAGCGATCGAGATTGCTAGAATCTGGAAAACGAGTCAGCTTCTAGTGTAAAATGTCTGGGAGTGGAGTCGGCCACAGAATGGCCTGGTTCTCTGATGGGCCATTGAGAGCTTTCTTGAGGAAGTAAGGCAGAGGTGGGGACCTTCTTCCACAGTGAGTGCTAGACGCTCCCATGCAGGGTAGTCCAGGGGAATTGCGAGGAGGTTGAAACCTCCATCACATGGCACTTGGGTATGACTGCACGTCAACCTAGCAAATGTAACTTTTCACCTCTTTTATGTTCCTTGCAGAAGGTGGTTCATAACAACTGAGAGATCAACGACAGGTGACAGATCTCCAAACTTTAAGAGTGCTACCCCGTATGAGGGAAAAACACCCCTGAAATCCTCGGGAGGGAGGCCATAGAAAATGTTGCACCTGGGGAAGTAGGAGAGCAGTAGTTCAAGGTTTGAGACCAACGTCTGATGCTTTGCTCCTCATTGTATTCTTTCATTCACTGTCAGCAAGTTTGTGGCATATCAAATATATGTCCAAACAGTTCTCTTTCATAGTTCAGAACTCTTAGGGTCCGAACATGCACCAGAAGGACTTCCTCCAGCCCACGTGAGACCAGGGACCATTCTGTGAGGTGGATTTGTGGCAAAAAAGCAGAAGCAGCTACAGGATGTGAAGCTTCCATGTTACACTGACTTGTCACTTAGTACCCCGAATGGGGAGTAAGCCTTACAAAGGCGCAACTTTTTGAACTGGATTAAGCAGTTAGTAATGAGTAAGCCTGGAACATGGCATTGGTCTAGAACATCTAGGGGACTGGCACTTTGTGAGCTACCCTATGCACCCAATGAGGAAACTCTTGAGACTTGAGACGATAGCTGGTGGAAGGTGCTAACTGGAGGTCAGGTATGGGAACGTGCACTATTATATCCAGTGTTCAGTACCATCCATGCTTGAGTTGAAGAGATGCAAGCAGCTGCTGCTGAGGTTCCACACTTCCAATTGGTGCAACTACTGTTCAGTGGAATATGGTGTGTGTCCATGCTGTGGTCAAGTGGATGGTGGCAAAACACTCATGCATCTTAGTGAATTGTGCTGCTTGCCATACCACTTGCGAGCTGTATCCTGGTACCTGCTGTCTACCTTACAAGAGCTCAAACTCAGGCTTGTCAGATATCTAATGACCAATTAGTGGCCTTGCAAGTCATTCAGTTGTATTAAACCTAACAGTATTGTTGGAACACCTTCACCACAGTCTGCAGCGGTTCAAGGCCCACCACCACCTTCTCAGGGCAACTAGAGGTGGGCTCACATCCCGAGAATGAATAATTAAAAAAGGTTGGCTGCAGATCTCCTTGAAGCAGCTGGCACAGCTTTGTAACATGCCTCCCTGCTAAAGCTGAGCCTCCAAAGGCAGCATTCCTCAGTCACTGCCAGGTAGCTATGCCTGGCCCTATGGATACAATGGGTGGCATAGCAGCCGGACTAGATGGTACGCCTCTGGTACCATCCGACATCTCTGACAGCTTTTCCCTGCCTCTGCTTGCCCTCCGCTGTTAAATCAAGTGGCAAGGGGGCATTGAAAGCAATCCCCCATAATTGAACTTCCTGACTGTAAAACTGATGGACATTGGTGCAGATGCCTTCTGATTCCTGACATGCGAGAACCTGCCCGAATTCTGAAGCCTCGTATGGGCGAGATTAGTGCGTTGCATCTGTAATGGGTGAAAACAGCAATCGTATGTGCTCACCCTAGCCAGAAATAATTCCTCAATTTGCATGCAGAACAAATCTAACACTCACTCTATGCTATATCGCACTGCCAACTCAAAGACCCTACAGCAATTTCATAACAGAAGTTCAGCAGGTAGGAATTGAGTGAACTGCGGAACCCCTTAAACTGCTGGCCAGCTTTGCATAAATGCTGCCCAACACAATGCTTTACAGTGACTGCAACATCTAGGCTCTAGTTTCTCTCCATCGGGGGCAACGTTGAAATGGGAAGCAAGTCATCCCTCTCAGCTAGGGGGCAGGACGCAGCCCTCAGGATTGGCAAAGTAACAACGGGCGGAGGGCGGAGGGAAAAGAAATTCTGTTTTGACACGCAGTTTGCAAATGGGATATGTCACAAAGATGCTGCTTAGAAGTCTAGCGTATGATCACCATCTCCCAGAACTAGCGTTATTCAACTGTAATTTTGTGTCGGTCTGCAGAAAGGACAAGAGCACGGTGCAGCAGCTCTTCTGCTGGGTTTCAGCCAACTGCAAGTAGCAAAGCAGAGAGGTTGTTAAAATTAAAAAAAAAAATCACATAGTGCTCATTGTAAAAGAGGAGGGAAAAAAAAAACTAGGTGTTATTTCCGGAAAGAAGGATGGACTTTTCTAATCACCCCAAACCACTATTTCCGGGCGGTTAACCTACAGTAAATGTGATACTACTCAAATTAATCAGACGTTACTACTCCAGAAACTCAGTCAGCGTTCATTCAAAAAATGTGACTGTTTCAAACAATTCGAAAGGTTTTACTGTGTCAATTAGCATAAAAGACCAGAAAACAAATGTGTTTTAAAAATAAACCCTGAAAACGAGTACAGACCAGGAATATCCAAACGTTTTGTCTAGATGGACCGCATACGGGTGACCCATAATGTTTAAATCAATAGTCTTATCAGTTTGCACATATCCCAAGCTGCTGATACTAATAGATAGATCGAAGTGTTGTGACTCAGAACTTATTCACCAATGAGGCAACAACACTAAGAGCAGTCCTTCCCAAACCTTCAAGCCCACAAAATTCAAAACAGGACAAACCAATGAATAAGAAATCAAGACAAATTTGACTGAATTCCCTGGGCTTCATAGGTGAGATTGCCAAGGCTCAGAGGCTGTATAGTTTGGACAGCCCTGAAACAGACTATTACATTAAATTAATAAAGTACAGTCAACCCCAGGACGTCACTAATGTGAAACAGTGAACTGTTCGTAAATCTTCCATCTGATTAAATCATCTACAGTTGCGCCATTTCTCCGTGTGCCAGATCAGTGTGCTTTCACAACAGCATCGCTAGCTTGATGCTGGAATGTTAGAACCGCGAAACAGTCACAAGAAGGAGACCCCTGCATTTATATAATGCCGGTCATGACCTCAGGGAGTACCAGAGCGCTTTACAGCCAATGAAGTGCTTTTGAAGTGTAGTCACTGTTGTAATGTAGGGAAACGCAGCAGCCAATTTGTGCAAGTCTCCACAAACAACAATTCTTCCCTCCATATAGTGACTACACCGCTTTGAGATCCCCCCCGGAGAAAGAAAAACACAAAACTACTTGCATTTCAAAAACAGCACCGCTCCCAATTAGTCATCATTCCTTTCTCTGCCTCACAGGATAATGGAAGGGTAAATGGCAGTGCAGCCTTATCAAATTCGGAACACTTTCCGAAACAATATTGGCTTTCGATAGACAGTATGCCTCTTTCTGAATCAGCAACCCCCTGCAAAACGTCAATCTGTTTTGGAAAAAGGGCTGGGTTGGGGGAACTCTACAGACAATGCGTACCTCGCAAAGTATTTCATTTCCTGACATTTAACACACAAACCATCTATTTTTGTCCTCTTAATGCCTAGGAGGAGTGGAACAGTGTTCTGTGGGGACACTGGAAAACTTGAATCTTTCCGTCCTTTGTCAAATGATATAAAAATAACACAGCATTTAAGTCAGATTTCACTTTCATTCTCTGCAAACAAAACTGTAACCGTTCGCTTCAGAGCAAAATTCAAAAGATATGTTTCTATTGGTTACCAATCAGATCGTAGCATAACAAAACAAAATCACCCAATGGGTGCAATCCTGAGACAGCAGCATCATCCACACCCTCCTTTCCTGCCATGCCGCCAGCACAGGGCACTGCCTCCACATGGCCAACAGATGCAGGCCTAATGGCAGCAACGAGATCAGTGAAGCCCTGTGAAATACTTGTCTGTAACCCAGCCGCAATCACTTGCTGGTCAGAAGAAATTTCCTTCTTCAATCTGATGCCCCAGCCCTCTACGCTAGTAGTCTGAGCGTCCACGATGAATCATAGGATGCTCTAAAGTCTTCTGTCATGGGGGCGGGGAGTCTCCGCTGCAGATCTGCCTGGAGTGCAATACTGCAAAGCAATCCATGACAAGTATCACAGATACAAGTACAGGACTCCTCCACTCGCTTTGCCATCTGCGGCATACTGTTCAACATGCCCCCCCCCCCCCCCCCCAGTATCTGCACGTGCGCTCGATGCTCTGCAAACATCCATCTTTTAAAAGTAGAACCCGATAGATCCAGATCCCCAGGTTCTTCAGCCGAGGAGTGCTGCCCCCAACCCTTTGGTCAGCAATGTCTTCCTCCTCATCTTCCACCCCCAGCTGCTCACTTGTGCTCTGTGTTTTATACAGTGCACTCCCCTTTGCCTCGTCCTCTAATACCTCTGCTGTCATTGGGCTGGTGCTTAGGACGGATAGAGTGAGCGATGGCATATGTTCTAAAGTGCTGGCAGGGCACATCCAAATTGAGGCAGAGGCTAGAATGGGTTGCTGAAGAACTGAGTTTACATGTCACTTTCAGTAAGAGTGATAGGAGCGTTTCATGATACAGGGGGCTCCCAGCTAAATCACACCTACCATTTGCCGACAGATAATGTGGTACTATAATGGAATGAGAAGGAAGAGAAGCAAAAAAAATGGCCTCCCTCCCTCCGGAAATATCTCCTTGTAGGGGCTGACAAGCAGGGACACTTGGGAGTCCACCACCTGCCATTAATCGTCCTCTGCTGCCACGGTCTGTCTTCCCCTTGAAAAAGAATGTTAAAAACGAGAATGACCCCTGGTTGCCACGAGATGCAGTCAATCCATGTGTCAGCCTGCAGACAACAATGGCAGTGATGACTGGTGCATGAGCAAAACTATTACATACCATTTGAAGCTTTTAGTGAGGTGTAGGCATGCAAGGATGTGAGTGAAGGAATATTGTAGGTGAATGCCTGGGGTGTAAAGGGCATCGTGCTGCTCATGGGCATTGATAATTAGCTATTCAAAGCTCAACACAGTGAGGAGCAGGTGACTAACTTAGTTCACAGTGCCTTCCCAGAAGGTGCGGCTGGCTATTTTTACCTTTTGATCTGGTAAAGTCATTAAGCATTTCTTGTCACTAAGTAGCCATATGTGGAGTTATCAACGTTGGCACTGATGAGTGGGCAACTTCCAGCCACTGCTGCTCTTCTTGTGGCCTGTGCCAATGGATGCTTCCTTCCTCTGTCTTACTTTCATCGTCTCATCGATAAACCTGGAGTCTCTTGTGCCTCCTAAAGGACCTTACAGACAATGATGGATTGGAAAGCTTTCAGGCCAGTTGTAAATCTGAATTTTGGTATGATGCCCTTTAAGCTGCTGCAGGCCCCAAATCCTGCGACAGCACATAAGTTCCTGCCCAACCAAATGGTGAACTCTCAATAAGTGGCATTCCAGTTACAGGTACTGGGACTTGCCACTATTATTCTAATCAGGCTAACCCAGAAACTCTGGCAAGAGTCAGCCCACCTTTAAGTGGGTGCAAAATGCTCTGCGTCATTCTACTGGTCGGGTTTTTACACAAGTGGGAAATCTAGGTTGGTGTGTCTGTGCTTCAGCCTTGACCCAGTTAGCTGTGAGTGTTACCAGAGCTAGAGTTAAGCACTGTTGCTCTCTTTCTCTTACTGTATTGTGAGAGACAGGAATGCTATTAAGCAGTGCTATGCCAGTATCCACAGACAAAATGAGAAGGCTCCATTTAAACTTTGGGACCTACGACTTTTTGTTTTATTGATGAAACTATCAGTCCTGCAGTTTTGTTTTCCCTCTTTGTGTTAAGGAGCTGCCCGTTTTCCACAATGCCGCAAATCCTCGTCGTGATTGAAATTAAGAGTTCACCATGTGGGGAATTGTTAGCACATCGCATTACTCCATGGGGGAATGTGTTGACCGTTCCTGGCATTAACTCACAAGCACTGGGGTTGTGGCATTTGACAAAAAGTTAGTGAGCAACACTGTACTTACAGAGAAAAAAAATATCCGTCACTGGCTTCCACCAGCTTTGTAACGATTACATTGAAACGCTAACCTGGTTCCCTCAGTGTTCAACAACTAATTTTACTTAAAGAGAAAATCACAACTCAAATGCACACTTTAGTTAACTAGTTTTGGTGCAGCAATTGAAAACTTTCCTCGCTAAAAAAAAAATCACTTCTGCGACAGGATAAAGATGTTTAAATATATTGGAATTACATTTTTTAAATTCAGTTGAGAGGTATGCTTTTGCCCTTTTTGTACATGATTCCTTAGAGTATGTTTAACATAAACTCATGAGTTTTTCTGCACTCCGCCAAGTTGCTTGCAGCTGCAATCATTGCTCCGGAGAGTTGATATTATTTCAGTAAATAAACCACAGCATGGACTAGGTAACAATATGGAAATTATATCTGCCACAATCCATGAGAGGTTACGAGATGTACTGCTGACCTGATTTAACAGTTTCTAAAGATAATGGAGTGCACAGAGGGGGTCAGGTTTGTTGCATTTGTGTGGTCTGAGGTAACTGGAATGTAGCTTTATATACTGTACTAAAATTAGAAGTACTGCATGTTCTGTGGTCCTCGTAAACTCGAGAAAACTGTCACAGAAAATAAAACATTTATTAAAAACATTAACTCTTCAAAATAGTAATGAGTATCCTTCTTAACTCTTTCAGTAATTGAATCAATGGTAAGTATCACTCTGTATGGGTTCAGCTATGCCACAGGCATTGTCACTCTTTATGGATCCAGTTTATAAAAAAATCATTCATCAGGACGTGGGTGTCGTTGGCAAGGCCGGCATTTATTGTCCACCCCTAGTTGCCCTTGAGAAAGTGGTGGTGGTGGTGGGCCTTCCTCTTTGAATTGGTGCAGTCCACGTGGTGAGGGCACTCCTATAATGCCGTCAGGTGAGGAGTTCCAGGATTTTGATCCAGCGACGATGAAGGAACGGCCGATATATTTCCAAGTCGGGATGGTGTGTGACTTGGAGGGGAACGTGCAGGTGGTGTTGTTCCCATGCACCTGCTGCCCTTATCCTTCTAGGTGGGTTTGGGAGGTGCTGTCGAAGAAGCTTTGGCGAGTTGCTGCAGTGCATCTTGTCGATGGTACTCCCTGCAGCCACAGTGCGCCGGTGGTGGAGAGAGTAGATATTTAAGCCAGTGGATGGGGGTGCCGATCTAGCGGGCTGCTCTGTCTGGTGTCGAGCTTCTTGAATGTTGTTGCATCTGCACCCAAGTGGAGAGCATTCCACCACACTCCTGATGGCGCCTTGAAGATGGTGCAGAGGCTTTGGGGAGTCAGGAGGTGAGCCACTCACTGAAGAATATCCAGCTTTTACCTGTTCTAGAAGCAACAGCATTTATGTGGCTGTTCCAGTTGAGTTTCTGGTTAACGGTGACCCCCAGGATGTTGATAGTGGGGGACTTGCCAATGGTAATGTCACTGAATATCAGGGGAGGTGGTTGGAGACTCTGTTGTTGGCGATGCTCATAGTCTGGCACTTGTGTGGCGCAAACGTTACTAGTCACTTATCAGCCCAAGTCTGGATGTTGTCCAGGTCTTGCTGCTAGCTTCATTACTTGAGGAATTGCGAATGAAGCTGAACACTGTGCAATCATCAGCAATCAGCCTCACAGTACAGGTGTCGTCACTTTTTATGGTCCAGTTATTGTGCAGGCACTCTCTGTATGGGTTCAGTCATAACACGAGCAATGCCACTCTGTAAGGATCCAGTTATAATGCAGGCACCGTTACTCTGTATCAGTCCAATTATGCACAGGCATTGTCACCGTATGGGTCCAATTATGGTGCTGGCAATATCACCAGCACGGTTTAGAGAACTAACAATAATCCATGTCAACATTTGTTGCCTTTGGACCAACCATCTTTCTTTCGCTGCGGTTACAGACTCTTAAAAGCTATGTATGCACCTCATTTTTGTTGGCAGGACTGCAGGATATATGGTGACAGAATTGGTCATTTGTGCCAAGAATAGGCTAGGAACCTCTTGCAAAAAAATTTAGAATCAAACATCTTTGAAGTCGTTCAGACTGAAGCACCCAAGCACAGGAAGAATGGTGTCCTTAGTAACTAACCTGTTAGCATCCGCTGAGTCGATCTTAGACCATCTTTCAGATACCACTGGCAGAATTAGATCCATTGCTTATAAGTGCATTATTCTCATAAGCAACTTCAATGGCCATCATAAGGATTGATGGGATCAAAAAGTCAGACCATCATGGCCACGCTCTCTTCTTCACAGCCGCTAATGGTCCCCAACAACTGGTTTACTCTAACGAGAGACGTTACCTACTTTTTATGGAATCTACTATATAAGTTACACTTTTTCTTCATCCATTCCAAATTTAGGGGGTTGGGTGCGGCTGTCTGTGCAGTGCACTGCCTACAAGGCTTATTATCACCTTTTCACCATTATATTTGGTAGTGATTTAGTCTCATGATTTTAAGGCAGTCATGGTGTTTACCAATTGCCCAGATCATCTAGGCTCAGACCAAGCACAGCAAGAGGAGGTCAGAGGCTGGGTATTCTGCGGCGAGTGACTCACCTCCTGACTCCACTAAGCCTTTCCACCCTCTACAAGGCACAAGTCAGGAGTGTGATGGAATACTCTCCATTTGCCTGGATGAGTGCAGCTCCAACAACACTCAAGAAGCTCGACATCATCCAGGACAAAGCAGCCCGCTTGATTGGCACCCTGTCCACCACCCTAAACATTCACTTCCCTTCACCACCGGCGCACAGTGTGTATCATTTACAGGATGCACTGCAACAACTCGCCAAGGCTTCTTCGACAGCACCTCCCAAACCCGCGACCTCTACCACCTAGAAGGACAAGAACAGCAGGTATATGGGAACAACACCACCTGCACATTCCCCTCCAAGTCACACACAGACTTGGAAATATATCGCCGTTCCTTCATCGTCGCTGGGTCAAAATCCGGGAACTCCCTACCTATCAGCACTGTGGGAGAACCTTCACCACCACCTTCTCAAGGGCAATTAGGGATGGGCAATAAATGCCGGCCTCGCCAGCGACACCCACATCCCATGAACGAATAAAAAGAAAGGCTGTTGCATACTAATACTGGATCATTGGTATTCTTTAGGCAGGTGTACTAAAAGATGAAAATATTTGATGAAAATGGATGAAAACGATCGGATAAGCAAGGGACATAGGAGCCCATCCCCATACTAAATGGCAGTTCTCACTCAAGACAAAGGCCCTGATATTTACGGGGAGGCGGAGAGGGAGCGTGGTAGCGGGATGGAAACCCAGAAATCGCAGGGATGCGGAGGTCTTGCCGAATTTAACAGCAGGACCTCATTATCATTTTTTAATTCCGGTTCCTGTCCGGCAGCCGGCCAGACTGACCGTCGGGAAAGCCAGCGGCAGAAGGCCACAGCAAGGGACGGTCCCCGGCAATCAGGAAAGATCGGGGGGTTGGTGGAGGTAGGAGTGAGGTTGGAGCCCGGCAATCGGGAGGGAGGGAAAGTTCGGGGGTTGGAGGGAGGGGGCGGTCGATTGCGGGGCAGGCGGCTCGGGATGGAGGTTGGAGTCGGCCGATCACGGCAGCGAGGAGAGGCCACGATCGGCAGAAGGTTTGTTTGAGGGGCTGGGGGAGGGGAGCACTCCTGCAATCTCGACCCCAAAGAATCTAAGTTCAGCTCCAAACTCTTTGATTCTCAAGACAGACTCTACAAATCTGTGAAAGACAATCAAATCTGTGTGTAAAATTCGCTTTAACCTTAGTTTCTCACTTGATAAGGGAAAAGTCACACGTCACCTGTCCATACCGAGAAGATAAGAGATGCAGAAAAATAGATTTATTGGAAAATTAGCTGAAACCAAAAGGTCCAATAGCAGAAACTTGATCCAAGTGTGGTGATTTAATTAGATGAATCAATATCAGGCAAAATTAAACATTTTCTCTAAAAACCTAGATCCTGGAAAAGTTACTGGCCCAAATGGCCTAATGGAGGCATCAGCTATCCTGGTGTAATAGCAAACATTGTATGTATCTGCCACAGGGGATTAAAGCCAGACTATAATTACTACTACAGATTACTGTTACAACTGCCACGTTTATTAAAGCTTATGGCAAACGGAGAACTCTGGTGAATGAACATTCGTCACATCATCTCAGTCCCAGCAATTTGCTATCTAGATAAACTGACTTCATAGAAAACTGGTCAACCAGTGAGACACTCAATCTCATGGGCTGAGTAATGGGTCAGTAATGCAAAAGGAAAAACCAATAACATCAATTTTTTAAGAAAAGGTTGCAGCCCCAAGAATTCATTAAGACTCTGCAGGAATTGGCCTCTCATTCTAAATATACTGGGATATAAAGACCCTTTAATTGTACTACCTGCTCCCTTTTTCCCCTATTGTAATCATTATTAACAGCAATAACTGTTGTACTCAGAGGAAGATCAATACAAAAGTGATCCAGAATAATACATTAATGCAAAAGTGATCGTGAATCAATATATTAATGCAAAAGTGATCGTGAATCAATATATTAATGCAAAAGTGATCCCTAATAAACAGGAGACAATTGGAAGGTGCATTACTATTTTTCTGCAATAATCAAAATATGCCAACTGGTGGGGGAGGGGAGGAAAGGAAAGACCATAGCGGATAAATCCCATCTCGAAATTCCCATTAGCAACAACATTATACCAACTGTATGTGACCAGTACAACTGCATGTGACAGGGCAGAAAGGTTAAAGCTGCACTGTCATGGAAAGGTCATCAGATCCTTGACCTAAAGGTTCTAATTCCTAAAATGAACATGCTTTTATGATCATTTGACAGTTTTTGGTTTTAGTGATAGACCTCGCTTTAGCAGGAACTGAAAATCACAATGTCAGTGAGAAACTGTGGAATTCTAATTTTACTCCACTAATGAGGAAGATCTTTGCTGCTCATTCATGAATTTGTCACTCGCGACAGCTTCCTTGCTTGTGGAGTCAACTGTGTTAGAATGGAGCAGCTGACACCATTTGGAGTATCCTCTACATAACACATCGTGGATAGTTAACGTCCCTGCAACACACTGCTGAAATCAAAAATATACAATACTGCAGTGGTAGCTACACATGTACCTTCTAATTACATTTTTGAGCTCATTTAATGAACTTTTGAGTTCAATTTTGATGAATTCAGAAAAATTCAATACTTTAGCCGTAAACTCCATTTTAATATTTTAAAAACTTTTTTTTATTGATTCTCAAGAAAGCATTAACATGCATATTTTATGAAAGTGTACCTCACATATATTTTATGAAGATATTACACATGTTGATTGCACGGTCTTTGTGGGGGCAGTGCATCGGGATATCGAGGTCTCTTAGCCTGACTGCTCGCACTAGGAGCACGGGTGTGAAAGGGTTCCGCAACTCGTTTGGTCTCGGTTCCTGTGGGATTGGTAGGCCTCTCTGCACACTTGTGGTCATTTGGTTGGAGGGGGGCGGGGAGGTCATTGGCCTTCACTGCCAGTGGCTGGGCAGGCGTGCTGTGGGGATGGATGGGTGCAGTTTGTGTTGAGCGAGTCTTCAAGAATGGCCCCACAGTCTGCCTGGCATTTCCTCAGTTCCAGACAGAAGCCAAACATCACTCATTCTGATCGGTGTATGTCCCACATGTGGTTCAGCCAAATGTTTGCTGCGTGGCGGGAGGGGAAAGAGTGATACTATATTTGGCCTCAGAGGGGGGATTGCATCTTCTTGCAAATGGAGTTCTGTGCCAGCCTGCTTGTTGCTGGGGAGCCATCCCCCTCTCTCCAGTAAGCAGACTCAGCTGGGACCTCCCTTGGACTGCTGTCCAGAACGACCGTCATCGGGACCCGACTGCAATTTTAACTGGTGGCCTGAGCAGGAAAACCACTGTAGCTTTCCCCTTAGGTGAAGGCAGCAGGAAGAGGAGCCAGAGCCAGAAGACGCCCATACAGGCAAGTCTTTTTACTTCAGGAGGAGCAGGAGTGCTTCTCCAGGCCACACATCCCAGCCCTACAAGGAAAACTTAGGTCTCCCCTGCCGCAGACTCCACCACCGCAAGACGGCCCCCGAATCCGATCCCGCCACCTACCAGGTGTCAATGAGCAGCCTCCGGGCCGGAATGGTCGTCTGGTGAGATTTAAGTGAGACACGGGAGTTAAGATAGCCTGGGTCTCATTTCTGGAGCAGCGGGTGAGCTGCTATCAGCAGCCTATCCAACATCACAGTTGAGCTCAATGATGTCTTATACATAAGCACTTTCCAACTGGGTCACTGGATGACCGCCAGTAGCAGGAATTCGAGTTGTTTCCCACCCCATCCCCCCCTTCTTATAATCTAGGGACACTGGTGCCAACAGTTGGCCTCTCCCTTATCCCCAATTACCGTCTTCTCGGCTGAGATCAACTGACCCAGCGCAGGACAGGGATTGAGCCTGTGACATTCTTAGTCTCTATGATTCAGTGACATACCAGGCAATGCATTTATCCCATTGTACATCAATGAAGGATGAAACAGAACAGCACCTCATCAGAATGCTGTAGTATGAGTGGAAGTTCTAATATCTATCCATACAAGGTCTGGTTTGATCATTTCTCTCCCATTTTCTCCTCACGCTGGGGTATGGTTCCAAAACAGCCAACCTTGATCCTGTGCTCAGACAAATGAAGATTACGTGCACATTTTAGCAGGAGTCACTAGACAATGATCAACAGCAGGAAACATGGCTGATTTTCCTCTCGAGCTCAGAGACACTGAGGCCATCTCCCAGAAGAGATCAGCTAATGCCAAGAATTGGACCTGGATCCTTGCTGATCTGAATGGCTCAGTACTGTACCACTCTCGAGTGCATTTACTCAGTTTACTACTTTACTTGTAATAGTAGCTCTGTAAGCTATTTAACCACACCGTTTGCACTAATGACACGGGTCATAGAGGTCGGCCATTTAGGACTGAGATGAGGAAAAATTTCTTCACTCAGAGGGTTGCGATTCTTTGGAATTTTCTACACTAGAGGGCTGTGGTTGCTCAGTGGTTGAGTATATTCAAGATTGAAATCGATAAGATTTTGGGACATTAAAGGAATCAGGGGACATGGGGAGAGTGGAGCTGAGCTCGAAGATCAGCCGTGATCTTAGGCTGCATATACTGACACCAGTATGCTTTGTCCTGGGAGTGGGAGGGGTCAGTTCAGAGGTGGAACAATGGACAGTCACGAGTTGCTTGGCGGCTGTTTAAAATTGGGAAGCGGGCCAGAGTCGGCCAGACGCTGTGGGTTGGACACCACAGTTCCAGCTGGTACCTTTATTATTACTGACCTCTTTCATAAGGGCATGTCAGTAAACTGATTAGTGATCTATGCCTGGTTTAAGCAGCCTTCTTCAACTCAGCAGTAACTGAATGGTAGACTTTGCTGTTCAGTGGTTTTGTAAAATCCTTCTGTTTCACTGGATTAGTGCAAGCCCCACATTATCACAGGAATCCTACCCTTTTCAACATGACTGTCTACATACGGGAAACTGCTGGATTGTGTTAGATCATAAAATAATGTGTCATAAGAACATAAGAAATAGGAGCAGGAGTAGGTCATGTGGCCCCTCGAGCCTGCTCTGCCATTCAATAAGATCATGGCTGCATATACTGACAACACTATTCCTGGACAGAATGGAGATGATTGGGTAATTCCCGCGTCAATCACGCCTGGAGACTGCACTGCTATAAGCGACTGGGATTGATTTTACACACATTATGTAATTATCATCCACTCACTGTATTTTTGCTGGAGAAATAATCTCGCTGTACTCAGGAGACTCAGTTTACTATAGTTTCGGTCATGAGATCAGAGACTTCCGTAAATTAAAACCACAACTCCCGCCCAGCCTCCATCTCACCGGCTGGCATGGTGGTGTCAATAATAACTCCGTAATGAAAAAACGCTCATTGAACAACCCACCGGCAGAAAGGGCTGATCAGCTGGTGGGTGGTAAAACAAACAGTTCAGTCCTGGCAGCAGGCCTTGCACGCACCCCTTCGTCACCCCAGTGTCGGCCTCAAGCACCCCAGAGCTCAGGTACAACGGAGCAAGCTGCAGAGTACTCCAGAGAGTCGCCTCAAGCACCCCAGAGCTCAGGTACAACGGAGCAAGCTGCAGAGTACTCCAGAGAGTTGCCTCAAACACCCCAGAGCTCAGGTACAACGGAGCAAGCTGCAGAGTACTCCAGAGAGTCGCCTCAAACACCCCAGAGCTCAGGTACAACGGAGCAAGCTGCAGAGTACTCCAGAGAGTCGCCTCAAGCACCCCAGAGCTCAGGTACAACGGAGCAAGCTGCAGAGTACTCCAGAGAGTCGCCTCAAACACCCCAGAGCTCAGGTACAACGGAGCAAGCTGCAGAGTACTCCAGAGAGTCGCCTCAAAGACTTTCTTTGACCCCAAACCCTGACAGGTGGCCACTATTACACCAGTGTGATATCCCGCTTCCCACATAAACCATTGTTGTGGCCTCTGAGCGACGCTGCCGTTTAGTGCTGACTTATGTCCATCAGAAACTGGGTTCGGACTGCCCAAGCTCAACTGCGACAGAAGGTGATCCAATGGTGCTGGTGGTGGGGCAGAAGAAACAGAATCTACAAGATGAGCAGCTGTAAGTGCTGAAGAATTTACTAACCGTTATGGGAATACAACTTCAGACCAGATAGGAACAAAGTACTTTGTTTGCATCTCCCTGCTGTGCAGAGAATTCTGGTCACCACACAATGACTGCTCCCGTTTGCTTTACTTTTTAATTTCAAAGATGGCCTGTATTCCATTTTTTCACTGCTAAATTTGTACATAGGTCAGTGCCTCTACTCCATAGATCTCGCTGCAACACCCTGCTCACAACCCCGTTCCCCCACCCGACAGTATTACACTGTGGGTTTTAAACAGACAGTTGGACCTCCTCTTCCATCACCCCTCCCTCCAGTGTAATTGCGTCCCAAGTATTTGGAGGCAATGATGGATACCTGTGCGGTGACGGTATTCAATACTTCATGTCCGCACAGTTTATTATTGTTTTAAAAGTCAGTTTGGCAAATGTAGGACTATTATTGGAAGTGTGTCGACTACATCGAACCAAGCCTTGTATCAACACAAGTACAATTCTTTGCAACAACCTTGACTTGTGCGCACAGAACACAAAGAAACTACTGATCTGGTTAAGCTGCAAGTGGAGGTCAAATCAGCCCCACACACACTAACCATATCCAAACCTCCAATTACGCAGCATTATACAATCCAAAGGAAAGAACTTGCATTCTCTTATAGCACCTTTCACGACCTCAGGACACCCCAAAGCGCTTTACAGCCAATGAAGTACTTTCTGAAGTGTAGTTACTGTTGTAATGTAGGAAACGCGGCAGCCAATTTGTGCACAGCAAGGTCCCACAAACAGCAGTATGACTGACCAGAAAATCTGTTCTGGTGATGTTGGTTGAGGGATAAACCCAACTGAACAGCTGGTGCCAAGTTGGCGTTGCTGGTAACCAGAGAGCACCTCTAGAGTTGTTTTCATTGCTAGCACAATACAAACAAACAACAGTTTAAGTTGGCAGTGGAATCCTGCACTGAACACACAGCAGCTCTATCCATGTTTTTGAAATTTGTTGCCTTAATCCTTTAACCAATTTAAATATCAGGATGATAAATGCAACATATGTGGTGTACAGCACCCATTGATACATATGGCAATTATAAATTGAACAGTGATAAGTATATACTTTTGCAAATTTGTTGAAACAAAGTGCGTCCATAACTGGACACTAAATGGAATTGGATTGGCAGAGTGATTGGCAGTGACTCGCCTCCTGACTCCCCAAAGCCTTTCCACCATCTACAAGGCACAAGTCAGGAGTGTGATGGAATACTCTCCACTTGCCCGGATGAGTGCAGCTCCAACAACACTCAAGAAGCTCGACACCATCCAGGACAAAGCAGCCCAATTGATTAGCACCCATCCACCACCCTAAACATTCACTCCCTTCACCACCGGCGCACTGTGGCTGCAGTGTGTACCATCCACAGGATGCACTGCAGCAACTCGCCAAGGCTTCTTCGACAGCACCTCCCAAACCCGCGACCTCTACCACCTAGAAGGACAAGAGCAGCAGGTACATGGGAACAACACCACCTGCACGTTCCCCTCCAAGTCACACACTACCCTGACTTGGAAATATATCGCCGTTCCTTCATTGTCGCTGGGTCAAAATCCTGGAACTCCCTTCCTAGCAGCACTGTGGGAGAACCTTCATCACACGGACTGCAGCGGTTCAAGAAGGCGGCTCACCACCACCTTCTCAAGGGCAATTAGGGATGGGCAATAAATGCTGGACTTGCCAGCGACGCCCACATCCCATGAACGAATAAAAAGAGAGGGAGATTTATTAAGTAACCATGGAGTAGACTCATCACTTTCAATCTTTAAATACCAAACAGCTTTGGGGGGCTAAAATGGCAACCAAATCCATCCTGCATAAAATAGTTTTTAAAAAAGAAAATAAACTGCAGCAGCTGTGACACCAAAAATCAAAATTTCCCCCTCATTTAGCAATTTCCCACCAGTATCCAGCAGATCAATCAGATTTCAGAGCAATTGCTAAAACTTCAGAATATTCCCCTTGGTTTGTATTTATATAGCACCTAATCACATCGGTCACAAACAGCTCACTTTCACGTGCACTGGCTCGTTTTGCAGGCAAACACGGCAGCCATGTTGCACACAAGCTGCGAGAAGGTGAATGACTGGTTAATCTCTTTGTGGCAGAGTTGGTTGAGGGAGTAATGTTGACAGTGAGTGGCGGGAGTGGGTTTGGGTATTTAGGGGCACGTGGAAGGTACTGGAAAGACATCGACAGCCAACTGGTTACAGCAAACTGGCTGAAGTTGAAGGTCTCCAGGTGTTCTCTATAGCAGAGTAACGTCAGGTACGAGAGAGATGAGCACTTTGACTTTACTGCTGGTGTTATTTTAACTCCAATGGTAACCCATTATAAACAGATGGGCGAGAGCTGGCGTTATAATAATGCCAATCAGAAATCTAGACTGTGGTCTCCAAAAGACAAGGCTGTAGCAGAGCCTGAAATGGTGAGATAGGGAAAATCCCCACATGAAGGAGTCATGGGATTTGCTGGCTATTATCGCTGCTTAATCCTGGACTGCTACCCTGTGATATTGGCGGTTGGGATCAGGGAGTGGAGACAACGAAAGATCAGTTGCCCGCTGTGGAGATGGCCACCTGGATGTGAAGCTGTAATCAGTGTGCTGAAGGAACGCTGCTCACTTTCACCCACGGCGGTCTATTCAGGTTACAACTTCAACATTCACCTTCCACGTGGAGGCAAGCCAACCACAGGTTGGTTAGCAGTCCTCCAGCAGATGCAAAACGAACAGGATAGGGTCAGTGAAAAATAGTTTGAAACGCACGGAGAAGAACGACCCAACTAAAATCCCCACAGGTTGGATTTCCTGGGACCAAAAGTGCCGCGCTGCCTCTCTCCGTTTATTGTATGCGTCGGAAATAATTCTGCAAGGACGGGCTACATCTGAACAGGGAGGTAATGTTCCGGCAAAACTGTTAAAATAGGCAAGTGACAAGGTACGCAAGCTAAGAAATGGGGGGCGGTGGGGGAAAGAGAGAAGAGAGAAGGCACTGGGAAAATAAAACCAACCAACATCGGCTAATAATAAACAGAGAAATAGATGAGGATAACATTCATGCAGAAAACAATTTAGCAAGAGGGATATGGAAGAGAGGAATAAAATCAGATGGACTAGTTATAAATAGGGAAAAGACTGAAATAAAGGTGGAGGAAGCTTAGAGAACATAAAACACGGGAAAAGGAGCAACATTTAAAGAATGCAACACTTACCAAGCCATGTCTCAAATTACTCATATACTGCATCCCAAAATATTATTTCTGAAAGAAATCTCTCTCACTTGCATTTGAATGAATCAGTACTAACTGCCACTGTTGTTAAATGTCAAACTACCCTGGTACCATCTGATTGGAAATGTTTGTGCACTTTTGAACATGTTTGGGACATGAGAAGAGAAGGAATTGGACTGCTAAAATTGGTGCTCCTACATAACAATACTACTGCAGGGCATCCGCCATTCCACATGTTTTTTGGCAAACGTGCCAGGCCGCCCATGACCTTGTAATCAGACAATAGAATCAGTGTCAGCCAATGAATAGGTGGAAAGGAGTCATGAACACTTGTGATATGTCTAATAAACCAGGAGGAACTGGGCAGTGCATGCATTAGAATGAAAAACTGCAATTTGACAGGGAGGTCAGCCAAGTGTTACTGCTGCCAGGCCATCGCATAAAAGGGTGCAGGCTAAGAGCAGGTTGAGGGATACATGGGAGGCACTCCTGTACATAGTATACAATCTACCCTGACCTGCCTGTATTTGTAATTAAGCCTGAATAAGGTTCCGGGTACAGACAGATATCGCCTGCGTCCCTGCGCTTTCTCCCCAAACAGTCACTGGGCACTGAGGCCCAGCTGGGACAAGAGGTCAAACAAGGGGGGCAAGTGACAAAAGGCAAAGGTAAAGTGACTGGCTTCCGAGGGGTAACACCCCAGGCTGTGCGTGATTCCAACCCGTGCAGAGGGTAGAGAGAAATCACAGCACCCTGCCGTGGCGGGGGGCTGCCAACAGGGGTCACTGGCGAGGTGGGCATAGTGGGAGACGGTGACAAGAGAGCAGGCCCAGAAAAGTGCAATGTTGATAAAGAGGTGGCAGGGCGTCAGAGGTGATGATTTGGTGAACAGAAGACTGCACAAGCTCAGCTGATTCTCAGTCAAGGACGGATTACAGTGAGTAGCATGAATAGAATTCAGTGATTTCTTCATAAGAAATTGGGACGCAGTGAGCACGTACACAGGAAAGGGGAGCCCAGACATTTTGCCAACTTTCCAGTTTGCATATAAAAAAGGCAAAGAAGTCACCAACAGTTACTATCTGCTGAGCTGCCCAACGGAAGCCCCCTGCGTAATCTGTTGCAAAGCTCCAGTCCAGTCGCAGTATAAGGGGGGGGAGGAACCCCGCTCTGCACTAGCGCCGTGGAACATGGTATGAATGTGCTGAAATGCTGATAGAAATTAATTCAAACCATTTTACTTTAAGTCTGTAGGCGCTTGTACCTGCAGCGTTAACACTAACTCCCCACGGAATCCAAATCCATTTAAATCATTTTATTCAGGCAATGCAGATTTTATTGTACCCATGGCGCCTTTTCTGCTCTGTTTGAGCATTAAATGTATTTCGCTCAGCAAATGTTACAAAGCTCTCGTGAGAGATGTTGCTTATCAGTTACCGCAACACAGATTAGAGTTATCATTTTATATATATATCAAGCATTCTGAATGCCTAAACAGTTTAGCACTACCACTCTACTGGTGTCATTTTCCTGCTCCCAGAGTTATTGGTGGATTTTCTGAAGACTGAGAGATGATAACGTGCAACCATGAAAGAGAGCAACATGCAAAGAGCTCAGTGTTAAAGCTGACACAAGAGCTATCAAGTCACAGCTCTTGATATCCAATGGAATGTACCAATCCAGTTCAACTCACACATTAATGGTTCCTGGCACCACAGAGTGAATAACTTCAAAAGGAAGTACAGAAATCTTCACAGGTTAATGTGAACGAGAGCTCCCTCCCATTTACACTCCAGCTGGGAATCTGCAGCTGATTTGCAGTACAAACGCTGTATGCAAACAGTGCACAGCTTATTTACCTTGTTCAGTATTGCACACAAACGTCGGGTTCAGCGTAATTTTCATCCACATCTGAAGTAGCGGTCCCGCTAGGACTGAAAACTGTCCTATTCAGACGACTGGCCGTCTTCAGAGCTAACACGGGGGGGGGCGCGGGGGGAGAAAGCAGCCTCCACCACCTCCTCCCCAGAACTGGTTTGCACCCCCTGCCTTGTAAGTTTTCTCCTGCATACCTTAGCAGCTACACAGGGGTCAGCTGGAGAAAGGCGAACGGTCACTTGACAGCTCAATGGATAAGTGCACCACATAGTGCGGTGCTAAGCTACGGAGAACAGGAAGGTCCCTGGTTTGATCCCTGGTTTGTGCTGAGTTAGCTGATCTCAGCTAAGCCAGTGATGGGGGCATCACAATTAGTTTCAGAAACCTCGGCTAGGAGGTGTTCAAAAAAAAAAGCAATCAGGCAGAGTTTCTGCTTCAGATGACACTATCCATTGACCCCTGCTAGGACATGCACATGTAGATGTAGATATAGATATAAACAGGGCACTCTGGAACACAAGCAACCGGATCATATCGCGGAACTTAGCTCATAGAGCAGCAGGGAAAGTTCAGGCCAGGGCATGCTTGATGCAATTCACATCAGGGCGGTTGAGAATTGGACCTCACAAAAGGTAGATGCCAGCACAAAAAGATCACCCTGACCTCTACCGCTACTGGCTCACAATCCAGTAACACAAACCAGTTCGCACTTGATAAGATCTTGTGGACTGGTCCCATTTATCTTGCTGAAGTTATGCCCTAGTTATAGAAGCATATGGAGGTCAGATTGCCTCCAAAGTTGATGCAATCTCACCTTTCACAGCACAACCCACCCAAGTCATGGGTGCAAAGTGAACCAGACACACCTCATGAGCTGGTTTGCGCACTGCACTAAATTGGATTTTACGATACGCACTTCAATAACGGAATTGGTGCTGAATGTATTCCTCAGCTGCACAGCTCTATCCACTGCGTGGTATCACTAGTCGCATTAAAGCTTTTCTTCGCAATAAAAAAATTTGCCTCTGCATGCCTGTCGACAAGAAAAATAGCGATTCAGTATAAAGCTGCCACGAGAGCACTCACTGTCACTAGGACATCTCAATTAATCTGTTCTTGCGTATTCCTCGTACTGAGCTCAAGAACAATGCAACAGGTGAACCCCCCCCACCCCCCCCGCCTCCACTAACATTACGCCTTCAACCACCCAGCTGGACGCAAACCTGTGTGAGTACACAGACGGGCCACCATAGTGCCGCGGCAAAAATAAATCTGACTGGGGGCCATTTTAACTTTGGACGATAGTGTAAAATGGGCGATATTAGCTTGGCCTCCCGTTAAACACCTCTCCTAATTTCAGTAAACAGAAACGAAAACCGGGAGAGGTGTTTAAACGGGAGGCCGAGCTGATGTCGCACGTTTCACTCTATCCTCAAGTCAAAACTCCCCCCGTTGAGTTTTCAATCAATTAAAAAAAAAAGACACCTACGTACAACACAATGCAGCTGACCTGTGTTTACACCACAGTACCTCTGAACCCATCCTGGCAGAAACTAACTCCTATGGGAAGATTTTGTGCCCCGAGTGAATAGAATGATACCCGGACTTCAAGGGTTAAGTTACGAGGAGAGATTACACAAATTGGGGTTCTATTCTCTAGAGTTTAGAAGGTTAAGGGGTGATCTGATCGAAGTTTATAAGATATTAAGGGGAACAGATAGGGTGGATAGAGAGAAACTATTTCCGCTGGTTGAGGATTCTAGGAGTAGGGGGCACAGTCTAAAAATTAGAGCCAGACCTTTCAGGAGTGAGATTAGAAAACATTTCGACACACAAAGGGTGGTAGAAGTTTGGAACTCTCTTCCGCAAACGGCAATTGATATGAGCTCAATTGCTAAATTTAAATGTGAGATAGATAGCTTTTTGGCAACCAAAGGTATTAAGGGATATGGGCCAAAGGCAGGTATATGGAGTTAGATCACAGATCAGCCATGATCTTATCAAATGGCGGAGCAGGCACGAGGGGCTGAATGGCCTACTCCTGTTCCTATGAGTGAAATCAGAGTCATCACCACAACTGGGTTTATGGCTCTAAATTTGCATTGAGCTGCACTGCCATCACCGTTAGGCTCTTCGCGCACCAACTTGTTTACATTCTTACATCGTTTATGTTAACGACTGGTGAAGTTATTTCTGTGGTTGGCTGAGTCTGTCACAAACCAGTGCCTGACAATGAGATTACTCTGGGTTTCTGCACACGAGCGATTTTAAACCCAACCGTCTGTCCACCCTGGGAGGCTGTTTGAACAGAACTTGATAATGAACCGCTTCAAGCTCCCAGAGTCTAAATGCATCACACCTGGTGTGATACAAAGCTGTACAGACCAGGCAGGTTCCAGGTCCTTGCTTTGTGCTGAGTTAGCTGTTCTCAGCTAGGCAGTGGCGGTGGTGGTGCTACGGTTAAGACTCACTGGCCCTGCGCTACAGAAGGAAAAGAAAAATAGCCAGGGTTCTCACTGCCACTTGCTACCCATCAGCAGATGGTGGAAAGTGCACCAGTGAGAACAGGACTGAACTCAGTCACACAGAATTTTACAACACAGAAACAACAGGCCATTTGGCCCCAATGCCAGTGTTTATGCTCCACAGGAGCCTCCTCTCAGTGTACTTCTTCTCACCCTAACAGCTGCGATGCCTTCCATAGTCAAAGCCTAGGACAATCATTTAGGGAGGGCACCTAATGGCTGTCAATACAGATAGAACCATACCCCAGCATGATTTAGCATCTGGGGGAGCGAAGGGAAGGGGTAAAATGAATCAGTCGTAAGGAGGAACACCTGCAATCAACAACTCCAAACCCAAAGTGGAGAGTTGTGAAGTTTGTCTTTGTAGAGGGTTCATGCCGACTTCAAAAAAAAAGTGGCTTGGCAGAACACCAGGTCGGTATCATAACTCAGTGATGTCCAAGAGGCACCAACCTACGAAGCTCCTGCTGGTCCCCTTCTTCTTTGCATTTGTGCCCAAAGCTGACTCGAGCTTTGTGGATTTTGACCAAATGGATAGCAGCCTTTACCAGACCTCCAGGCCCAGCAATCTTAAAGCAGCTGAAACATTCTCACCTGTTCTCCGTGTTGCTTTAGTGACTCCAGCCACATCGCTCCTGCTGCCCATATTCACAGTGGAGAGAGAAACAATGGAGAGAAGGGGACCACTAGAAAAGTATAGAGTGGCAGAGGAGAGAGGGAGAGAGAGAGAGAGAGAGACGAGACGAGACGAGGAGTGGGTGAGGAGGGAGAAAGGGAGGGCCAGAGAAGTGGTGAGAAAGAAAGAATGAATGAGAAAATGAGAGTATGAGTCAGGCTTTGGGGAAGATGGAGGATGGGGGGTGGGGGAGGATAGGGGCGTGTCTTTGTATTTCTTGTTTTTTTGTATATGGGGGCTCACATAATAATCACATGCCGCGCACTCACTGGTTTTGACGTGCATCTGGCCCCCCAACTCCAAAAGCTTGGGCGTATCTGCATTAACCCATTGTACCATGGACTGGTAGGACGTGTGCTCAAACTCAAGATTATTCCCTCACTCACATATGTTCTTGATCTGTGTGTCAAGTGGAGGGAAACCACTTTGTCAAAAAGGAATACAAGCCACCAGGTCTCAGTACAACAGGCAACTGTGAGAGGTCCACCCAACCACAACCTGTATTGCATAACGATGACAGGGGCAGGGTATGTATGTCTATGCATGCACGTGCGTAAGTACTGAACTTGCAAATTGGTAGTTGGACTATCATAATATTGCTGGTCCCTTTGCATCAAATGTGTGAAAAAGACATCAAGGCTCTCCTGATGGCTTAGCAAGTTTATCCAGTGAGTTGCTGAGTCAAGTTCAGTGCCTGAATTAGCCAATCTCATCTGGTATGCTATAATAGGCCTTGTTCCTCCTGGATTAGAGAGAGAAGATAAAATAGGCCAGAGTTCCCAGTCTTGCTGGAATCACACACGTGGATGTCGGGTGACGAAAGGATCCTTCGGTTTGTCTGTGATACTCCAGCAGCCAAACAGCCTGCTAATACTCACTGGATAGCTCGTATGCATAAGTATCAGCTTGGATCAGCTGGTAGCACTCTCACCTCTCAGTCAGAAGATTGTGGATTCAAGGGACTTGAGTGCATAATCTAGGCTGACACTTCAGTGCAGTACAGAGGGACTGCTGCATTGTCAGAGGTGCCTTGCTTTGAATAAGACATAAACTGCCTGTTATGGTGGATGTTGACCATCCTAAAGCAATCTTCGACTAATACAGCAAAGCCAGATTAACTAGTGATTCATCTCATCGCCGTTTGTGGAATCTTGCTGTGTTGGTCTACATTACAACAGTGACTGCACTTCAATGTAGCTCCCATGTAATGGTACGACTATATCAATACAAGTTCTTTCTCTTTCTTTGAATAATTGTCACTTGGGTCAGTTACCAGAGAACAACTGATACTCCAGCAAGGAGTCAACACCTTCAGGAGAGGGGGGGGCAGAGAGAAATAAATAAAATGAAAAGGGCATTTGCCAAGGCAGATGTCAAAATAGAATTTTCCAAACAAATACCAACTCGTTACTGTCTCAGCTTGTCAAGGAGATAGTGCTTTCCAGGGAAAGCCAATTACTTCAACATTGGTTTCAAGTGCGAGGGTAAGGGGTCCAATCCTCAGTCTTGGTTTCCCTCCCGTAACTCTTAGCCGACAGTCACTGAAGGACATCAACCAAGGTCTGGAAGCAGGTTGCACTCCTGTCCTCTCGTAGCCAGGGTAGGGTGTGGCACACGTGAATAGTTAAAACAAGGAGGCAAAAGGATAGAACTAGAAACAGAAAATAAATGTTTAAAAAAAAACTTACAACGCACACTCTTCACCATCTTTAAACCTTTGTTGAATGCTGAAAAATATCTACGCGTTTTGGAATCTCTTTATTTAACACTCTCAAATAGGAAAAATTCAAGACTTCTTTTTCTCAAAAGGTATGCAATATATTTCCCAAGACAAATAGTTCCAGGTTTTGATTTACATTCCACATTTGCTAAATTTAAATTAGACCTGACTGCTCTTGATGAATACCACTGTTGTACTGTAAGCTGAGCTGACAGCTTAATAGCTCCACGTACAAGACCACAGCCAACTGGATTGATTCTGTGTAATTGTTTAAATAGGATAACTTATTTATACTGCATTAATATCCTATTTATCATAACATGAGCTGGTTCACCCCGTTTGCACCGGAGGACCAATTTGGCAACATTAGAATAACTGCGCTTGTACATTTACCTCGCTGGCTGTGAACCTTGCTCAATGTGAAACCAGCTCATCCGCGACCAGAATAAAATGGCGGTCCCAACGCAAAGACCTCCCCAGCAGTGGGCATTTCATCCTGATGACAGTGACAATTTACCTGTGGTCAGACAGCGAAGCCACTTCCGGAGGTGAATCTCAGTAACCCCCTCTTCACTGGCAGTGTTGTAATGCAAGTGGGGTGCGTTTGGAAAATTTAGGTTAAAAGTCCACCGCTCCCAGCTCTGGAGGATTTACGCTGTACAAATGAGTTTTACTTTAGAAAGAAAGAACTTGCATTTGTTTAGCATCTTTCACGAGCTTAGGACACCTCAGAAGTGCAGTCACTCAGAAGTGTGGCCGTCATTGTTATGTAGGCAAACATGGAAGCTAATTTGCACCGTACAATGGGAGAACACCCCAGCTCTTTTTAAAAAGATCCCATGGCACCATTTGAAGTCCACCCGAGCAGGCACGTGGGACCTCTGTTCAGTGCCTCGTCCGAAAGACGGCACTTCTGACAATGCAGCACTCCCACTCGGTACTCCACTGAGGTGTCAGCCGGGATTGTGCTCTCAAAACTCTGGAGTGAGGCTTGAACCCATGACCGTCTGACTCAGAGGTGACAGTGTAACCACTAAGCCGGGGTAGCTTTCCTTCTGAAGAAGTGTGGTTTTTTTCATCAATTGGACCTGCCAAATGCTAGCCCTTTGTGTACTTCCTCCCTCTGTGCCCCTTTAGATCTTCCCCACTCTCTGCTTCTTGCTTAAGGGTGCCACAATCTTTGCCAGATTCGTCTGTGGCTGCCACATGTGTCACTTTGTGACTGGGCAACAGGAGGTGCCTTTTTTTTCAGCAGAGTAGGATTAGTTGGCTTCTCTTTGCCGTTCCTCAGAAGTGAAATTCTTTAATGTTAAACAATGGTCACACTGACAACTGGCACATCTCTCCAAATGAGGGCCAATATGTTCGAACAACATTTGAGGTTGCATTAATGGTCCCTTTACATTACAGCACAACTACAGACGGCAGTCCTGACATTATCAGCAGTGCTATATTTGCAATGAGGCAATGCTACTGCCTCCGAAGGAACAGAGACCAACTCAACAAGTTGCTTTCCCAGAGCTATCTTGAGTCAACAATACTGGTGGCAGCATATATTTTTTTTAAAAAGTATTTTAAAATAGCATCCTATCATGCCAAAACATCTCAAAATGCTTCACATGATTATCTTTGAACCACATTGAATGTTACGCAGGCAAACAATGTCAGCAACGATGCCAGTCTCCACTTTTTTAGTGGCCTATGGGTGGCATGTTTCCGCCAGTAATGCAATTTCTGCTTGCTTGTCTGTACAAACCTTCTGAAGTCAGACATCAGAGTAGTTCTGTGACCAGAAATGAGGTTTGTGACTATCAACTAACTGCGTACAAGCAAAATTAGACACACGCAGTTGTTTGTCCAATGCAATCGGTGCTGTGGAACTTGCCCTGAAATCTAAATAGTGCAGACTCCACACCACTGGGAGCTCCAGCAAATTACAGAATTACTTCAACAACTGCAATGACCACAACTACAATAACTTGCATTTATATAGCGCCTTTAATATAGAGAAATGTCCCCCTTTCTTATCTAAGGTTCTTGAATGAGATGCTGCCTCCCAGCACCAAGCCCATCTCTCCCGCAACTCCTTGTTTGAATCCCTCCAATTAAGCTTCTGCCATTCCGACTGCACCAAAACTGCTCTTGCCTAAACTATATTTTCTGTGACTGCGGTACATTATTCCTTCTCGTCCTCCTCAACCTATCTGCGTGGTCAACCGCACCCTCCTCCTCCTCCAATGCCTCTCCCACGTCGTCCAGCTCTGTAGGACTTCCCTCGCTTGGCTTCACTCTTACTTATCAGATCGTAGACACAGTGCCTCTAAGCAATGGATCTTCTTCCCACCCTCATACCCCCAAAGTTTCCCAGGTATCCGTCCTTGGCTCCCTCCTTTCCCTTGTCCACACGCTGCCCTTTGGCAACATCATCCGCAGTCATGGGGTCAGCTTTAACCGGAAACAGTTCTACATTATAAAAGGGGACCTCAAATTTAAAAGCTTCTGGAGATACCCTGCTGCCACTACAGTCCTTTTTATCAAAACAATTAAAAGTGCACAGCAGCAGGGTTTCACCTGTCCATTTTCCTGAAGATTTGAAACACTATTAGCCTAAATAGCCCATTTTAGTCATTGTCACGGTCACTTATGTTTGGTCTCTACGTATCAATAAATTTGATTAAAAGGCTGGAATAAGAAAGGCACCACATTGTGTGGGTTGAAACCTTAATGTGTGCACTGGTTAATTAAGCAGACCTTATACTTAAGCATGTTTTAAAACAACACTTTCAAACTGCAGCAAGCCTTTAACCTTTAAAATGTTTGGTTGCGGTGTCAACCATACACGTATAAATTGCTGTGTATTTGGTCAGGTAAGGGTTAATATGCAAATAAACTGAAGTGAAGTGCTCTCAGAGCTAGGTAGCAAGGGCTTATTCAGCGCTTGAAAAGTGTTAATAAATAATTACACAGAAACAGCTGGAGCACTGGGCTGCACTGCACTGCCTGTTGTTTGAACACCCAACAGTACAATTAGCTAAGAGTTCAATCAATTCAACAAGAACAACAACTTGCATTTATATAGCACCTTTAACATAGTAAAGCGTCCCGAGGCGCTTCACAGGATCGTAAACAAAATTTGACACCGAGCCACATAAGGAGATATCAGGACAGGAAAGAAGTAGGTTTTAAGGATCATCTTAAAGGAGGAGAGAGAGGTAGAGAGGTGGAAAGGTTTATGGAGGGAATTCCAGAGCTTAGGGCCTAAGCAGCTGAAGGCACGGCTGCCAGTGGTGGAGCGATTAAAATCGGGGATGCACAAAAGGCTAGAGTTGGAGGAGCGCAGAGATCACCGAGGGTTGTAGGACTGGAGGAGGTTACAGAGATAGGGAGAGGCTAGGCCATGGAGGGATTTGAAAACAAGGGTGAGAATTTTA
The DNA here is from genome assembly GCF_035084215.1 of Heptranchias perlo. Taxonomy (NCBI): domain Eukaryota; kingdom Metazoa; phylum Chordata; class Chondrichthyes; order Hexanchiformes; family Hexanchidae; genus Heptranchias; species Heptranchias perlo. The sequence continues at coordinate 132,995,256 of NC_090327.1, read as the reverse complement.
AAATCGAGGCGTTCCCAGACCGGGAGCCAATGTAGGTCAGTGGGCACAGGGTTGATGGGAGAACGGGACTTGGTGCGAGTTAGGTTACGGGCAGCAGAGTTTTGGATGAGCTCAAGCTTATGGAGGGTGGAAAATGGGAGGCCGGCCAGAAGAGCATTGGAATAGTCCAGTCTAGAGGTAACAAAGGCATGGATGAGGATTTCAGCAGCAGATGAGCTGAGGCAGGGGCGGAGACGGGCCATGTTACAGAGGTGGAAGTAGGTGATGGAGCGGATATGCGGTCGGAAGCTCATCTCAGGGTCAAATAGGACGGCAAGGTTCAGCCTTGGACAGTGGCCAGGAAAGGGATCTCGAGTCAGTGGCTAAGGATCAAAGTTTGTGACGGGGACCAAAGACAATGGCTTCGGTCTTCCGTCTTTCCAGTATTTAGCTGGAGGAAATCTTTGTTCATCCAGTAGGACAAGCAGTGTGACAAACGAGAGACAGGAGAGGTCACCCAACCACAGCATACAAATAATACAAGTTCCGAGCGTTAACATCTGCGAATCAGAAATGTCAAAACTCCGGGCATTCTGGTTTTGTTTGGATTTAGAGATGAATATGTCTCATTCTTATAAAATTTAGCTGTTTTTATCGCTAGTAGATCATACTTACAGTCTGTGGGACAACGTGCTAATCTAATGGCTCTGATTTGCATAAATTTTCTCCTATTACTTGCTAATTTCCCAAACCACACGCCAAATAACTGCCACAGTTCTATAAATATTACCCATAATCATTTTTCATGGAACAAATTCAAATGTCTGGTTCTGTGACTCACTGGGACTATAACTACTTGTTAACAGGGACATGCTCTGCACTTCAATTCTGCATCTAGTGCATTGAAGTAGTCTGTTAAATGGAGAGCCATAGGCTAAAAGCATATCCTGGTAACGCACGTAACGTATTTCACCCTCCCATTGCATCTCGTCCCATCTCTCATGAAGGGTGCAACTTAGGATGGGGTATGATTTTCCAGGTGTTGACAACCTTCTGGAGCCTTGCTTAAGTGGCCATTCTTCAACTGTGAGGCTCTACTGCACAGGAGGGGAGGAAGAGGAGTGGCAGGGCTATAGTGATAGGGGATTCAATTGTAAGGGGAACAGATAGGCGTTTCTTCGGCCGTAAACGTTACTCCAGGATGGGATGTTGCCTCCCTGGTGCTAGGGTCAAGGATGTCACGGAACGGCTGCAGGGCATTCTGGAGGGGGAGGGTGAACAGCCAGTAGTTGTGGTCCATATTGGTACCAACGACATAGGTTAAAAAAAAAGGGATGAGGTCCTGCAAGGTGAATTCAATGAGTTAGGAGATAAATTAAAAAGCAAGACCTCAAAGGTAGTGATCTCAGGATTACTACCAATGCCACGTGCTAGTGAGTATAGGAACAGGAGAATAGACAGGATGAATGCGTGCCTGCAGGGATGGTGTAGGAGGGAGGGATTTAGATTCATGGGACATTGGGACCGGTTCTGGGGAAGGTGGGACCTGTACAAGCGTGACGGGTTACACCCGAGCAGGACCGGGACCAATGTCCTCGCGGGGGTGTTTGCTAGTGCTGTTGGGGAAGGTTTAAACTAGAGTGGCAGGGGGATGGGAACCTTTGCGGGGAAGTCAGAAGGGAGTAAAGTTGAGAGCAGCAAGAGAGGGGAAGACCCAGGGGAAATTTACAATACAAATAGTACAAACAGTTGTTCAAGAACAAGTGAAAGGGAAAAGCGTAGAGCAGCGGAAAGAAAGTGTACTTTAGACACTACAGATAAAGTGAAAACTAGGAGGCGTAAGGCGATTATCCCAGCATCTAAGCTGAAGGTCAGACTAGGGTGTGTGGCCCAACTAAAAGTTCTATGTACAAATGCACGGAGTATAAGGAATAAATTAAATGAACTACAGGTTCAAATTCCAATTGGAGGGTATGATATGATAGCTATTACTGAGACATGGCTGCAGGATGGTCAGGATTGGGAACTAAATATACCGGGTTATAAGGTCTACAGGAGAGATAGGGAAAATGGAAGAGGGGGAGGAGTAGCCTTCTGGAGGGGGAGGGTGAACAGCCAGTTGTCGTGGTGCATATAGGCACCAACGATATAGGTAAAAAACAGGATGAGGTCCTACAAGCTGAATTTAGGGAGTTAGGAGTTAAACTAAAGAGTAGGACCTCAAAGGTAGTAATCTCAGGATTGCTACCAGTGCCACGGGCTAGTCAGAGTAGGAATGACAGGATAGCTAAGATGAATACGTGGCTTGAGAGATGGTGCAAGAGGGAGGGATTCAAATTCCTGGGCCATTGGAACCGGTTCTGGGGGAGGTGGGACCAGTACAAATTGGACGGTCTGCATCTGGGCAGGACTGGAACCAATGTCCTAGGGGGAGTGTTTGCTAGTGCTGTTGGGGAGGGTTTAAACTAATGTGGCAGGGGGATGGGAACCGATGCAGGAAGTCAGTGGGAAATAAAGTGGTGACAGAAACAAAAGGCAGTAAGGGAGAGTGTACAGAACATGACCGGACAGATGGTCTGAGAAAGCAGGGCAAAGACCAAGGGAAGACTAGATTAAACTGCATTTATTTCAATGCAAGAAGTCTGATGGGCAAGGCAGATGAACTCAGGGCATGGATGGGTACATGGGACTGGGATGTTATAGCTATTACTGAAACATGGCTAAGGGAGGGGCAGGACTGGCAGCTCAATGTTCCAGGGTACAGATGCTATAGGAAAGATAGAGCAGGAGGTAAGAGAGGAGGGGGAGTTGCGTTCTTGATTAGGGAGAACATCACGGCAGTAGTGAGAGGGGATATATCCGAGGGTTCGCCCACTGAGTCCATATGGGTAGAACTGAAAAATAAGAAGGGAGAGATCACTTTGATAGGATTGTACTACAGACCCCCAAATAGTCAACGGGAAATTGAGGAGCAAATATGTAAGGAGATTACAGACAGCTGCAAGAAAAATAGGGTGGTAATAGTAGGGGACTTTAACTTTCCCAACATTGACTGGGACAGCCATAGCATTAGGGGCTTGGATGGAGAGAAATTTGTTGAGTGTATTCAGGAGGAATTTCTCATTCAGTATGTGGATGGCCCGACTAGAGAGGGGGCAAAACTTGACCTCCTCTTGGGAAATAAGGAAGGGCAGGTGACAGAAGTGTTAGTGAGGGATCACTTTGGGACCAGTGATCATAATTCCATTAGTTTTAAGATAGCTATGGAGAAGGATAGGTCTGGCCCAAAAGTTAAAATTTTAAATTGGGGAAAGGCCAATTTTGATGGTATTAGACAGGAACTTTCAGAAGTTGATTGGGAGAGTCTGTTGGCAGGCAAAGGGACGTCTGGTAAGTGGGAGGCTTTCAAAAGTGTGTTAACCAGGGTTCAGTGTAAGCACATTCCTTATAAAGTGAAGGGCAAGGCTGGTAGAAGTAGGGAACCTTGGATGACTCGGGAGATTGAGGCACTAGTCAAAAATAAGAAGGAGGCATATGACATGCATAGGCAGCTGGGATCAAGTGGATCCCTTGAAGAGTATAGAGATTGCCGGAGTAGAGTTAAGAGAGAAATCAGGAGGGCAAAAAGGGGATATGAGATTGCTTTGGCAGATCAGGCAAAGGTGAATCCAAAGAGCTTCTACAAATACATAAAGGGCAAAAGGGTAACAAGGGAGAGAGTAGGGCCTCTTAAGGATCAACAAGGTCATCTATGTGCGGAACCACAAGAGATGGGTGAGATCCTGAATGAATATTTCACATCGGTATTTACGGTTGAGAAAGGCATGGATGTTAGGGAACTTGGGGAAATAAATAGTGATGTCTTGAGGAGTGTACATATTACAGAGAGGGAGGTGCTGGAAGTCTTAACGCGCATCAAGGTAGATAAATCTCCGGGACCTGATGAAATGTATCCCAGGACGTTATGGGAGGTTAGGGAGGAAATTGCGGGTCCCCTAGCAGAGATATTTGAATCATCCACCGCTACAGGTGAGGTGCCTGAAGATTGGAGGGTAGCAAATGTTGTGCCTTTGTTTAAGAAGGGCGGCAGGGAAAAGCCTGGGAACTACAGACCAGTGAGCCTGACATCTGTAGTGGGTAAGTTGTTAGAGGGTATTCTGAGGGACAGAATCTACAGGCATTTGGAGAGGCAGGGACTAATTAGGAACAGTCAGCATGGTTTTGTGAGAGGAAAATCATGTCTCACGAATTTGATTGAGTTTTTTGAAGGGGTAACCAAGAAGATAGATGAGGGCTGTGCAGTAGACGTGGTCTACATGGACTTCAGCAAAACATTTGACAAGGTAGGTTGTTACATAAGGTTAAATCTCATGGGATCCAAGGTGAGGTAGCCAATTGGATACAAAATTGGCTTGACGACAGAAGACAGAGGGTGGTTGTCGAGGGTTGTTTTTCAAACTGGATGCCTGTGTCCAGCGGTGTGCCTCAGGGATCGGTGCTGGGTCCGCTGTTATTTGTTATTTATATTAATGATTTGGATGAGAATTTAGGAGGCATGGTTAGTAAGTTTGCAGATGACACCAAGATTGGTGGCATTGTGGACAGTGAAGAAGGTTATCTAGGATTGCAACGGGATCTTGATAAATTGGGCCAGTGGGCCGATGAATGGCAGATGGAGTTTAATTTAGATAAATGTGAGGTGATGCATTTTGGTAGATCGAATCGGGCCAGGACCTACTCCGTTAATGGTAGGGCGTTGGGGAGAGTTAAAGAACAAAGAGATCTAGGAGTACAGATTCATAGCTCCTTGAAAGTGGAGTCACAGGTGGATAGGGTGGTGAAGAAGGCATTCAGCATGCTTGGTTTCATTGGTCAGAACATTGAATGCAGGAGTTGGGATGTCTTGTTGAAGTTGTACAGGGCATTGGTGAGGCCACACTTGGAGTACTGTGTACAGTTCTGGTCACCCTATTATAGAAAGGATATTATTAAACTAGAAAGAGTGCAGAAAAGATTTACTAGGATGCTACCGGGACTTGATGGTTTGACTTACAGGGAGAGGTTAGACAGACTGGGACTTTATTCCCTGGAGAGTAGGAGGTTAAGGGGTGATCTTATAGAAGTCTATAAAATAATGAGGGGCATAGATAAGGTCGATAGTCAAAATCTTTTCCCAAAGGTAGGGGAGTCTATAACGAGGGGGCACAGATTTAAGGTGAGAGGGGAGAGATACAAAAGGATCCAGAGGGGCAATTTTTTCACTCAAAGGGTGGTGAGTGTCTGGAACGAGCTGCCAGAGGCAGTAGTAGAGGCGGGTACAATTTTGTCTTTTAAAAAGCATTTGGACAGTTACATGGGGAAGATGGGTATCGAGGGATATGGGCCAAGTGCAGGCAATTGGGACTAGCTTAGTGGTATAAACTGGGCGACATGGACATGTTGGGCCGAAGGGCCTGTTTCCATGTTGTAACTTCTATGATTCTATGATTCTATTCTAGTGATTAGAGATGAAATCACTTCAATGATAAAGGAGGATATAACGAGAGGTAAGCAGCCAACAGAGACCTTATGGGTTGAATTGAGGAATAGGAAAGGATCCAAGACTATTGTGGGAGTTGTGTATAGGACCCCTGGCAGCAGCTCTGAAGTGCTAGATTGTATAAATGCAGAGATTAGACAAGCATGTAAGAAAGGCATAGTGGTCTTAATGGGGGACTTTAACCTTCACACAGATTAGGGAAAGCAGATTAGCAACTGTCAGAAAGGTAGTGAATTTCTTGTGTGTCCAGGATAGTTTTCTACAGCAGTATGTCCTAGAGGCAACAAGGAGGCAAGCCATACTAGATTTAGTAATGAGTAATGAACCAGATTTAGTTAACAGCTTAACTGTGCGTGAACATCTATCCAATAGCGATCATAACATGATTGAGTTCAATGTAGCGTTTGAAAGAGACAAAAGTGAATCAGCTGCTAAGATTCTAGACTTGGGTAAGGCCGACTTCAATGGGATGAGACAGAGACTGTCCACAGTAAACTGGGCAAATCTGTTAATGGGTAAAATGACTGATGATCAGTGGGAAATGTTTAAAGAAACATTTAACGAGATACAGAACTGATTTATACCCCTGAGGGGCAAGAACTCTACTTGCAAAAAAAAAGAGCCATGGACAACTAAAGAGTAAGGGACAGTATAAGATGTAAGGAAAGGGCATACAAAAAGGCAAAAAATAGCACAGATCCTGGCTAATGGGAAAGATACAAAGATCAACAAAGGGTCACAAAAACAGATAGTAAGAGCTACAAAAAGAGAGTATGAAAAGAAACGTGCAAGGGATATCAAAACCAATACGAAGAACTTTTATAGTTATAATAGGAAAAAGAGGGTGGTTAGGAGCAGTGTTGGCCCCTTAAAAACTGAAAGTGGGGATATTGTCATTGACAATGGGGAAATGGCGGACATGTTGAACAATTACTTTGCGTCAGTATTTAAAGTAGAAAAAGAGGATAGCATGCCGGAAATCCCAAGAAAACTAATATTGAATCGGGGACAGGGACTCGATAAAATTAACGTAAGTAAAGCAACAGTAATGAAGAAAATAATAGCACTAAAGAGTGACAAATCCCCAGGACCAGATGGTTTCCATCCCAGGGTTTTAAAGGAAGTTGGTGAGCAGATTGCAGATGCCCTAAGTATAATCTTTCAAAGTTCTCTAGATTCAGGAACTGTCCCTCTAGATTGGAAAATTGCACGTCACTCCGCTTTTTAAGAAAGGAGAGAGAGGGAAACCGGGGAATTATAGACCAGTTAGCCTGACATCTGTCGTGGGGAAATTGCTGGAGTCTATAATTAATGATAGGGTGAGTGAACACCTCGAGAATTTTCAGTTAATCAGGGAGAGCCAGCATGGATTTGTGAAAGGTAGGTCGTGCCTGACAAACCTGATTGAATTTTTTGAAGAGGTGACTAAAGTAGTGGTCAAGGGAATGTCAATGGATGTTATTTATATCGACTTCCAGAAGGCATTTGATAAGGTCCCACATAAGAGACCGTTAGCTAAGTTAGAAGCCCATGGAATCGAGGGAAAAGTACGGACTTGGTTAGGAAGTTGGCTGAGCGAAAGGCGACAGAGAGTAGGGATAATGGGTAGGTACTCACATTGGCAGGATGTGACTAGTGGAGTCCCACAGGGATCTGTCTTGGGGCCTCAATTATTCACAATATTTATTAACAACTTAGATGAAGGCATAGTAAGTCTCATATCTTAAGTTTGCCGATGACACAAAGATTGGTGGCATTGTAAGCAGTGTAGATGAAAACATAAAATTACAAAGCGATATTGATAGATTAGGTGAATGGGCAAAATTGTGGCAAATGGAATTCAATGCAGACAAATGTGAGGTCATCCACTTTGGATCAAAAAAGGATAGAACAGGGTACTTTCTAAATGGTAAAAAGTTAAAAACAGTGGATGTCCAAAGGGACTTAGGGGTTCAGGCACATAGATCATTGAAGTGTCATGAACAGGTGCAGAAAATAATCAAGAAGGCTAATGGAATGTTGGCCTTTATATCTAGAGGACTAGAGTACAAGGGGGCAGAAGTTATGCTGCAGCTATACAGAACCCTGGTTAGACCGCACCTGGAGTACTGTGAGCAATGCTGGGCACCGCACCTTCGGAAGGACATATTGGCCTTGGAGGGAGTGCAGCGTAGGTTTACCTAAATGATACCCGGACTTCAAGGGTTAAGTTACGAGGAGAGATTACACAAATTGGGGTTGTATTCTCTGGAGTTTCGAAGGTTAAGGGGTGATCTGATCGAAGTTTATAAGATATTAAGGGGAACGGATAGGGTGGATAGAGAGAAACTATTTCCGCTGGTTGGGGATTCTAGGAGTAGGGGGCACAGTCTAAAAATTAGAGCCAGACCTTTCAGGAGCGAGATTAGAAAAGATTTCTACACACAAAGGGTGGTAGAAGTTTGGAACTCTCTTCCGCAAACGGCAATTGATACTAGCTCAATTGCTAAATTTAATTCTGAGATAGATAGCTTTTTGGCAACCAAAGGTATTAAGGGATATGGGCCAAAGGCAGGTATATGGAGCTAGATCACAGATCAGCCATGATCTTATCAAATGGCGGAGCAGGCACGAGGGGCTGAATGGCCTCCTCCTGTTCCTATGTTCCTAGTCAGTGATGGTCATAACGTTGTTCCACTAAGTGGGGGAATTACAGCAAAGCCTATCACAGAATCTTACAGCACAGTTCGTCCCATCGTGCCTATGCTGGCTCTTTGAAAGAACTATCCAATTAGTCCCACTCCCCTGCTCTTTCCCCATAGCCCTGTAAATTCTTCATTTTTAAGTATATATCTAATTCTTTACTCCTTTACCCAGGGAGTGATTAGAACTTGCTGCCACGTGGAGTAGTTGAGGCGAATAGCATAGGTGTATTTAAGGGGAAGCTAGGTAAGTACATGAGGGAGAAAGGAATGGAAGGATATGCTGATAGGGTGAGATCGAGTCGGGTGGGAGGAGCCTCGTGTGGAACATAAACGCCAGTATTGACCAGTTGGGACGAATGGCCTGTTTCTGTGCTGTAAATTCTATATAATTCTCCTTTGAAAGTTACTACTGAATCTGCTTCCACCACCCTTTCAAACAGCCTAATCCTGTCCTCACCCGAAATCCTAAAGAGATCATTGGACAGCGAACAAGCACCCGGACTGACTTTTCCCATGCCGCTTGCTTTCAGAGCCACAGGCTCATCAATGGCACTCTATAACCAGCATTCAGAAGGAGTGTGAGCAGCCCAGTGACTGGTCTTCTGATATCCCCCTTCTCTTCCTTCCCTGTGAGAACGAGCCTGGTACCCCCAACCAGTTGAAGTTGTGCGTTTGTATGCGGGGAATTGTGGACACAACTGCATCTACGGTGTGATAGAGCTTCGATGCTTTCCTCGCCATGTTAGTCCTCATCGCCTTCAAGCTTTCTGTTGATTCCCTCATGGTCTTCAAAAATTTGACATTTTACCACAACCTTTGGTCCCTTTGCATTACCGAACCGCTGCCCCCCACAGCCCTGATTTTGACTGCAGCGGTTTAAATGAAATGGAGTGAAACTGCTACCTCCGCAGGTGTGGAGGCCCACTCAAAGATGCGTTTTCACCTGTTCCTCCAGGGCAGCGGTGCCACCGGTGGCTGATACAAATCGCAGTTCCTGCTGCCCACCAGTTCGCTGACTACTTCATAACAGTGGCTTCACTATTATACTATGGTGAGGTGTACAAAGCTACGTTTTGGCGCAAGTGTCAGGATCGGATACACGAGTATTTTCACCGTGGTAAGGGGCATATCCGATCACCTCTTCAGCAAGATGTGCGCATCTTCAGCGTGAAAAGCAAATGCGAAACAGGCAAAACTGTTGCGGTCCGCTACAGGCTGTTGTATGTACAACTGGCAACAGAATTGATTGCTGTGAGTAGATGTGTAAAAGTAACAGAGATGCAGCGTCACTCAACTTGTACCAGTTTTAAATGAACGATGACTAACTTGCAATCCTGCGAGACTTGCTGAAGGATCCACATCGCTTGTACAGAGGTATGTGGGAAAGAAATTTGGCTGTCCACTGAACTTGGATCTGAATAGGAGGCACTGGCAGCTGTTGCTAAAGGCAGTCCAAAACCCACCCCCATCAACACCACCGCCATCAAGGTACAGGCTTAGAAACTTAGCCTGCCCTTGTAGGCTAACAAAATGGTGATTTGCCTGTTAACCCGTACGGGTTAGAGGCTCAACCTGCCCTTATAACTCTGTAACCTGCTCCAGCCCTACAACCCTCCGAGACCTCTGCGCTCCTCCAATTCTGGCCTCTTGCGCGTCCCCGATTTTAATCGCTCCACCATTGTCGGCTGTGCCTTCAGCTGCCTCAGCCCTAAGCTCTGGAATTCCCTCCCTAAACCTATCCGCCTCTCCTCCTTTAAGACACTTCTTAAAACCTACCTCTTTGACCAAGCTACCTGTCCTAATATCTCCTTGCGTGGCTCGGTGTTAAGTTCTGTTTGAAAATGTTCCTGTGAAGCACTTTGGGACGTTTCACTGCTTTAAAGGCGCTATATAAATGCAAGTTGTTGTTGTCATAGGCTCGTTGCTCGTTGACCTGTACGGACCTACTTCAGTCACTGGGAAAGGTACAGTGGCCAAGAACAATGTAGCAAATCGTGATTTAAAAACAGCTGCTCCAGCATGTGTGGTTGTTCTCGTGTTGTTCCACCGCTGCGGAAACTTCCCTACAATAGAAGCACGGCGGCTACCACAGTACCCCGCGGGACCCAGGCAGGAGTACGGAGGAGCTGCTTCCAGAAGCGGTTCTACAATATAAATGGGGCACAATGTCCAGCCACCGCTGGTTCATAGATCTGGTAATTTTACAGCAACAACAGGTTACATGACGGAACGAGAACTACATCCAACTGCCCACAGCTACCGCTTAGTGTGGACTTTTGATAAACTGATCATAACACCAGGCTGTAATTCCAGAGATTTGCTAACAGCTATAAAACCAACAATACCTCCCTAATAGGCAGAGACAGAAAGTAATGACTATTCTATTGGGCCAAGTGCAGGCAATTGGGACTAGCTTAGTGGTATAAACTGGGCAACATGGACATGTTGGGCCGAAGGGCCTGTTTCCGTGTTGTAAACTTCTATGATTCAATGATTTTATGATTAGCATGACCACATTTGACCACATAATCTCGCCCTTTGGGGTGATAATAATAACTCGGAGATAGTTGCGGGGTGTCTTTATAAATCTATTACTGCACACACTAATTCCTCCTCCACCCTGGGAATCAACTGGAGTTGTCAGGGAACAAAAGATTTCCTGAGGGTTTATCTGTCAACTGTCAGCTCTTTAGCTTTCAGGAGGAAGATATTCCAGTAACTGTGGAAAGTAAAACAATACAAGGACATGAGAAACAGGAGCAGGAGTAGGCCATAAAGCCCCTCGAGCCTGCTCTGCCATTCAATAAGATCATGGCTGATCTTCGACCTCAACTCCACTTTCCAGCACGATCCAATGTCCCTTGATTCCCCTAGAGCCCAAAAATCTCTCTCAGCCTTGAATATACTCAACGACTCAGCATCCACAGCCCTCTGGGGTAGAGAATTCCAAAGATTCACAACCCTCTGAGTGAAGAAATTCCTCCTCATCTCAGTCTTAAATGGCCGACCCCTTATCCTAAGATTATGCCCTCTAGTTCTAGACTCTCCAGCCGGAGAAAACAACCTCTCAGAATCTACTATGTTTTAATTAGATCGCCTCTCATTCTTCTAAACTCCAGAGAATATAGGCCCATTCTACTCAATCTCTCTTCATAGGACAACCCTCTCACCCCAGGCATCATTGTTCTTTATTGTAATCATTTCTATCCCACTGTTTCCATTTTCTTCCAGTTTTCCTTTCAAAGTTCGTTTTGTAACCTTTAAGACGGGGAGTCTTGTACTGCTTCTTCCAGGAGGTGGTAGAAGGGAGGTGGGAGGAGCTGTGTTCACAGGAGCAGGAGTGTGGATGGGCTGAAGGGAATCACTTGTCCCATTTACACATGCGCACTGAGACAGAAATGTGACCCATTCCTTCCCCTCCCCCCCTCCCTCACTGAGTCCTCCCCACCTGGCTGCCCAAATCGCCACAATGGCAACAAAGCTCTTAGTGCCAAGTCACACTTGAGCCTTTCTTCCCCCATCCTCTACCATGTTCTCCTCCTTTGAACACCTCACCCTCTCCATCCCTCCCAAAAATCCTTGAAATGTGTCATCGTGCCAAGCCCCATGCCAACGTCCTCACCAAAATGTTTCACTTCTCTCCTCCCTTAACCTTTGTAGCAAACAGTTAAACTTTGGTTGTTTCCTCCTATCCTTCACTCAATCTGATCCTTCACAGAAACTCCCCCATTCATAACTCACAGGCATGCCCTCCAACTCACCATCTCTCATGGCCTCTCTACTCCTAAGATTTCAATTACTAACAGGGACATCTCTGACTTTTCCGCCCACATCCCCCTTCCTTCTCCCAAACGCGCTACCCTCACTATCCATGCCTGAAAAGAAACACTCCCGTAGCTCCTTCATTAATTCAATCTTAAAATTCCAACTCCCTCTCCTCCTGCCATTTACCTGTCAGGCCACCTCTACCACTATTAACCTGCTGAACCTCTGCATTTGATGCCCTTGTCCTTCCAAATCTCCTGGAAGGAGATCTTTCACCTCCACCTTTCCCCCAATATAGTCCCAGCTTCGGTCCCTCAAGGAAAAGGGTGACAAACTTGAACAAAGCTGGCATACAACCAGTCAAGTTCATTACCACCAGATTTGGATCGACTATGTCAAACATTAAGTGCCTCGCTCTCCTCAGCCAAAACTGTGTAGTACCGCAGGATCACCTTGGAAGGCAAGAAGAACCCAAGGCTCCGTGCCAAATTGCCTTCTCTCACCCCTTTCCTCCACACATGTAGTAAGTGTAAAAAACGCATAGATTTCTTCATCTCCAAGATTGAGACCATCCATGCAGCTGCATCTGCCATTACCTCCCCTTCCTCTCCCTCGTCTCCCAGTTTCCCACCTATTCCAAACCCAATTTCCCCAGTCACTGCAGTCCTAGTCCCATCTGCCCCATCCCGCCTTTTACAAATTCATGAGATGCACCTCCTGCTCCCCCATATCCCCTCCCCACCTCTGACCACACAACTACCCCTTTTGGCCCCCATACTGGCTGACATGGGCACGGGCTCCTTTTCTTCAGGCATATCCTACTCCTTTTAAAACTGCTGTCACCATCTCCACCTTAAAAAAACCCCAAACTTGGCCCTCCTGCCCTCACCAACTACTACCAACTCTCTAATCTCCCTATCCTCTCTAAGGTTCCAAATGCGTCATCACTTCCCAGTTCCATGCCCAACTCTTAAAACTTCCTGTCCAAATCCATCGCCTGATTTCCCTACTTCTTACAGCACCGAGCTCACCTTGGCCAAAGTCACAAATGGATATCCTCTGTGATGGTGGCGCACCGTCTCTCCTTGTCCTCCCCAACCCTCTGTGGTGTTTGATACAATGGACAATGCAAGCCCCTCTCCTCTAACGTCCAGCTCCACGGCACTGTCCTCGCATGGTTCCACTCCTACCTGTCCAAATGTCGCATTGCCAACAATGGCTTTTCTTCCCCACCAACGCAGTCGCCTCGAGGTTCTAACCAATGTCTGCGTCCAAACCCAGGGATGCTGAAGCTGATATATAGCCCCAGCGAACAGTGTAAACCAACAATTGAGCCTAGCACCTTCTGGTCTATGTGGCTCAGTTCCACACTAGGCACTACATTTACCCGCTGAGCCATTGAGGACTTCAGGAAATCTTGCTGCCAAAATCCATTTAACTAAATCAGGACTGAAATGACAATTAGATGAGACTGAGAAACAGCTAATCCTTGTCACTGTCGATTCAGCTTATGTTGGGCTGTCTTCTATCTGGAATTATGTTCAAAAGTTTTCCAAAGATTTGGATCCAAACCAATTGCTGCCTTCTCCACTATCTATTCTCTCAGTGCCTGCCTGGATTTCATTCATTGCAAAAGGGATTGCAATCCTGAGACCCAGCTGACTGATTGCAGTAGCTGAACGACAATGAACATTTTTAAAAATAGCCATAAATCAGTCCATGCAGAGATAGTGATTAGGTGTTTCACAACTACGGGCACAGGTTTCCACTGATGCATGTTTCATTGCTGTTTAAGGGCTAAACAGAAGGTTAATGCCCAGATCTTCATGATAAGTGGGGTTGCAATTTCACGATAACAGGTGGGTTGAAACAATGCAATTTTTGCTCTTATAAACAGTTTCACTCTAATCAGTACTTACTATAAACTTGTTTTGTTGTATTGTCTCTAAAGTCTTGCCAACAGTTTCCATAAAACACTGCGGGCGCGCACACACACACTTCAAGACAGGAATTACATCGTCTGAAATTCTCATTAAGGCACAGCTCTGCCACAGATTGAAGGCTGCAGCATGCCTCCTTGTCATTTTGAACTCATCCACAATGTCATTCTGCAGCATTTTGGTGAAGGTGTAGTTCATTCATTGGAATATGTGCACCAGGTAACTATACTCGACAAATATTTTGTGCGTGTGCTTTCTCAATATGATTGCTACATCACATGAAATGTTGCTGAAGTTTCTTACATCAAATAAGTGGGCTATTACGATTGCTTTTTTTTTTGGTATATCTTCAATAAAGCCTCCCAAGAGATGTTGGTAATGGTTTTACCAAAGTAACTAAAACTTCAATCAACTTGTATGCTACTGAATGAGATAACCCAATACATCAGGGAGATTTTAAATGCTCCTCCCAATATCAGCCTTCCATGTGATATAACATCACTGCTGATTGTAACATTTTACAAAACAGAGTACACAAAGTTTATTTCAGCAAATCACAAAAAAATTAATGAAATGTCATAATTAGATTGACTATACACAATTATCTGAATCACTGATTCAGATAGAGACATTCCCTAAACTGTTTGGATAAATCAGAGATGGAGAGATCCAGGATCATTGGAACTGACACAAGAACTCAACCCCCTCCAGTAATGTAAAAGAGGCATGGTGACAGCTGAAGCCCACTTCTGCTACAGCTGGAAATTTGTATTTGTAGTGAAACTTGGGCAGATTTACAGATGTTGTAAGTCTAAAGGTTGCACTTATTTACTCTGATCACGATTCAAAGTAAACGCCTCCACCTCGGGGAGGAGAGCCAGCTGCGTTAGGACAGGTGTTATCAACTGGTAGGCTCATTTGGGAAAGTACAATGCTGTGCACCCGCCCCCTTTTGTATTGCAAGGTGGGTAGGACAACAATGGAAAATGCTGTATGCACAAAATGTGAATCTTGCACATGATCACAGCGCAAAGACTGGCCAGCAACCTCCCCCATATTGAGGTGGGGGGGGGGGGGGGGGGGGAGGGAGATGGGAGGTCAGTATAGCCAGGCTGAGAACCTGCGGCCAAACCCAAAATGGCAAACAATGGCCGGGAATTTCCTTGGAGCTGTTTAACTCTGCCGGACGTGCAGTGGAAACTCTGCGCCACATTTCCACTGAAGTTACTGTGACGGAGTGGGTTCAGCTACGAGGAAATTCCCAGTCCATGTGCTGTTGGTTGCAACTGTTTATTTTTGTCACTGACGGCAGGTAGCAGTTAAACCCCTCTGACACGATAAGGAAGGAAGAAATTGCTCTCGCTGTCAGAGGCAACCTTGTAAAATAAAACTGGTGGTCATTTATTACATGGCAATTCTCAGTCAGTGGAGTGATTTGTCTGGCTAATTCCAATTACAAAATTGGTCCATCTCTCATTTGTTAGGTACTTACATTCTGGCCAGCCAGGGAATCCCCCAAAGCAACCAGCAACTGGATCACTAAAGAGATGATGCTGTCTCAGTCATATTACGTTGACTGTGAACTTTGAGGGGACTGTAAAGATTTTGGACATTGAGTCAGACCCCATTTTACTCTTTTGAACTGTTGGACGTGTCAGTGTAGAGGATTAACTAGTCCCTTTGAGGATTTAGGCATTCACTTGGACAGAGCATTTACAGTACATTTGAAAGCAAGGGTTAACTCGTCTCTTGACATTACATTTGGACAGTGATGTGTATGGAAGATCTACTGGACGACTCAAAAGGGTTAACTAGTCCCTTTAATCACAAATTCACAACTGCACAGTGCAGTTGATTTAAACTGGACATTTGGACATTAGTTTAAAACTGCAAAAGCAGCAGAGTACAGAAACATCAACAAGCTGCGGTTTTCAATAACAACTGATAAGCATGAAAGATAGAAGCTTCGAGAAGCTTCTCGATGCTCACAACAAAATGCAAAGGGCAAAGAACTGATAAGGCACCTGGCTTCACATGGAAGAAGTTTCACATGGTTCTTGAGTGGTCCAACCAACCATCGATCTTAATGCTACGATGGGTGAGTGGCCAAACTGGGCCTTATCCTAAGTTGGAACACGCCCCGTCAGCTAAAAAAAATATATAAAAATGGGACATCGTAGAAGCTCAAACGGTCAACGTCACAGGAGCAACAATTGCACAACTTCTGCAATGAGCTCCTCCAACAATACTTTGCTTCTAAACTTTGACAAAAAAAACTTTACTTGTGAACTGCGATGAACAGACTGCACTTCGACAAAAAACCTTTGCTTCAACTTTGACAAAAGGACTTTGTTTCTAAACTTTGACGAGAAGACAAATCTTGATGAGAACCTCAAAGCATCACTCGACACATCATTCTCCGCATCCCTCAATACATATAAAGGTTGTATGTGCTACTTGCTTGCTTTGCTTCATGTTTCCTTTTTAAATCATTAAAGTATGTTGCGAACCACCACTTGTATTATCGGGTCGAGTAATCCACGTATTGAATGAGTTGCTTCATGCTTGCTATGTGCTCTTTTTGACTCATTAAATAATCACTTTGATTAACAGAACTACCACGTCAGGATGGCTTTCTTTGTCTGAGCTATTGTCCAGGTCCACGAATCTCTGGGGAAGACCCAAAATTTCTTGCAGAACTTACCTCCTGACCAGCCAGTGACTTTTCCAACACCGCTAGCAAGTGAATATTCAAAAGAAAATGTTATCCAGTCACACAGGACTGAGCAGAACCTGCAAAAGGTGGAGGGACATGTTGAAAATACTCAAAATTGGAGAGGAATAGGTAGATCTATCACCACTTTAAACAGTGGATCCCCCTCCTCATGGCATGAACAATAAAACAGATACAGTGTATTAAAAAGAAATCCTGTCAATCTTAGGCTCCTTAGGTAACTTGGGTTAGCGAGATATGTGATGCACATAATATAAATGGACACCTTGCACCAACTGCTGAATCTTATTAGCCATCAGCAAATAACCCAGATCAGCTGGTCTGTTAACCCTACATTTACTTGTATCAAAGTTACACAGAATATACAACACAGAAACAGGCCATTCGTCCCGACAGGTCCATGCCGGTGTTTATGCTCCACACGAGCATCCTCCCACCCCTCTTCATCTAATCCCATCAACATATCCTTCTATTCATTTCTCCCTCATGTGTTTAGCTAGCTTTCTCTTAATCGCATCTATGCTCGCCACCTCAATGTGGTAGTGAGTTCCACATTCTAACCACCCTCTAGGTAAAGAAGTTTCTCCTGAATTCCCTATTGGATTTATTAGTGACTATCTTATATTTACGGCTCTGGTTCTTGTCTCCCAAACAAGTGGAAATATCTTCTCCACGTCTACCCTATCAAACCCTTTCATAATCTTAAAGACCTCTATCACCCCTCAGTCTTCTCTTTTCGAGAGAGAAGAGCCACAGCCTGTTCAATCTTTCCTGCTAGGTACAACCTCTCCGTTCTGGTATCGTCCTAGTAAATCTTTTTTGCAGCTTCTCCAGTGCCTCTATATCCTTTTTTATAACATGGGAGACCAGAACTGGTCACAGTTCTAAAAAGAGAGTGTTTCACACAGGGCAGATTCATCATTTTGGAGATTTAAAAGTTTGACAGTGAATGAGTTTTCCTGCAGGACTTTCAATCCAGTTGCTTACCCCTCCCCTACCATCCAGTGTTGGAAAGTTATTTTGCCTCCAAATAAATACATTATGTCAAGTGTATGACTATTCTGTGACCAAGATCCAGCACCCGTGGCCTATTCCCAGGTTGATTTGTTCTCCTTTCTCTCTCCTTCCCTCGGGGGAAATGGTTTGCTTCACCTTGAAGCCCCTCCTGTTAATTGAGATGGTTAAGAGTGACAGCTCATTGAGGTGAAAAACCATTGGGCTTGACACACATATTGCTACCCTTTGGCACAGCAGATAAATGCGCCATGTCACCAGGCTGCCACACCAAACCTAGGCTCCCATTCGCTGTGAAGATCCATGGAATCAAGGCTGAGTTAGTGTGCCATTTTAGGCTGCCTTGCAAAAGAGACCCTTGCCGTCAACCACCTCATTGTGGATAAGCCAGGCGCTGTCGGAAACATGGCTTACAGATACGGACTCGTTTCCTGTCACCAGAGCCCTTTCGTCTGGCTACGCAGTCTATCACTTGCCCTCAAAACCACTGTGGCTGTGGTGTAGCTCTTATCACCAAGTCCCACCTCTCTCAGTGCTCCTCTCACACTTCCGCCTCCTTTGAGCAACTCACCCTCTTCTTTCCCTGCAACCTCTCACTTAAAATCCTCCTTGTGTACTGCCCTGCCCTGGCACGGCACCGAAATCCCCTCCCTTAGCAAGTGCACCAAGCGACTCCTCGTCCTTGGTGATTTCAACATAAGCTTTCGAGTCCCCTCTCCTCCAACCTCTCTGCCCTCCTATCCTCACTCTCCACATCAACTTTACACCCTAGACTTGTCATTTCTTATGGCCGATGCACTTCTCCATTACCGACAAGGCTATCTCTAAGCGCACTCTTCTTCCCCTAAACCTCATCATTCGCCTTCAGAACAAACTCTTTCCAGCTTTTTCAATAACTCACTCAAATTCCCAACTCCATCTCCTCTAGCCCTTCAGCCATTATGACACCTCTGACCCATTCAACTGCTCCCTCATCTATCTTATGCCTTTGATATGATTGATTTGGTAGGAACAATCACCATCTCCCACCCCTGCTGATCCTCCCTATACATCTCCATCTTCACTTCAATAAGTCCAAGAGTGGCTAACTCCATCACATCTGGTTCAGTTATTCATTGTCAGTTCTGTTAAGTACTACTGCGTCTCACTTTTCTCAGCCCAATCCTCCTATTACTCCAGAATCGTCCTGCAGAACAAGGTTGACCCAAAGCTGCTTCTTTCCACGATGAACCGCCTCATCGAACTGCTCTCCCCAGCCCCACCACCCTCACCTCCAATAAGAAGTGCAAAGATGTCATGGATTTTTCTGTTTCTAAGATTGAGAACAGCCATGGAGATACATCCGCCACTTCCTCTCCTCTCCTCTCCCCCATTGCTCCTGTCCTCCCACGAATCTTCCACCCACTGACCACCTTTCACTCTAGAGAACTCTTCCATCTCCTCCTCTTGCCCTCTCCAAGCTTATCTCTTCCATAAGACCTAACTCAGGCTTCCTTGAACTTCTCCCCACTCAACTACCCTTCCTGGTCCTCACTGTAAATAGTCCTCTTTGATCAGGTAATGTCCCTCTCCCTTTCAAAAAGCACTACTGCCTCTCAGCTCCATGCTGATCTCCCCCAAAACTCACTGTTTGAATCTCATCAGTCTGGCTTCCACCCTGCTTAAAGCACCACGATTACCTTAGCCGAAGTCATGAATGATATCCTCTGCGTTATCCTGCTTGATGTGATCGACCATGACACCTCCTCTCCATTACTTTCCTTCCTTCCTCCAGCACCATGAGAATGCCTTTGTGTAGTTCCACTCCTACCTATCTGAATGCAGCTAGCACATCACCAGCAAAGGCTCCTCTTCCCGCCCTGTACTGTCACCTCTGGAGATCGCCATGGATCGAGCCTTGTTTCTCATTTACACGTTGCCCCTCAGTGACAGCATCTGCTGAGGGAGTGCTGCACTGTCGAAGTTGCCATCTTCCAGATGGGATGTTAAACCGAGGTTTCGTCTGCTCTCTAAGGTGGACGTTAAAGATCCCATGGCACTATGCAAAGAAGAGCCGGGGGGGGGTTCTTCCAGTGTCCTGGCCAATATTTTCCCCTCAACCAACACTTTAAACAGGTGATCTGGTCATTTATTTCATTGCTGTATGTGGAACCTTGCTGTGTGCATATTGGCTGCCGTATTTCCTGTATTATAACAGTGACTACACTTCATTGGTTGTAAAGTGCTTTGAGACATCCTGAGGTGCCATATAAATGCGAGTCTTTCTTTTCTTTTTATCAAAGCCCATCTTTTTGACAAGCTTGTCTCTTGCTCCATGGCGTAGCATCTATTCTTTTATCTTTTTGCCCCTGGAAACATTTTCTATGCTAAAGATGCTGGATAAATGCAAATTGTTGCACACAGACACGAGACAAGTCCGCTGCAAGCAAAGCTAGGTTTGCTACACGTAAATTCAAGTAGGACTTAGCACCCAGGTTTCGATAGGAGTGAAATGCAGTGATTAAAGCGGTCGTGCCATTTTACATTGAAGCATTTAGTTCAAGGGGGCAGCACTAGTGCTGCTCGAGGAGCTGAAAACCACCCTGACTGATGGTTCCCTACTCCTCCAGTACAGCTGGCGCCAGATGAAAACACTTGCTACCAGACACTCCAGGGGAAAAATTGGATAGGGCCTATTTTTGGGCGATGGTAGCTCAATCCACTGTTAACACCCGTCCAAAGGCCCCTGCGCAGGCAGGACCAGACTTTCGTCCGGCCTCGGTACTCACCTTCAAGCAGCGATGGAAATCAGCGTTGACACGAGGATTCCATGCAATTCACACTTTCCACCAGCAGGGGGAAGGCCCAATCTCTTAAAGGGACGATGTCTCTTACAATCTCTTAAAGGTAGCCGGTACTTGCTATTTGCTAAAAGTAACAGCCTGCTGTCTGCACGGAGATCAGACATCGCACACGTAAAACACAGATGCAGGTCCCGTCCCCATGTTTAGAAACTGATGAGTGACGTTAAAACATTGAATAAATGTTGTGCACTGCTAAACCCCCTCCAATCTGCACGCCAGATCTCATCAATCTGAGTTTGTACCGGGCCTGAGAGAAAGCGTGCGCCAAAGTTCTCTGATGATGCACTGGAGGCCTTGGTGCAAGAAGTGGAGAGAAGGAGGGGCATCCTATATCGGAGGGGGCAAGAGCCTTCCAGACATACGCCCAAAAGGCAGTGGGAGGCAGTGGGGGACGAAGTCAATGCCAGGTGCACAGCATCATGAATATGGATGCAGGGCAGGAAGGAGGTCAATGCTTTGACATGAATGAGCAAGGTGAGCGAGGTCAACTGTCAAGTGGTGTCTCCTACCAACTGCACCACTAGCCGCATCCACTGCACCCCCATCACCCACATACCAACAAACTCTTTCCATCAGTACTCAACTCTTCCAACTAGATGCTTCCTCTCACCCTTACACATTACCAGTATTTCAAGCCACCCACCCAAACTCACAGGCCACACACACTGGCAGCTATTCAACCATGACAGACACACATGCCACTTTCTTGCAGAAGGTGGCGCATAACAGGAGGCAGCATGTGGCAGTGGCATTTAGCCCCTCGAGCCTGTTCCACCATTCAATGAGATCATGCTGGACCAGTGACCTAACTCCATATAACCCGCCTTAGCCCCATATCCCTTAATACCCTTGCTTCACAGAAATCTATCAATCTCAGATTTAGAATTTACAATTGAGCTAGCATCAACTGCCATTAGGAAATGCTTCTACACCCTTTGCGTGTAGAAGCATTTCCTAACGTCCTTGGCTCTAAATGTTAGGCTATGTCCCCATGTCCTAGTATTCAAGTCTAGGAGACTTCCAAAACCAGTTATAAATGTCTCAGCAGCCAGAAACAATAATCCAGCCAGTGACCTGTAAATCCTGCATGGTCCCTTTAAATAGTGCTGGTGGGGGTCCGCCAGGCCCTCAGGCCAGGATCAGATGGTCGCGGTTAAGACTGTGCATTGAGTTGAGTGTTAAGTGCCAAAATGGTGTCTATCACTTTAAATCAGTGCTGCACACTGATTGTATCCATTTCCTCCTTACTTTACATGCTTCCTGCATTCGGTATTTGTGCATGTGCTAACTCCTATACTAAGATGGCGCATGTCATGCTGGAAACCTGTTGGCGCAGCCAAGATGCCAACTTGGATGTTCGAGAGGCGAAACAACGGGCACTACACGGCCCAATTTAGTGGCCTATGTTTTCTAGTGTAGCGAGGCTGAGTACTGTCACATCAACTGTCTGGCTTATATGGACCTTTTGCAGCCAATAACCTAGAGGAAGAATTTTGCTCAGGTTGCTCTTAAAAGGTCCCCCACAGCCAATTTAGGGGTGCCATGCACAAGGAATTACTTTGAAGTGTAATGAGCATTGTTATCACAGACAAACACACAGCAGCCATTTAATGCACAAGATCTCAAAAACAGCAATGAGATTAATTTGTTTCTGGTGGTGTTGGCTTAAGGGAGAAATGTTGGCCACAGAGAGAAGTCACTGCTCTTCTTCAAATAGTGCTGTGGGATCTTTAATGCCCACCTGATCTACTTTAAAGTGTCATCCAGTTTAACACCTTTGATATTGCAGCACTCCATCAATACTGAACTGGAGCACCAGTCTACATGATCTGAAGTAGGGCCTGAACCTGTAATTGCAGCTGCAGTAGCAAGAGTGCTACCAAATGAGCTGGGCTGACAATGTCTTTTCAGGGCGGAGGTGGTGGCAGTCTAGACTCGCATATGAAGAATGGTCACTTGAAGTCCCATGGGAACTGGCTGCCTTTTGATATTGTATTCCAACACGAGTCAGTGTTATCAGGAGAAAACGGGGTCAAAATTGGAAAGGTGGGAACTATGGCGTGAAATCAAAATAAATTAATAGCTATATAATCTGAATTTCTCAATTACAGACAGTGACAATGGAAACAATGGTGAGCAATGACATTTGACTGACGGCTGAAACACAATAAAACATTTACAAGAAATGAAAAGGCCACAGCCTTTGAAAGGAACGGTTCTTTCGTGCACAGCAGTGGGTAGCGCAGCATTTTAAAATGCTGATCAACATATGCTCAAAAATCCTTCCTTTGCTGAAGCCTTTGGCCTACAGCCTCTAGCATTATGCTTTGCTCTCAGTTGTTTTGCTTTGTCTGAGATTAGGACATTGGTTCTAGATTTCCCAATCTGTGCTGTGGATTAAACCATTTACTTTAAATGTGTAATTGCCAACATTAAAATAATGCCTGAAAATTACTGCACTATTGCAGCAAATTTATACAAAACCTAACAGTACAATGAAAGAATTCAATAAAACCACTAAACGTGTGTGAGCATGATTGAGCAAACTATTTTGAAATGTTTTCATTTCATTTTACCAATTTGCATTTCCTCCCCCACCATAAACAAAGCAGAAATGTTCTTAATACTGTGGATATGATGGCAATTAAAATAAAAGGTAATTTTGTTTTTCGATGATTTGGTAAAATTCCTGGAAGTGTGTTCCATCTCCTTACTGTTATAGCAGCAATCAGGATCCCGGGAGGAGAACGACATGAATCATCACCATTGTGCACAATGATGGGACAGAATGCACTACGTCAAGATAATTGAACGGGACCCAACCTGAACGAATGCCAAGCAGAAAAGCATAAGCAAAATCCAACACTGGAGCGGCTGAAACAGCAGAACTGGCAGCTGCAGACTGCACTGTACTCTGGCTACAATATGGTGCGTATAATAGAACGGAAATAACCAGACACATGCTGGAAATGATGTCTATTCTGACATATGTGGCCAATTCCGAGAGAAATCTTGGATCTGCTGTACCTTTTGGCTTCTCTTTTGTAATTCACTGCTGGCTATGACTCGTCTTTAATTATTTACAAGCTGTGCCTCCTTTACATCCCCATTTCTAATACCTTCACGTCGTCCCCCCCCTTCCAGGAGGAGGGTGGGCTGTCTTTAGGCTGCCACCTCCACCAAAACCCGCCGCCCACTGCAGTACTGAACCAGACAGATCAGCAAACTCAGCACAGATCAGACCGGGCCTGTGCTCAGCTAGCCGGTTTCTTCCAGGACAGCAGTGAAGGTGCTGCAATTGGTGACTTTCGTTTAACAGGAGAGGAACAATTAGTCAGGGTTCCTACTCCTTTGGGAAATAATATATTTCCTTGTTAATTTTACTTCTACCAATTTTGTCCCCTTCCTTATAGGGGTAAAGTTCCATGAATGCTGATTATTCCCTGGTATCCTGTGCCGGTGCCCATTATTAATATGTGAGTCTTGATTAGGAGTATCATCATGATTTCAGAAGAGGGGGGGGTGGGGAGAGGGGGCATTTTTTTTTTTAAAACGCTGTTTGTTCAGTTAATGTAAGGGAATGACTGTCCACTCAAGACAATGGGAGCTTTGCAGATGTTGTGGCAACTTCAGAGTTTCACAATTTTTGCAGCGTAAATAAATCAAGGTGAATGTTTACAACAAAAAATGGTGAACTGTGTGGTTTAAAGGGCGTAATCGTGGCAGATTTCAGGCAAAAGGCACCAGCTTAATGGGACGCAGAACAGGGTGTTACACACACACATCCCCAGTACGGTCATTTCACAACAAGAGCTGGACTGGGAGCCATCACCTGCTGGGTTCACGTGTGGTATTGTACGTCAGTTTGTTTAAACAAATACGCTTAAACAGTGAACTGGGAAATGGAGGGGAGCGGGCAGAAGAGAGATGCAGAAGACAGAAGACAAGTAAGGTTGTCTTACTAAGACTATGCCAAAACAGCCTCATTTCTGAAAGTTGTGAACTTAAATATACAAATACATCCAGCTCCCTGCCACACCCCAAACAAGCGCTTTATGCCAAAAATATCTGTGGTTTAGCTAAACCCCTCTGAGACTCATTTCCTTCCCTGAAATATCATTAACTGGATCACCACTTTCTCAATCCTTTCATCATAAAAATATAGATTTTGTTTCTTGAGGAGACGAGGTGGGGGAGGAGGTACTCTTGTGGACAGAAATCAGCCAAAGTGAAGATTTCTAATTTCTTGTTCTGTTATGTAAGGAATGTAAATCGAAGAATTAAAATTCACAGTCAAATATAGAAAGACATTTTGCAAAACCTATCACTGTAAAGAACTGCAACCATTTTCAACACTTTTTTTTTTAAAAAGAAAGTCTTCGGTCCTGGCCTGTAAAGTAAACAACCAGTCACCAATACAGTCAGTGGCAATGGTAAATGGTTGGCAGCTGTGGTACCTCCAATATGCCCTGTCATCTGGGGCTTGGCTGCAGGTGTGCCGAGTTCTCAGCCTGTCTGTGCAAGCTCGCAACAAGCTTTTGCCACTACGACAACTTGCATTTATATAGCCTCATTACCGTAGTAAACCTTACCAAGGCGCTTCACGGGAGATATTAGGACAGGTGGCCAAAAGCTTGGTCAATGAGGTAGGTTTTAAGGAGCATCTTAAAAAGGAGAAAGAGGTAGAGAAATTTAGGGAGGGAATTCTACAGTTAGGGCCAAGGCAACTGAGGACACGGCCGCCAATGGTGGAGCGACAAAATCACTAGTGATCTTTAAGGACCTTTCCAACATTGGAAAAGGTCCTGGCCAGAATAAGAAAGTCACATTCACTACTTCTGAGCAACTGTGCATGTGCAGTTGTTCCACTGTTGCCTAATTTCCAAACCCTGCACCCCCCCCCCCCCACATGGTATAAATTCTACTGTGGGATGTATGCAGCTAGTAATACTTCTGCCCTTACCTAACACCTATACACGGGCACTTTAAAGCAGCAGTCACTGGTCACGACTGGGAGTAGAAACTGGTTTTGCTCCTCTCTAGGTCAAGAGCATGGAGGCCGATTCCTGGCCTGTGGGGCCCAGCAGGGGATTGCATCCATCCACTGAGCCGCTCAAGTGGTCAATCTGGGCTATGTGGTGTGAAATAAAAATAAAATGTTTGAATGGTTGCTATACAAATAAAAAGAAAAGGATCTACTCAAAGTTTATTTAGAGGTGTTATTTAGAAATATCTTTTATCAGTATGGCCTTCCAGTTACACACTGAATTGTGTCGTAGGAAAATGTAAATGTTTACTGCATACACCAGTTTGTTAACAGTCCTGGTATGCATTCCTACAATGTAATGAATGTTGTTCAGTCTGAATTTTCTGTTCAACGATGTACAGCCAATAGTTTCAATGTCAAAGCCATCCACAAACCGATGGCTCACTCTCTACTACACATTACTGGGAAATTATATGAATGAAGGCTTCCTTTTTTTTTTAAACACACTGTATTAAAATGTATTTTTCTGGTCCAATTCCCCCTCCAACTGCATCATTCTATGGATGACAGTTAAGTCTTTAATGGGGCTTAATCCCACAGCCTTCGGACTCGGGGGTGAGAATGCTATCAACTGAGCCGAGGGTTGGTGGCACAGAAATAGTCGTATATAGAGGACTGTCCTCTACTGCGGTGCTCTATCAATCCAGACTTGGAGGAAGTTTAGCACAATAAATCAAACTCGGTCCTGGTCCAACAACAGAAAAATCTCAGGGAAAATACTGGGTGCAAGACCACCTGGACTGCTCTCTGTCCAGATAGCAATCCACCTGGTTGAGAAGGAGGAATCTCAGCAGAACATTGGTTTATTCATACAAGTGCTTGTACTTTTGACCAATGCCGTCTTTTAAGCTGAAAGCAAAATTAATGCTGATACATTGTAATGTGTTTAAGAAGATAAGAGATAGGAGCAGGAGTAGGCCATACGGCCCCTCGAAGATCATGGCTGATCTTCATCCTCAACTCCACTTTCCCGCCCTAATAAGAACATAAGAAATAGGAGCAGGCGTAGGTTTTGGCAGTGCGTCAAACCAAACCATCTGCTTTTTGCTTGTTCATGCAGGAGCGGGAAGGCAACCTGCGGTTCGGCTGTGGGCATCGTAATGATCTGACTCACCACTTTCACCAGGCTTCAAGCCACAAGTCTCTTTTTGTACCTCCCTTGAATTTGAGGTGGAATTTATATCTTGCAAAGCCATGATCTGCAAGAAAAAAAAAAGGCACCAAAACATGACAGATAGTCCCTTCTTGCAGTGGATGAAGATTTTTGAAACTGGGCTGGTGATGAACAGAATATTCTGCACATTCTGCCATTGTACTCGTGGCGGCGCTAGCTCCTCAAATGGAGCAATCTACCCATAATCTGGTACTGGGCTAACAATCGAGAGATTGTGAATTCATACCCCAACATGCCAATTTTTTGGTTGACACTAGAAAAACAACCATGAAAGCTGCCAGCTTGATTGTAAAATCCCAACTGGTTCCCTACTGTCCTTCAGGGAAGGAGGCCTGCCATCTTTACCCAGCGTGGCCTACCTGTGACTCAAGTCTCACACCAAGTAACCTCCAAGTGGCCTAGTAAGTCACGTGGTTGTAAGAACAATTGCTAATAGTCCAAGAAGGAGGCCCGCCACAGCGCAGGACGACGAAAGATGAGAAATGTGGCCTTGCCCGTGTTGCCCACGTTCAAAAAACATTTTAAAAACTTCGCTGTCTTTTTTTTGTATCTTTATATTTTCTTCCATTTCAATTTTTTAAAAAAATGTTGTATGTGATCCGTGGTCGCATTTATTGCCCATCCTTAGTCACCCTGGGAAAGTGGCGGTGGACCTTCTTGAATTGCTGCAGTCCTTGTGCTGACCGTACTCCCATGATGCTGTTAACGAGGCTATTCCAGGATATTGATCCCATGGCGACGAGGGAATGGTGGTGCATGTCCAAGTCACGATGGAGACTTGAAGGTGATGGTGTTCCTATGAAGTTGTTGCTCTTGTCCTTCTTCGTGGGATAGCTCACAGGGCTGGGAAGTGCTGTCCAAGTAACCATGGTAAATTGCTGAGTTATATTTTGTAGATGGTATATACTGCAGCCACAGTCCGTTGGTGGTGGAAGGGGTGACACCGAGTTCAGCGGCAGGGATGCCGATTGCTTTGTCCTGGATAGCTGAGCTTCTTGAGCTTTGGGATGTTCATGGATTCTCTGCCTATTAGTTGCCTCACTCTACCCCACCATTCGTTACTGGATGTGTTAAGGCTCCAGAGTTTTCCTCTGATCCTTTGGCTGTGGGAATGCTCAACTCTGGAAAAAACCTGCTGCTTTTCATGTTTAGCATGCAGGTAGCCCTCTGATACATAGAAACATAGAAAATAGGAGCAAGAGTAGGCCATTCTGCCCTTCGGGCCTGCTCCGCCATTCAAAATGATCATGGATGATCATCTAACTCAGTACCCTGTTCCCATTTTTTCCCCCATATCCCTTGATCCCTTTAGCATTAAGAAATATATCTATCTCCTTCTTGAATACATCTAATGACTTGGCCTCCACTGCCTTCTGTGGTAGAGAATTCCACAGATTCACCACCCTCTGAGTGAAGAAATTTTTCCTCATCTCGGTTCTAAATGACATACCCTGTAGCCTGAGACTGTGACCTCTGGTTCTGGACTCCCCAGCCATCGGGAACATCCTCCCTGCATCTAGTCTGTCTAGTCCTGTTAGAATTTTAAATGTTTCGATGAGATCACCTCTCATTCTTCTAAACTCTAGTGAATATAGGCCTAGTCGACCCAATCTCTCCTCATACGTCAGTCCTGCCATCCCAGGAATCAGTCTGGTAAACCTTCGTTGCACTCCCTCCATGGAAAGTATATCCTTCCTCAGATAAGGAGACCAAAACTGCACACAATACTCCATATGTGGTCTCACCAAGGCCCTGTATAACTGCAGTAAGAAATCCCTGTTCCTGTACTCAAATCCTCTTGCAATGAAGGCCAACATACCATTCGCCTTCCTAACTGCTTGCTGCACCTGAATGCTCGCTTTCAGCGACTGGTGTACAAGGACACCCAGGTCTCGTTGCACCTCCCCTTTTCCCAATCTATCACCATTCAGATAATAATCTGCCTTTCTGTTTTTACAACCAAAGTGGATAACATCACATTTATCCATGTTATACTGCATCTGCTATGTCCTTGCCCACTCACCCAACTTGTCTAAATCTTTGCATCCTCCTCACAACTCACATTCCACCCCAGCTTTGTGTCGTCTGCAAACTTGGAAATGTTACATTTGGCTCCCTCATCCAAATCATTGATATATATTGTGAATAGCTGGGGCCCAAGCACTGATCCCTGCGGTACCCCACTAGTCACTGCCTGCCACCCGGAAAAAGACCCGTTTATTCCTACTCTCTGTTTCCTGTCTGTCAACCAATTCTCAATCCATGCCAGTATACTCCCCCCAATCCCATGTGCTTTAATTTTGCACACTAACCTCGTGTGGGACCTCATCAAAAGCCTTCTGAAAATCCAAATACACCACATCCACTGGTTCTCCCCTATCTATTCTACTAGTTACCTCCTCAAAAAACTCCAGTGGATTTGTTAAGCATGATTTCCCTTTCATAAACCCATGCTGACTTTGTCCAATCCCATTAATGCCCTCCAAGTGTTCTGTTATCACATCTTTTATAATAGACTCTTAGCATTTTCCCCACTACTGATGTTAGGCTAACTGGTCTGTAATTCCCTGTTTTTTCTCTCCCTCCTTTTTTAAATAGTGGGGTTACATTTGCCACCCTCCAATCTGTAAGGACTGTTCCAGAGTCTATAGAATTTTGGAAGATGATCACCAATGCATCCACTATTTCCAGGGCCACTTCCTTTAGTACTCTGGGATGTAGATTATCAGGCCCTGGGGATTTGTCAGCCTTTAGCCCCATTAATTTCCCTAGCACTATTTTTTTTTACTAATACTGGTTTTCCTTCAGTTCCTCCCTCTCACTAGACCCTTGGTTCCCTAACATTTCTGGAAGGTTATTTATGTCCTCCTTTGTGAAGACAGAACCAAAGTATGTGTTTAATTGTTCTACCATTTCTTTGTTCCCCATTATAATTTCCCCCATTTCTGACTGTAAGGGACCTACATTTGTCTTCACTAATCTTCTTCTCTTGACATATTTATAGAAGCTTTAGCAGTCAGTTTTTATGTTCCCTGCTAGTTTACTCTCATACTCTATTTTTCCCCTCTTAATCAATCTATTTGCCCTCCTTTGCTGAATTCTGAACTGCTCCCAATCCTCAGGCTTGCCGCTTTTTCTGGCAATCCCTAATTTCTTTTGTAAGCCACAGTTGAGCCATCTTTCCTGTTTATTTTTGCGCCAGACAGGAATCCTGCACACATTCTTTAAATATTAGCCATTGCCTATCCACCGTCATCCCTTTTAGTAAAATTCCCCAATTTATCATAGCCAACTCGCATCTCATACTTTCGTAATTTCCTTTATTTAGATTCAGGACCCTAGTTTCGGATTCAACTACTTCACTCTCCATCTTAATGAGGAATTCTATCACGTTATGGTCGCTCTTCCCTAAGGGACCCCGCAAAACAAGATTGTTAATTAATCCTTTCTCATTGCACAATACCCAGTCTCAGATCGCCTGTGCTCCAGTTGGTTCCTCAACATATTGGTCCAGAAAACCATCACGTACACACTCCAGGAATTCCTCCCCCACAGTATTATTGCTAATTTGGTTTAACCAATGTATATGTATATTAAAGTCACCCATGATTATAGTTGTACCCTTCTTGCATGCATCTCTAATTTCCTGTTTAATGCCCTCCCCTACATCTCCACTACTGTTTGGGGGCCTATAGACAACCCCCACCAACGTTTTCTGCCCCTTGGTGTTTCTTAGCTCCACCCATACAGATTCCACATTGTGATTTTCCGAGCCAATATTGTGTTGTGGCTTCACTAGGTTGATGCCGAGGGAATATCATTCCAAGGCACTTTAGAGGCATAAAGAAAATAATGGGGGCTAAGCCAAAGAAGGAGAGATTAGATGGTGACCAAAAGCTTGTACAAGAAGGGAGTTTCAAGAGGTGCCTTGAATGAAGAGAGGCAGGTGGAGTGATAAAGGAAGGGAGTTGCTGAGCGTGGGACTGAAGGCACAGCCGCTCCTGGTGGGGCAAAGGGAAGGGGAGATGCACAAGAGGCTGGAATCAGAGGAACGTAGAGTTCGGGCTAGGAGCTTTGTAGCACTGGAGGAGGTTACAGTAATAGGGAGGGGTTAGGCCACAGAAGGATTTAAAACACAATAATCAGAATTTTAAACTACATCACATAGAATTTACAGCACAGAAACAGGCCATTCGGCCCAACTGATCTAAACCAGTGCTTATGCTCCACAGGAGCCTCGTCCCACCCAACCAGCATCAGAGGACTGCTCCCGGCTGACAGACTTTTGCTCAGTTTGTTCTCTGCTCCTCACCCTCTTCCCCATTTGCTTTTTACTGAAACGATCTCAGACTCGGACTGTGGTCTAAATGAGTAACACTGTTTATTTACATCATCCGTAATTTTTCATCTATGTTTAATATATATATATTTTAAGTATTCCTTTCTCCCTCATGTACTTATCTAGTTTCCCCTTAAAAGCATATATGCCAGTCGCCTCAACTACTCCATGTGGTAGCAAGTTCCACATTCTAACCATTCTAATAATTTGATATGTTGGGGAATCAGGAGCCAGCGTAGGTCATTAAATAGAAGTGGTGATGGAGTGAGCAAGACTTGGTGCGGAAGAGGACAGAGGCAGTGCAGTTTTGGGTGAGTTGAAATTCACAGGGAGTGGAAGATGGGAGGCTGGCCAGGGGAATCGCTGGAGTAAATCGAGTCTGAAAGTGACACTCACTTCCTCTTCTGGAGAGAGTGACTCATGCTGGGATATGGTTCCACAGATGGCAACAGCTCTCCGGCATTTCACCCATTTTTCACAAATGACTACACAGTGATGCACAGATTTTCCAATCAGCATTATCTGCATACGAGCATTAACCCGTTCATTTTAAATCCGGTATTAAAATAATGCCGGTTGGGAGATCTCGGTCTGTGTGTCAGTAAAGCTGTTTTACTATGACGGACGGGCACTGAAGCAGAGCCTCTGCCTGACCTCGACTGATGTTCCCCTATAGTTTCCCAACAGAGATTCCCTAGACACATTAGGAGCATGAATGCTGTCTGATGTTACCCTCCCTAGCCCTGGGAATACTCAGGTCAACTATATTAATTCCCACTGCTGCAGCCACAATCAGCTAACTCTGTAGAGACCAGGGATTGAACATGATCTGTAGAGTTCGGTGTTACACCATGTGGTCTATTTATCTATTGAGTCACAAGGGATTTTTGTTGACTTGTTCTTCGGTTACAACGCAGTCACACCTTGGGGGAAGAGAAGGTGTCCTTGGTTGCTATTTGTAGTAAAATCATAAACACCTACTTAGAACAGGTTTACAAATTCACTACCAGCTGTGAACAGAGGAAATCTTCTCCCATAGTAAACAGCATGCGACAGGTGGTGTGACTTTCTTCAGGTAATGTACCTTTCAGAGTGGCTTGCTGATGCCCCCAGCAGCTAACCAGTATGTGGTAGCTGCATTTGGATGTATTGCTGTGATTACCCACCGTGTCGGTGTTTGGTCAAGTTTTAGCCAGATTCGAGAGTTTCTAATTGGGCAGATTGATGTGTCCCTCCCTAAAGTGCCAGCAGAATTTTAAAAAAAGGATTACTGAGTTGGAATACAGAGTCAGTATACTGTAAACAATTTGCAACAACAGGCTGAAACTGCTGTGATACCAGCAAGGGAAAATTTCTTTCTCTCTTCCCCCCCCACCCCGAGATCATTACTGTGAAGGAGGTAGAAAGTGAGAAGCAAACTGCATGAAGGGGTGTTGTTATAAACAGCACAGGAACTAGGAGTCATGTGATGCAGGATGAAAATATCCACCTAACAAGTGCCCCTGATGAACCTGCCCCTGGTGTGCTGCCTGTTTTATCCATACAAGTGGAGGATAACTAATCACAATTAATGAGCGGCATACGTTTCATTGTAAAATCATACAGTTCTTCTCAGAATAAAATACAATCCTTCTCAGAATAAAATGCCAGGCTGGTTTAATAAATCTTTACCAAAAAACCAAATCAAAAACAACTGCATTGTTGTTATAAACAGAAGTCACCCATACCACAAACAGAGAAACCATCTTCTTTGGGATTAGAGAGAAATGTCAATGTGAAATGCTGGAAAGTTGGTGATACCCATGGGTCAGCTCATTGACTAGTCACTGTTTGTTCGACAAATTACAGCACATCTTGTGAAATTAATCCAATTTCAATTTAAGATGCTCCATTCCCTTCTGCTCTTGAACCCAGTAAGAGGAAAGGTGCATCAAACTTTGTCTCAGTGTTGAGAGAGAGGCGGGAGGAGTGGTCTCATGCTAAGTATGTCCGGTCAATGACTGCACAGGCTTTGATTTTGACTTCACAGATACCCAAGTGTTGGGCCTTTCGAGATAGCTATTAAACCCACATGTTCATATCCACGTCACCATTGTATAGATTGTCTCCCTATATTTGACATTCCTCCAACCCGTACAATTCAGAATCTTGGTTAGCATTCCCGAGAAAGACAAAAATAATGCTCATCATGCAAATGTTGAGATTTACAGTTTTCTTTTCCTGGAGATACAGTTTATTAAATTACTGATATGTATAAAGCCACGAATGTGCCACCCCACTCACTCAGCCTCCTAAAATACTGGGGTAGATCCTGATTTTGTGCGATAGTGTAAAACGGGCGAGAGCGAGTCGGCAGCCTGTTTTACATCTCTCCCCATCAATGGAAATAAAAAATCAGGAGAGATGTAAAACGAACGGACTGCTGACTCACTGCCGCCCATTAAATACTACCGTACAAAGATCTAAACCCCTGCCTCACTCTCAGAGCTACTGCCGGCCAGGAAAAACAGACAGGAAGATACATCTACTTTAAATTGTAATAACTAATGCATACATTAATATAATCTACTTGCAATAATGAATTCCAGAAAGGTGTGCATTTAGCCAGCTTTCAGCACAGTAGGGTCCATTGTAACACTCTGGCTCATTGTATATCAAAACAGTTTATGGTATGCTAAAACTCACATAAAAGATGGCTTTGCTTTAGTACTGTGTCATCGGCAGCACACGCGTGATATTCCTACCACCGCTGCACCAAACAATACAAAGGAAGTGAATTCCACACTTCCAAAATCACTGAGAACCCAACTTTACAAGAGCTGTTGTCTGAGGCAATCCAAAGAACGAGTCTAAACCTTATTGGGTCAATGGCACAATGCAAAGGAAAAAAAAAAATCAGAGAGCCACTCATAGGTCAAAGATTCCTGTTTTGAGTGCTACTCTTTAGAGGGACAATATAGGAACAAATATATACTTCCTGCTAATTACACTGCCTGCTTGGCAGAAATAAGTGCAAAGGAATGACTAACAAACATGATGTCAGCTGTGCATGGGAATTCACAAGCGTCCATTTAATATTTATACTGGCTTTTGACCTTAGTGATTCGATTAGTTACCTTTAGAAACTTCCTGCGATTCTATCAGGTATTACGCACGCATACAGCAATGATTCAGAGGATGTGCAAAATTCCAGCAATCTGAACTGAATTCCTGTAAAGCAGAGCAATTTGTTAAATATAACAATCTACTTTCTACAACTCTTTCACTCATCAGGAGCTCACAGTAAATTAGGAAGGATTTTCCTTTTGATAATTTCTCGTAAGCTTTTAACTGTACACAGGAACAGGAGTAAGCCATTCAGCCCCTCGATCATGGCTGATCCATACCTCAACTCCACATCCCTCAATACCCTTTACCCTTGAAAACTGTGACAAAGTACTCATTTAATATTGATCATTCCTTCACCGTCAATGAGAAGATTTCTCTTTTTGTTTCTCATCAGCCCTACCCTTTCTTCAACTATTCTTTTACTTTTTGTGTGTTTAGAATATCCTTTAATATTTCCTTTTATGTTCTCTGCCAGTTTTTTTCTTCATAACCCCTCTTCACCTTTCTGATCTTCTTCGTTTCCCTCAATACTTGTTTACCTGATTTTCTTTGTATTAGCAGCCCTAGATTTGTCATATAACTCTAAGTATCATTTTAATTTTAGTTCTTCCTTCATTTCAGGAACTCCATTGTTGTGTCCTTATTATTTCTGCATTTGCTTTGATTTGTCTACATCTCTTCCTATATCTGATTTCCACTGTTCGGCAGTCCACAATAAACTCCCAATACAGTAACACTTCCCTTCTTATTCCTTAACTCCAACCAAACAGATTCTGTTTTTGCATCATTCCTTACGTCAGGCACAAGGAAGTACTCCCAGTGTCCTAGCCAACATTTATCCTTCGACCTACACTGCCAAAACAGATTAACTGGTGTTTATCTTGTTGCTGTTCGTGGGATTTTGCTGTCATATTTGCCTACATATCAGCAATGACCTGAAAAATAATTCATTGGCTGTAAAGAGACATCCTATGAAAGGCATCATTGCAAATTCCTTCTTCCCATCACTTTTATGTTCTAGCGCTGTAATAGAATCGTTGGCTAATAATGCAAGCCATCCTATTTGATTTTCTTACTATATCTCGCCTGAATATATTGTAACCAAGAATCGTTAGCTCTAAGTCCTGTCCTGGAAAAGTGATGTGTCTGTAAATATATCATACACCCCATCTCCCCGCCGACCCCCCCCCCCCCAACAAATAACAATGTCAAAATAGCACACTAACTTTATTCAAAATATACTTAGTGTATTTACTTTCTCACAACTCAAACCTGTCTATGTCTGTTTGGCAAACTTACTGTTTTTAATATCTCCTTTTTCTGATTTTTTTTAAGAATTACTTTCCTGTTTTTCTTTTATGTTTCCTACACTCCTTGCCCCTCTTGCTTTCCTTTCTGCTTTGTCATCTTGTTTTCTCCCCTCCCGTTGCCGTATTAATTTAACCCTTCCCCAAAATCACTAGTTATTCTCTCAGCGAGGACGTTGATAAAAGTCCATCTGCCCTGCTTAGGGCTGCTCCAGTCCGAGAACTGGTCGTAATGTTCCAGAAATCTCAACCCCTCCCTCTTACACCATCTCTCCAGCCACACATTTATCTCCCTTATCTTGTTGTTCCTGTACTAACATGAGACACCAGGAGTAACCTTGAAATTGCTAACTTTGACGTCCTGCTCTTCAATCTATCTCCAAACTCCTGAAATGCCCTTTTCAGGATCTCAGTTTAATTCCTTGCCATGTCACTTGTTGGAACGTGAACCATCACTTCCCCATCTCTCTCCAGAATCTTTTACACCCACTCTATTATAACCCTTACCGTGGCACCCTGGGAGGCAATACAATATTCTGGACTCATGGTGACAGTAATTAGAACCTTGTTCTTTTCCCGTTATCAGGGAATCCCCAATTACTACTGTGTTTCTGCACTTCAAGGTTAGTTGCCCTCTTCCAAGTAGTAGTCATTTTACTGATATTCAATACGGAATATATGTTTGGCAAATCATCCCCCTCAAGGGATCCTTGCAATGCATCACGCGTCCCCTTCCTACCCTGCCGAATACTAATCCATTTCCTTTCTTCCCCCTTAACTTGATCTGCTCAGTCTCTTGGACATGACGGAGTATCTGTAGCTGTTCCTCAAGTTCAGAAATGTTAAGCTTGTGTTCAAGCAGAGGAACTCCCCCATGTGTATTCATCCTGGAAACACGAAGCATCCACGATCGCCTTTATTGCCTAATGGAGGGGGGGGGGGGGGGGGGGGGGGAGGGGGGCGGTGGTGGTCGGTGCAGGTAGGCTCGTTGGGCCTGGGGGAAGCACTCCTGCTCCTCCGGGCCCACAAGCTGTGCCCTTTCTAGGCACCACTTAATCTCGGGCCTTCCAGCCTCCTTTCATGAGGCGTAAAACAGAAGGCCCGGGAATCCCGGCCTCCCAGGGTTGAAATCGAGAATTCGAGAAAAATGGAGGCCTGAAGCCTCCTTGGAAGGTTTTAAGGCCCGACCCGCCTCCTGGGAGCGGGTTGGTCACCCGCCCCGGTGAAAACCGGAAATGGTCGGGTTGGCGGCGGGTCTGCAATGGTGGCAATATTCAATGCCCCCCCCCCACTCCCGCCCCCAACCCACCCGTTTTTTTACCTTGAAAATTGAGCCCATAAAATCAAAACAACATTGTGATTTGACTTATCAAATACATTTTTAAGCCCAGTGCACCTTAAGACTGAGGCTAAGCTCCATGCTCTATTGGATTCTGCACTCCCCTCAACTCTTGCTGCTCAGGACTACTCCTCTTGCTAGTAGACTAAAATTTATATTCTCTCAACTTTCACAATAACCCAGACCAATCAAAAACACTCCCATTTCATATCTGGATCACCTCCTTCTCCCCTTCAGAAAATAAAAGTTGTCTCACGAAACAAAGATGTAAGAAACAATTTTTCTGGGATGTAGTCATCCAAGTTTTAATTAATTCTGTAGCACCAAAATATGTGTCATACATTCTGTTGTTTTTAGGAAATTTAAGCTGATCAAAAACACTCCCATTTCATATCTGGAACCCCCTCCTTCCATCCCTCCTCCTGGAAATAAGATATCATATGGTGGTTAAAAGAAATGAAAACTATCATGACTAAAGCCACGAGAGATGCACTGGTATATATATATATATATATATATATATAAAAAATGTAAACTACAATAACCACAGCAACAAAAAGATGGGGAAGAATATCCCAGTATAAAAAGTTTTGCTTGGAGAAATTACCAGGAACGCATATCTAGAAAAGTCCGAACTATCAAACGGCATCGGGGTGATACATTGTGTTTGTACAGTCCTATCGTTTCTAGGACCTGAGTTTCAATCCAGGCCAGGCTCTGCCTCTGAAAACTGAGGTTTGGACTGCACTGATTAAAGGGTAAAGGCTTCTCTTTCAGGTTCTTTGCTAAATGGCCACAATATACTGTCAAATAGCTGAAGCATTTAAAAAATGTGCCACACTAAAACACCCGCCTGCCTCTCTGCTTTATTGCTAAATTGCTCTAGATTTATGGGTTTTGTTCCCTCATCTGGCTCCTAAAGCACACATTCCCAAAGGGGATCGGACCCTGGAGCGCTCGTCAGTGAGGAGACGAACTGTTTAGCTCTTCGTCCTCGCAGGGTTAAGCTAAATGTTACAAGCTGTTGTCATGGCAGTTTGTTAGAGAGAGAAGCACAGGACTCACACTGGGTTTGGGAGCCAGAGATGCTGTTAATACCAAATCTGCTGTTACACTAACGCCTTCCTCATCACAAAGTAATGATATACTCTACAGCTCTTGAACTTGATTTTACTGGCCGACTGCCTCATGATAGACATTATCATATTTTAAAACCTTAAAACGGTCCTAGTTATTACTGATGTTGTTACAACAGCATGCTTTACGACACTTTTAAGTTTCAAGGATTTAATTTTTTTTTAAAACAGTTTAAGCTGAGATACAATTGGCCCTCTCCCCATTACCACTCATCACATTGGCCGGCAAAAATGTACCAGATTGAAGAATTAACACCTATACTATGAACTCAGCTAAACGTATCCTCCATCCCCACCAGCCGGAGGTTCCTTTGAGGGGCACCGCGGGCGGGAGCACTTCCGCTCCTCCTGGCCCACAAGGAGTGCCGGAAGAGGCACTTACGATGCGGAGCCGTCAGCTCCCGCCTTCCATTCACTGCCGGGTTTCCCGACCCTGGGAAACCCACAGGGCAGCGGTGAATTTTAAATCGGGCTCCCAACTGCACTGTGGGACCCTGATTTAAATACGTTAATGAGGCGTCCCGCCTTGACTCCCCGCGTGTGCGACGTGTCGGGACGCGATCCCCATATTTAAGTCTTTTACACCCACCCACCTCCCCCCCAACCCTGAACCTCTCCACCCCACCATGGTGGGGTGGGAGGGGGTTAAGTCCGAGGCCGGTGTGTTAACGAGCTGAAAGTGGCAGCTCTCCGGAAGCAGCAAAACTCATCTCCCGCACTCAGTTACCAAGTGCCAAACCCTCCCACAAAAAACACCTATGCAGCGTAACACACAATTAAAAGAGTTCCTACACAACAAAGTTAGTGAAATGGAAAAAAAAAAGCCATGAAGGAAGGGGTGGGTGCGATATCAGATCAAAGGGAACAGAGCCAGATTATTAGCTGTCAAGTTAAAACTTCAAACACTCCACACCCACAACGTATATCGTTGTGTAGAAAACTCAGTTGGGGCTTCCCCCAATGGTTCGTTGCCTAAGGCGGCGAGTAGCTAAGCCATACAAACCAGCAACGTCCCAGGTTCGACTCTCGGTCTGTGCCGATCTCGACTGCATCGCGGGGGGGGGGGGGGGGGCGGCTACATTCGTTCTCAGGTTAGAGAGGGGGAAAAAAGAAAACCCTAAAAGATCCCCCGTCCCCTCCAAAAGCACGTGGATGTAGATGTCGGGTGAGGACAGGATCAGGTTTGGCTGCGATGCGTCCACACGATCAAATAACCTCCCAACACTTACTGTCTGGGTCAACTGGGCAAGGTACTGAAAGGTGACTGCCAGCTGTGAAAACATGGGAGTGAACACTTCCAGAAAGTAGGAGGAGAAAACTGGTGAAAAAAAAAGATGGGAGGGGGAAAACTCAGCAAAGTGATTATATATAATATATGTAAAGTCTCATTACTTGAGGAAAAATCCAGGGATGCAACTGAATGTATGTTGATAATAGTATGTGGTGTTAAACTGCGATTAGATGGTTAACACAATGTCCTTTTCCCAGGTTTGAATCCAGTCTGTGCTGATGGGATGAAAGTCTTCTCTCTCTACCAGCTGTAAGGTGCTAAATGAAATGAGTTGGGCAGTTTCGAACTCAATTCCCAGTGGAAACAAACACAGAGCTCCAACTTGCACAAACCCCTTCATCTCATTTAAAGGTGTGACAAGGATGCTGGTATGGGGCTAAGGCGTGTTGTTAAAAGCAGAGGGAGCTTTATTATCCACCTAGCCTGTGCGTTACTGAACCAGGAACGTTAATATTTGTTGCCGACACCAGAAGTGTAATTTTACAAATTTGTGCTCCCAACGTGGAGCAATGCCTGCCGGGAGGACATATCGGGAATCGAGGCAATTTTCTGTCTATTCTGCTCCCCCGGGAGGGCGTATTGGGAGTTCAGAGGTGCGCTCCCCACAATTTTCTGCCATTAATGGATGGAAAATTACGTGACGGGTGGAAGAGGTGCTTGTGAATTCCTGATTACAGGCTCTGCACCAGGAGTACCAATTCATGAAATTATTCCTTAGGAGCAAGGAATGTGGAAAATGTCCCACTTCCCAAAAAATGACATCCCATACCATAATAAGCAACAAAATAAAAACTTAAAAAGGGAGAGGGGACATTTAAGTTACATCTGTGCTTTTTTTAAAAAAAAATAATGATAGTAAGCCAGTAGTTCATGCTGGTAGATGTACAAGGAGTTTAATAAACTTGCCTGAACACAAATGTTATACCTCGGCGACCTGGGTTCAAATGCAGCCTAGACTAATGCAATGAAAGTCGATACTTTGATGGGTTTGTGCGCAACTGTCTGCCTCGCTGCCTAAATTGCAGTTCACCCACCACTTGCCAGGAGCGCAATTTATTGCCTCACTAAGGGAGGGGTCCATTAACAAAAACAAAGCATTTGCTTCATCCTCTAAGTGCCACTGGTTGCAAATTGCATGCAGTTACTGTTTTCTTAAATATCTGTTTAGGCAGCAGAGTATTATAACACACTTTCTAATATACTATTTGAAAGGTAAATTACACTGATGTTCCATTTGTGCGACCAACCAGTGGCGCGATTTGTGCTGCCTGGCCTGTGATCATCTGGGGGTTGAGGGAGACTTCCCCGCCCTCTGTGGCTTGTGTGTCTCCCTTGGAGGTAGGTGCCTGAAATGCAGAGCCAAGCTGAAGTTTGCCCGCTGAAAGAGCTGGTCTGTGGTTCTTCTGTTTCTGTTACTTACTCTCTCTCTGTTGATGTCGGCCTCTTGCGCTCACTCTTTCTCCATTACTCTCTCTTCTGGCATCCATGTTACTCTCCCTATTTAACATTCTTTGCACATTCTCCCCTTTCCTCTGGGT
Source organism: Heptranchias perlo (assembly GCF_035084215.1). Classification (NCBI taxonomy): domain Eukaryota; kingdom Metazoa; phylum Chordata; class Chondrichthyes; order Hexanchiformes; family Hexanchidae; genus Heptranchias; species Heptranchias perlo. Next base: position 132,954,479 of record NC_090327.1, on the reverse strand, counting down.
TTATTCCTGCATACGTTACTACTCTTCCTCTTCCTCAGATTTTCTCTTTTTCTGTATTTGTTCCTCTCCCGTTTCTCTTTTAAGTTTATCTCTTTTACTCCCACTGCTTCTGATGCTTTCTCTTATTAGTCCAATTAATCTCCGCTAACCGTGTGCCTTCCCTTCGGTGATCTGCAAAGGCTGCCTCTCCCTCCAGTGATCTGTGACAACAGGACCAGAGGCAGGGCACTAGAGGGCAGGGAGGAACAGAGTCCCAGTATGTGTGCGCCTTTGATCTCTTGCACATGTGCTGTTCACATCCGACTGATTTGGGCTAGACTCTTGAAGGGGTTTGGGTGGATCTTGTGCTTTTGGGGGAGGGTATATCTGGGTCCAGGCTGTTCATTTATTTATTTTTTTGTGTGGGAGGGAGAAGAGAAACGTTAGAGCAATTGGAAGATTGGATGCTGAAGTTTAGGGTAAGCCGTCATCTTTTTCTTTGAATTATTATTATTGCTATTTTATTCTAATCTGTTAATTATTGGTTAGATATATCATAGGGTGGACGGGGAACTCACAAGCCTGCTGTAACTCAATTTGTTCTTTTGCTATAATGTGATTGGGCAGAAATTTATTTTGGGGAGAAAGGTTGGCGAATAACAAAGTAAAAATAACCAGTTGGAAAGGAGAAAACCGACCAACGATGACAACAGATACTACATGAATGACTTTCAATCGAGAGACATAACTTCTTATAACTAGATAGACCGAAGTATCTGTTCATCAACATGATATCTTCTTTTAGATTCTGGAAAGCTATTTCAGGTTTAGATTACTAATACTGCACCACTCTAATGGAATTCCCCCCATCAAAAATAAAAAATAATATGAAATTTAGATTCTGTACAGAATCATGATAAAGAAAATAAAAATGTTCCCAGTCATACGACAGGTTTAGGGGAAGTACTGAAAACAGAAAAGTAGTCATTTTGATAACCTTTATTAAACAGGTCTAACTGGACAGCTGTTGTGAATTCAACTGGTAGAAAATGGGGGTTAAATTGGTTAACCCCGGAAAATGGGCGCTGGGATTGTGGCGTGGGATTAACCCCGCGCCACTTGGTTGCGATGCAGGCAGCACATAATGTTCGTGCTGCCCGATGATTTCAATGGCAGCTGCGAGCAGCCAGCGCTAACCGCGCTGTTGATTGGCTGCACGCACCAGCAGGGGGCCCCGATATCGGGAGCGGCTAGCACTACTCAAGAGGTGCAGGCTGCCTTTTAAGGGGAAGATGCACTGTGGCTGCAGGAAGAGCTGGAATTTGTTTGGCAACTAACCCTGTGCTGCAGGATAGTGAGGAATGGCTGCGCCAGCAAGGGAGCGTGCACCAAGGTTCTCGGACGGTGCACTGGAGGCCTTGGTGGAAGAGGTGGAGGCACGGATATGCTATATCCACAGGAGGGTAGGGGGCCCTCCAGACACATGCTGGAGAGACAGTGGGGGGGGGGGGGGGCGGTGGCAGACGAGGTCAATGCCAGGAGCATAGCACCACGCACATGGATGCAGTGCAATAAGTTGTTCAATGATTTGACACGAGTGGTCAAGGTGAGTGAGGTCAACTGTCAAGTGGCGTCTCCTACCAACTGCACCACTAGCCGCATCCGCTGCTCCACACACTACACCCCCTCATCACCCACCTACCAACAAACTCTTTCAATCAGTACTCAACTCTTCCAATCAGATGCTTCACCTCACCCGTTACCATTCTTGCAAGCCGCACACCCACAACTCACAGGTCACACACACAGGCAGCTATTCAACCACGACAACCACATCACCCAAACATCTTGCGGGACACTCACTGACACACTTCCCTCTCTCTTGCAGAAGGTGGCGCATAAAAGGAGGCAGCAGGAAAGGCCTCGGGGAGGACAGGCGCGCCTACACATCCTCACCCCCATAGAGGGCACTGTGCGGGCGATCATTGGGCGGTCTCTCACTGAGGCCGTGGCCACTGGCGGTGCTGGGGGTAGTTGATGATGAGGGTCTCTGCATACCTAATCCTCCTTCTCCCTTCCCACTTCGCCCTCGTCCCACAATCTTTTATGATTCACGTGCTGCAGATGGTGTGAGCAAGCAAGTCTTACTTTCTCCTCTCCCCACACCACAACTCAACCCGTCTCCCTTTGTCATTTCAGATACCCAAGAACTGGAACCAGCCCAGTCACAGGAGACAGAGGAAGACGACAGTGATGATGAAGACACACCGTCACTCGATCTTACTCTCGCAGTCACCAGCTCAGAGACTGACACTGCGCGTAGTTTAGAGGCTAGGATAGAGGAGGGATCTGATCATGGTGAGACACCGGGCACAAGTGCACAGGAACCGGGGCGGGGGGGGAATGGATACCACAGGTGCCAGCTCGCCAGAGGGTGAGGTCGCACACTAGTTCTGCGGCAGAGGAGTCAGATGATTATTTTGATGGGCCAGGATACAGAAGGCAGCTGATGGGTGCACACAACCAAATGCTTGGTGCACTGGAAAGCCTGCGCACAACGTCACGAGGCATGGAGTAGTCCAGCTCCAACTTGGCACAGGGCTTTGCACAGAGCTTGGAGCCCATCCTTTCCCACGTGAAACTGGTGGTCACCTCCATCAGCACATCTGTGGAACCCACCTTGATACAGCATCTGATGACCCATGTCACAGCTTCCATTGCAGCACAAACATCTGCCAACCAAGGTCTGACTGCTGCATTTGGAAGCTCAGACTGCTGCTATCGTGCATCTGGGTACCACTGTTGAAAGGGGCTTCCAGGGCAGCACAGCAGTCCAGCAATCTGTTCTCTGGCAGATCACCAGGATTGCTGAGGCGCCGCCCTGGGAAAGTGGCAATGGTGCCATGGAAGACGAACCTGCTGTCCTCTCTCAAGATGACAGCATTCCTGCTCCCACACCATCAGTACCCTTGATGTTGCCAGACTGCTGTCCAGGCTGAGGTGGTGCAGTCTGAAGTCGGGCCCTCCCGGCCCAGAGCTGCTAGAGGTCGTCCTCCAAGGCCATCTGCACTCTCCTCCATTGAAGGTCAGCAGCCTTCCACCACCCATGCTCCAGCCACTGGGGATGCACCTCGTAGAGGCACTAGGAAAGGTAAAGGCACACGAACAACAGGCACTAAGGGAATGCACAAGGGTGAATAGTTTCAGTTTATTTGCATCATTTGATGTGTAAATCTATAAATATGGATTTGAATTTGCACTTGGTGGTGTTTTTTTATTTCTGCGATGAGCTGAGGGAGGAAGCAACGTGTAATCATAAGGAGGATGATTTGATGGTCATGTGGGAGAGAAAAGGTAAGGAGTGTGTGACTGTTGGTGAATGGGGAGGTGTTATAGAATCATAGAAATTGACACCACACAAGGAGGCCATTTGGCCCATCGTGTCTGTGCCGGCCGAAAGAGAGTTACCCGCCTAATCCCAATTTCCAGCTCTTGGTCCGAAGCCTTGTAGGTTACGGCACTTTAGGATATTCAAGTACTTTTTAAGTGAGTTGAGGGTTTCTGCCTCTACTACCCTTTCAGGCAGTGAGTTCCAGACCCCCACCACCCTCTGGGTGAAAAATTTCTCCTCAGCTCCCCTCTAATCCTTCTACCAATTACTTTAAATCTATGCCCCCTGGTTATTGACCTCACTGCTAAGGGAAATAGGTCCTCCGTTAAGGTTACTGGAATCGCTGTCTACCTTGTTGCCTCCCTGTCTCTTCCTCCACTTCCTGCTGCACTTCCTCTTCCATCTCTTCCTCTGGTTCAGGTTCTCGCCGGATAGGCAGTGGCAAGGTCCTCTCATAATGGCGAGGTTGTGCAGCATGCAGCATACAATGACAAATCTCGATACCCGCTCAGCTGAGTACTGCAGGGCTCCTCCAGAGCGGTCCAGGAATGGAAGCGTTACTTGAGGTCACATATGGTGTGCTCGATGATGTTCCATGTAGCAGCATGGCTCTTGTCGTACGGCTGCTGTGCACATGTGCATGGGTTCCTGACGGGAGTCATGAGCCATTTCACGAGGGGATAACCGCTGTCGCCCGGTAACCAGCCTTTGACTTGCCGTGCTGGTTGAAATATAGGTGGCAGGTTGGACTGCTGCAGAACGAAGGAATCATGACTGCTGCCAGGATAGTGGGCATTGGCCTGCATGATGAGCTGCGTGTGGTCGCACACCAGCAGCACATTGAGGGAGTGGAATCTCTTTCTATTCATGAATATGGCCAAGTTCAGTTTTGGAGCACGCAAAGGCAATATGCGTGCAGTCAATGACATCCTGCACCATGGGGAAACCTGCAATGTGAGCAAACCCTCATGCTCGTTTCTGCTGCTTGTCTCTGTCAAGAGGGAACATGATGAATCTGTTTGAGTGCGTACAGAGCCTCCGTGACCTCCCTTATACAGCAGGGCACTGCAAATTGTGAGATGTTGCTTATATCACCAGCAGCAGCCTGAAAGGAACCAGAGCCATAAAAATTAAGCACCACGGTCACCTGGACAGCCGCAGCCAATGCTGTCCTTGCCCTGCTCTGAGGCTGCAGTTATGGCTGCAGCAGTTGACAAATTTCAGTCACGACCTCTTTAGTGAACCACAGCCGTCTGACGCGCTGGTCGTCGCTGAAGTTAAGGTAAGAGGATTGGACCCCGAAGACCCCAGTTGGATATGGCCTCCTGCTGAGTGCCCTGCGCCTACTCCTCCTCCTCCTCCCTCTTCTAGCAGCTTGTCCCGCTATGCGTGGCCTCTCTGCATTCTCCCAGTCATGTTCAATTCCCAGAGGAAGCCCTAGCAGACCACCCATGTCTGGAAGCAACTTTGTTCAGCACAATATTATAAATGCCACTAACAGTACTGCAAGACCACCCTCTATATAACATTGCAACTTTCTCCAAATAAAGAAAACCTCCACAAACACCCACAATTGTATCAGCAGCCAGAATAACTAATCCAGCAACCAACCTGTAACTCCTGCATGATCCCTTTAAATATCACTGATGGGGGGTCCTTCATGCCCTTTAACTCCTGTTCAGCTGTCTGCAGTTAAGACAGTGCATTGGCTGGGGCGGGGAGTTCCAAAATGCCACTGGCTGCTTCAAATCAGCGTTGCACACTGATTTACGTCATAATCTTCCTACTCAACATGCTGCCGGCTTTTGTTAGGTAGTCACCTTTACCAAGTGATAAAGGCCGGAAATGTGCGCGCGCGCACACACCTCGGACGCCATTTTCGGGGTTTAGGCATCCGCATAGCGCCTACAAAAGACCCAATTTAGCCCCCGATATGTTGGAGAGTTTGCAGCATAGCCCGCACTATGATTAGGAGAGTAATCTCCAGCGGCTCGTGTCCTGACAGCGCAAACCCAAAACAAACTCTCTCCATTGCTTCCTGCTTTTTTTTTTTTTTTTTTTTTAGGTATTCAGGACTGCTGCCCTTCCCCTGCAGGCCTATTGGAGATTAATTCAGCGCATGGAGACCAGCTACTGAGTGCGTGGGTGCAGTACCCGGAGAACCAAACAGATAAACATATAACCACCCCTACCGTCCCTGTGGCCGTTTTGGCCAACGTACTTCAAATGCAGCGAGACCATCTCTCCCAAACGCCCAATTGAGCTGAGCTCAACAAAGTTAATATTTCAAGTTCTCTCTCTGGGCCGGTCCAATGAGTGGTGATGCGAGGATGCAGAGCACTGAATCAGCTCTGCTAGCTTAGTGGGCCACAGGAGGAGGCAGCTGATCAAACGGCAGAAAATTATGGTCTGCACTGCTTTTGGTTCCACAGAGGTCTGAGCGATTACATCGAGGCGTGCAGTCAACAGCAGGGAAATGTGTCTGCAGTCACTGGCACGTCCATGAGGTAAAATTATCTTAGAATTATCACTGTGACTACTACTACTGACTTTGAACCACTTTGTTATATATTAGGAGTCGCTATGGAGAACTTCTGAATTCTGGAATAGGTCACCTAACCACTCTTCTTCCTAATGTGACCACAGTATATCTGAGTCACGAGGTAGGTGCTCGGCAGTGCTGCTGATTTGGTCTGACCGGAAGATCAACCAGAGAATATTTTTACGTACCCTGAGTCTGAACATTCCTAGAAATGGTGGGTCTGCAGTACACCCTCAGACTAGAGCCAATGCTAGACAGTGATCATCCCCTGCTACCCTCCCCCTTCACTGTCTCCAGTACAAGGACCAATGCAAAACAAATCCTGTGGAACAATGCTTTAGCTACTTCCTAAGGTGAGTCCCATTCTCTTTTCCCACACACAGGTCTCTTGCCTGATTAAAACTTACCCAGATTCTTAGTGACTTAGTCTCTTTCTTTCCCCCCTTTCCTTCTGCCTGTCCTTAGCTAGTTTATATGTCCCAGGATGACTAAACTTGCCCATATAACAAAAACGGCACTTCATTCATTAATTTATTGAGTGAATTGCTTTCAGATGTTTCAATATGATAAGATGCAATATAAATGCAAGTATGATTGCATTATTATACTACTCTACTGAACCCTGTCACTGCAAAACAAATTGCTTGCTGTAATTTCCTCACTCAATTCAAGATGCAAACATTTTGCACGAGACAATACGTGAAGCTATGTAACAATTTTTAACTCGGCAGCTTGCTCTGCTCTAATGAAAAAGTCAAAAATAGTTCTTTTTAAAAAAAAATTGCAGTTTAGTCTGCTGTAAATATAAAAAAAAAAGTCAGGCATCAGTGAACTCCCCCATAGTTTAAGAGTTTCAAGCTACTGTCCAATTGGCTTCAAAAACACACCTTGGTGCATGTAATGTAAGATTGATACAGTCTTGGCTGTTACATGGAAATTTCTAAATATAGCTTAAGTAAACAGTAGTGTTTAAAGCTGATATAAAACAATACTGCAGTGTCAATGGAGCAATAGTAGCACTGTATAATCATCCATGCTGGTGGGCTGGCTCAGAGCCCAGACATTATTTTCAAAGACTTTCCTCCTCCTTTGGGTCCTCTTCTGCCAGACAGCATAGCCAAGCTGAGAAGGTGGACACCTGCTCCAAACTTCGGTCACTTTTCTGTGCCAATATTCCCTTCCCCTCCAGAAGGTGACTCATACTAGGCTGCAGCTCCACGGGTGTCAGATACTTTGCACAAGTGATCATTATTCACGTGCGAGCCCCGACAAGTGAACGGCAGCAGGCTGTTTGACTGTGAGGACATCACTGCGACACCAATACGGTTCTCCGTCAACATCCGCACACGCAGACTTCGAGCCGGGGGGGGGGGGGGGGAGGGGGGGTCACTGGATGGAAATCAGGAGTAGGAATCCCGGTGATTCTTCTCTACGTAACCTGGCTGAAATCAGCCAATTAGAGTGTGAATCAAACCTGGGACCTTTTGATCTGTACGGCACAGCTACACACGACCTTCACCGAGTGAGCAACAGGGTGGGGGGGACTGCTTCTGTCACTCTTACACCACCTGCTGAGAGGTATGCAAGATCAATTTTGACTGACTTGCTCTCCAATTCTTTCTAGTGCATCTTCCGCAGGTGTCATAACAGATGATGAAACATTATAAGGGGAAAATCACAGGCCCGTATCTAGATTTCACTATTCCAGTTCAGCATATACAGCACCACCCACATGCTTGTCTTCAGCACCTACAAAAGATACTGGTTTTGTAAGTAGAGTTCAGAAGGTATGCACTGGTGAAATTTCACAATAAGTCGACACTTGCACTTTATGTCGTACATATTGAATAGAAACACTGCATCTCAGAATGTCACATGAAGTGAGTTCCCTGCAGGAAATGGGCTGTCTCCATTCTGTAACATTGATTTTGAAGCTCAATATGCAGGTGTCACAATTCCTCCAGTTGTTATAATACAGCATGTTATGTCTCAACATGTAAAAGATCCACTGGATTCAGGTAACCAATTGTCTGAATCTTGCCACACACACACCCCCCTCCACCAGCAATTACTAAACCAAAAAAAGTGTTACTTTTTTTTCCTGTGTTGCTTATGTTAACTGTTTGCTTAGGAGACAGAGCAAATACTGGTTGTGGTAATAAAGTCATTAAAAACTACACAAGGTTAATAGACAGAAGTCTGAATCCAGTACTACCAACAACTGAGACTCTCGACAAACTGATTTGAGAAGTTAAATGTCAGTGTGTTTGCAATGGTGAAGACCCTCGAGTCGGGTCTCCCATGCTGCGAGATGGTGACGTCACTGACAGGAGCGTGCCCCACAGCAGCTCCACCAGAAACACCTGGAGCTGCAATTTCAGGCTGGTCTGAGAATCACAGGGGCCTCGAGAAGCTACACTAAATTTCCCAAGCATCGTCACTGACTATGCAGCCAGGAGCAGCTCTGTAAGAAAGAGCAGATGGGGCCTGCAACTTCCAACCAGCCTGAGAGCTCTCAGGAGCTGCCCAACTCTGCAAAACCAGGATATCACCGGGAAATCACTATTTGAGAGTATTCTGCAAGAAGAAGAAACAAGGGAGGGTGGGGGGTGTTAATTTTCTGCAATTGCGCCAAAAGCACAAATCGCAATGGAGAAGAAATAATGACAGTACACTCGCGATTTTCCGATATGTATTGCCAGCGGGCGATTTGCCTCATCAGCAGCACGAACTCTGAAATCAGTCAAGACCGTATGCTATAACTAACCTCCCTTAAATAAGGTCAATTAAAAGAGTGAAGAACACCAACGCTCTGGTATGTTGGAAGCAAAATGAATTGCTATTGACAGTAGGAGAAAAGCACTGAGGTTGCAGTATTAGGGGAAAAAAAACATATATGCCACAGGGCTGGAGAGTACACGGTGGTGAAACTGGTCTATTCCAGAGGTGCAAAACAGGCTCACCTGTTTTAGACCATCAGTAAAGAAAGTCAATGGCTGCCGATTCACTATGAGCCCGTTTCACACCACTGGCTTAGACCAATTTCACCAACTCCACCCCGACCCGTGTACTTTTAACGGCTCCCTGAGGCAGTAAACTCTTACGGTGCTTTTATTACTTACCTAGATTTTGGGAGAGTGACACCGATCTGACTGACTGTTTATACTGTCCTGTCCCTCTGCTCCCCTGTAGGTCCAGCAGAGGCCAATTTGAAACATTTAAGCCCAGTCTTCCGCAGGGGCACAAAAGACCGGATCTCGGTTTTCCGAATGAGCCACTTTCAATGGAGCATGGAGGCAAACGATAGTCTAGTAAAGAAAGAAAATCACCTGCATTTAGGTAGCACCTTTCACATCCTCAGGACATCGCAATGCGCTTCGCAGCCATAAAGTACTCTTGAAGTGTGGTCACTGTTGCAATGTAGGGAAACATAGCAGCCAATTTGCGCATAAACAGCAATGTGATAAATGCCTGGATAATCTGTTTTAATGGTGTTGGTTGAGGGATAAATATTAAGGCCAGAGCACCGGGAGAACTGCCCGACTCCTCCGAAAGATGGCGCGCCCCTGACAATGATAATAACTGGATGCCTTCCAATTTAAAAAAGAATCCTGGGGGTGAAATTGGTCCAAGCCAGTTGTGCGAAACGAGCTCACAGCGAATCGGCAGCCCATTTTACACCAGGCTCGATTTCTGCTTCATGAGCCCGTTTCACGCTACTGGCAAAGACCAATTTTGCCTCCTTCACACCCCCCCCCCCAGCCCCAATAATGTGTGTGGGCTTGTAACAGGTGCTGATCGTGACCCAGCAAGTCATAAATACTGGCGTCCATTTCATGCTGAGATATCGAACCAGCTCAGCTCTTTGAGATGGCCAAAGACAGAGCACAAACGGCTGATTCAAAGACTCAGGAAAAATAAACCTCCACTACCATTGGCTGAAAGGAGGCCAGTAAGTTGACTTTTGGTAGCACTGCTGATTGTGTGGAACCCACGTGTTCATTAGATTACAAATAGTGTAACAGCACCGTTAAACAGAGCCTCCTTTCGCTCACCACACTCCTTTCAGTGATGGATCATTCATTTGCATTAATGGCTGAACTAACGTTTTTTTTTCTCCCCCCAAGTTAATATTGTTGCTAGCCCCTTATTCTCTTTCTACCCATCTCTATATTCACAGCATCTCTCCTTGACCAGAATAGCGAGACGGTCGAGCCCACTGATGTCTTCACAGATGTTGTCAATACCATCCCTTCGTTGATCCACCAGCAGGCCTGGCTAAGCACTACGGAAGGAATATTCTACGGCCAGTTTTCCTGCAGCTCTAAATCTAACCCACTAGAGCCGGAGGAAACTCAGTGCCGGTCGGTATCAGCTAGCGGGGCTGCAAGCTGTTGTCCTCCTCTCGTTAGCAGAACAATACTCCAGTAATGCTGACTTCCAGTCTGTTAACATGCTAATTTTGAAAGAAGACACACACAACAGCACTACCCATTCATACAAACCCCAGCCATTAGCAGCAGTAATCAGAAAATACAGCATGCCTATAGTCCACCTTGCTATTGTATCTTGCCTCTATTTATAATCAGAAATTCACCTCCCTTCAACTAAGGGGGCCATTCAAATGTTTCATTCAAGAAGTTACTCTGTGAATAAAGAGGAAGCCCAAATATTTAGCACAGCACATCCTGTGGCTAGTGCTTAAAGGAGCTAACTCCAGGATTAAGCACCTTGAATATTAAGTATCTACCTGAGAGGTGCTCCTTAATTATCCTTTTTATTCTGGCTAAGCTATTTTAAATACATGGAGCTTCCTCCATTCACTGCCAATATCTCAGTCTGGTTCTAAACCAACTGGAAACTGGCTCTCTAAGATCAGTGGGGAAATGGCCAAACTCATGTTTTCCTTTAAAAAGGCAGCGCAGAAATGGCCTGGGAACAGACAAAATACATTAACAGTAATTCTAGGAAGGGGGAGGCGTGCTCTTTAGAAAATCCAATGGCTCCGATCACCCGGGTGACTGTACAATACTCTTTTCCTAGCTTTCGGGGGATCTAACAGGGAGCCCTTAGATATTTCAGGAGCATATATACCGGATTTTAAAAACGCACACACTTCATGTGTGAGAAAGGACTAGAAGTTCAAACGGAACTTGGCCCAAGGTTTACCTTCTCTTTCAAGAGCTGAAATCTGAAAGCAATTGTTCTCTAACTCATAACAGTAATCCCAGTAGTAAATGCTGTAGTGATTCAACCGCCTCTTCCCACTAACTAGATACAATTTCCTGTTGCTGTCACTTCTAAGTGTAATTCAGTTCAATAGTTCATTAACTGTAATTCCATCAGTCACTGGGTGTTAAGACAGGACTGCAGGAAACACACACACACACACTGTACTTAAAAAAAAAAAGAAGAGAAAAATACTTTAGGAAGAGAACCACATCTTACCTTGTGATTTTCACTATCTGGCTTAAGAAAAGGGAACTCCCTGTGTTTCCTCTAGATTTGAGTCATGAGGGAACTGGCCATCGTGGTCTCCTGGGTCTGAGGGAGGACTGGGCGCTTCTGTGCCTGCACAAACACCAACCATCCATGTCCAATCCTGTTAGAACAAAAGAGGATCCAAAGTGTAACCTCAATCACACAATTATTAAAAATATCTCGAGAGAAGTCGGTACAGATTTCCTCATTAGACCAAAAGTGGCTGATCCAAGGGGTTTACAACAACGGCACGGCATGCTGGTTTTGCGGAGGGATTTTAACCTGCACACAAATTATTTTTTTTCCATTTCAACTTTGAAGCCATGACAAAATTAGGCCAGTTTTTAACAATCACGAGGAAGAACTCTTCTAGTTGCTGTGTAGCGACGTTGTAAATGATTGAAAAAAAGAACGGTTTATAATGACGCTACACACTAGAATGCGAGAAATCTCCCGTGAACAAGGCATTTCTTTGGCAATTCATCTTAACTGCTAGTGATTTATCAAAGTCCAAACTGAGATTTCAATTTCTCTAACTAAAAAATATTTTTAAAAACCGAAAAATATTCCCAATAGTAGAGCAGAAGTGCTATCTGTAATGAGCTGTGTTACACTATTATTTTAAAATCTTTTAAAATCAAGAAAAACTTAAAATTAAATCAACACCAGGATGCTTTTGCGGCAACGCATGTTACAGTACATGTGCATTAGCAAACCTCCCTTTAATTGCTCACAATAAATCAGATGATGTGCTGTTTTATAAGGACAACAGTGTTATACTCTGTAATACACCATATTGTCTGCAGCTATAGTGCAGATTTTTAGCTCAATCCATCCTTTTAAAGCCACAAAGTCAAATTGCTATTACTAGGCCCATCCTGAAATCAATTAGACATTAATTGCTGTTGGTGAGGAAAGTTTGCAGATTGAAGCTAAATTCTCGGCTCCAAGTCAGAAGAAACCAGCAAAAAGTGACAGGCTCTCTTTCTCTTTTTTAGTGCTTTTTTAAAAAATGTGATGCGGAAATTTGTACGGTGACGATGCGTGAAGACTGTGGGTTCAAGTCCCACTCCAGAGACTTGAGCACAACAATCTAGGCTGACACTGCAGTTCAGTACTGAGGGGGTGCTGCACTGTCAGAGGTGCCATCTTTCGGATGAGACTTTAAACCAAGACCCCCCGACTGCCTTCTGAGGTGGATGTAAAGGATCCCATGGCACTATTTTGAAGAAGTGCTGGGGAGTTCTCCCCGGTGTCCTGCCCAATATTTAGCCCTCAGCCAACATCACTAAAACAGATCAATTGGTCATTTATCTCATTGCTGTTTGTGGGACCTTGCTCTGCACAAATTTGCTGCCGTGTTTCCCACATTACAACAGCAAATACACTTCAAGAATAATTCATTGGCTGTAAAGCGCTGTGGGACGTCCTGAGGCGGCAAAAGGTGCTGGATGAATGCAAGTCTTTCTTTTTCGTAGATATCTGAATTTTTAAAAAAAATAGAAATTGAATTGGAGCCTGCAACAAAGCTTTAAAATGCAAATAAAAAGAACCGGAGTGAGCATCTGTGAAGAGAAATGACAGCTTAACGTTTCAAGTGCAAGACCCTTCTTCCGAAGCAGAGGAAGAGCCTTGTAACCGCATATTCACCTCTCCATTCACATACGTTGACTAACTCCTGCTTTTCCAGCATCTTCTGTTTTTATTTTTTTGCCCAAATGAAATGGGTCATCAAAGCCACAACACCACACAAAACATTAAAGCACAGATACAACCTTTACAAATTCAAATCACTGCAGCTGAAAATAGATTAACAGTTTACGCTCATTTCTCCTGGGGAAAAATGCATTCCTGGGCAATTTTGAGATGAGAAAATTTTTTAAAGGGGGTGCAGGAACAGAGACAAATCTTTGAAAGTGGCAGGACAACTTGAGAAAGACATTAAAAAAGGGGATCCTGGGCTTTATTAATAGAGGCATAGAGTACAAAAGTAAGGAAGTTATGCTGGACCTTTATAAAACACTGGTTAGACCTCAGCTGGAGTATTGTGTTCAATTCTGGGCACCACACTTTAGGAAGGATGTCAAGGCCTTAGAGAGGGTGCAGAAGAGATTTACTAGAATGGTACCAGGGATGAGAGACTTCAGTTATGTCAAGAGACTGGAGAAGCTGGGGTTGTTCTCCTTAGAACAGAGAAGTTAAGGGGAGATTTGATAGAGGTGTTCAAAATCATGTTGGTTTTGATAGAATAGATAAGGAGAAACTGTCTCCAGTGGCAGAGGGGTCGGTAAGCAGAGGACACAGGTTTACGTTGATCGGCAAAAGAGCCAAAGGCGACATAAGGAAACATTTTTTTTTCTTTTACACAGCGGGTTGTAGTGATCTGGAATGCACTGCCTGGAAGAGTGGTGGAAGCAGATTCAAAAGGGTAAATACTTGAAGGAAAAAAAAATACAGGGATATGGGGAAAGAGCAGGGGAAATGGGACTAATTAGATAGCTCTTTCAAAAGAGCCAGCACAGGCACGATGGGTCGAATGGCCTCCTCCTGTGCTGTACCCACTGAGATATTATGAAACCATTCTGATGTTTCTTTTAAGACCATTATGAGGGAGGAACCAGTGAAAGAAAAAGGAGGCTGACCACCAGGACAATTATAAGGACTAATATTTTTCCACCTTGCTTTATAAGTAAAAATGAGCAGTGCAATGCAGCCCAGCGTTACTAAATCAGAAGAATGCAAGTAAGCTCAGGGATGAGTTTGCCCCTTTAGTATAGGGCATGTCCAAGCTCTCTCTTTTTGGGCCACTTAGGCGCTCGTCATGGAGCCTCGGGCACCAAGTAGAAAGTTTAAATCCGTGTTCCCGTTAATTTGTGTGCATCTCAAGTTGCTAATGCTAACTGATCTTGGTATTATGATTTAGGATTTAACAGCCAATAAGGCGATAGTACTAACAGCCCTTTCCAAACCTCCAAGCCCACAAAATTCAAACAAGAAAAGCAGAGGGTAAGACATGCAAGCACAAATAGTACTGGGCTTTTGTGGAATGGGGCTCAGAGGCCAAAAATGACTCACAGGTCGTAACTTGGATAGCCTCCTCTAGGCTGTAACTTGGATTTTTATTTTATTCGTTCATGGGATGTGGGCGTCGCTGGCAAGATCAGCATTTATTGCCCTCGAGAAGGTGGTGGTGAGCCGCCTTCTTGAACCGCTGCAGTCCGTGTGGTGAAGGTTCTCCCACAGTGCTGTTAGGAAGGGAGTTCCAGGATTTTGACCCAGCGACGATGAAGGAACGGCGATATATTTCCAAGTTGGGATGGCGTGTGACTTGGAGGGGAACGTGCAGGTGGTGTTGTTCCCATGTGCCTGCTGCCCTTGTCCTTCTAGGTGGTAGGGGTTATGGGTTTGGGAGGTGCTGTCGAAGAAGCCTTGGCGAGTTGCTGCAGTGCATCCTGTAGATGGTACACACTGCAGCCACAGTGTTGAAGGGAGTGAATGTTTAGGGTGGTGGATGGGGTGCCAATCCAGCGGGCTGCTTTGTCCTGGATGGTGTCGAGCTTCGAGTATTGTTGGAGCTGCACTCATCGAGACAAGTGGAGAGTATTCCATCACACTCCTGACTTGTGCCTTGTAGATGGTGGAAAGGCTTTGGGGAGTCAGGAGGTGAGTCACTCACCGCAGAATACCCAGCCTCTGATCTGTTCTTGTAGCCACAGTATTTATGCGGCTGGTCCTGTTAAGTTTCTGGTCAATGGTGACCCCCAGGATGTTGATGGTGGGGGATTCGGCGATGGTAATGCCGTTGAATGTCAAGGGGAAGTGGTTAGACACTCTCTTGTTGGAGATGGTCATTGCCTGGCACTTGTCTGCGGCAAATGTTACTTCCCAAGTCTTGCTGCATGCGGGCTTGGACTGCTTTATTATCTGAGGTGTTGTGAATGGAGCTGAAAACTGTGCAATCACCAATGAACAGCCCCATTTCTGACCTTATGATGGAGGGGAGGTCATTGATGAAGCAGCTGAAGATGGTTGGGCCGAGGACACTGCCCTGAGGAACTCCTGCAGCAATGTCCTGGGACTGAGCTGATTGGCCTCCAACAACCGCTACCATCTTCCTTTGTGCTAGGTATGGAGGCATAGCTAGCAATGGATAGCCTGCTCCAGGCTGTAACTTGGATAGCCTGCTCTGGTTCTAGTACATTAACTCTTTCTTCAGGTTATCTAATTGTATTTTAAAGATAAATGTTTTGCCTATATTACCTTGTTTGGTAGGTTACTCCAAACATTTATCATTCTGGGTGAGAAGTATTTCTTCATATCTCTTCTGAATTTACTTTTGAGTCATTTCCATTATGTTCTCTGGCTTACTGTGTATTAGTAATAATCTGGGTTTACTGTAAATAGAAATCCTATTTTACCTCTTGGATTTAAAGCCTCAACAGTTCAATTAGGATTCATTTCTGCTCCAGAATATTCCCATCTTTTGCAATTTGGCATCTCAGAGTCAAGAAAACCAAATTAATGGAAGCAGAAAATTCTGGAAGTGCACAACGAGCTAGTCACCATGTTAATATTTCAGGTGGACTGACACCATCAGTCACATCTGCTGCACATTTCCAATATTTTCTAGTTTTATTTCAGATTTCCAAAGTTTGTGGTTTTACCCCAATCCAAATTAAGTGTCACTTTTCTACGGTGCAGGTGTTACTCAAACTGCTGGAATTATCAAAGTTGACGGGCAACAGTGGGAGAAAGAACTTCAAATACTGCATGTAGGTTTGGAAACACGTCATCGCCATCGAGCCACTTTCCATAGTTCCTGGGAGACTGACACAAAATTTTAACTCCAAGCAGGGAGTTTAACTGCACAAAAGGATTTCCGATTGCTGTCAGTGTTCACAAAGATATGGAGAGTTTTCCATCATTGAACAGGCATCTTAAATGGGAGGAATTGTCTGCTTTGAATAACTAATTCGAAATCTTAGAGCAAGATGTTGCCATTTTCAAACAGATACTTTCTTTATATACTCATACAACAACCTGCATTTATATAGCGCCTTTAACGTAGTAAAACATCCCAAGGCACTTCGCAGGAGCGTTATCAAACAAAAATTGGCACCGAGCCACATAAGGAGATATTAGGATAGATGAAGAGGTAGGTTTAAAGGAGGGTCTTAAAGGAGGAGAGAGAGAGGTAGAGGGCTGGAGAAGTTTCGGGAAGGAATTCCAGAGCTGAGGGCCTAGGCAGCTGACGGCACGGCCACCAATGGTGGAGCGATGAAAATCATGGATAAGCAAAAGGCAATAATGGGAGGCGCGCAGAGATCTCAGAGGGTTTGTAGGGCTGGAGGAGGTTACAGAGATAGGGAGGGGCGAGGCCATGGAGAGATTTGAAAACAAAGACGAGAATTTTAAAATCGAGGTGCTGCTGGACTGGGAGCCAACGTAGGTCAGTGAGCACAGAGGTTTTACTTAAAATCAGGAGTGTTCATATTTCAAGGATATTATGGGCCAAGAACTATTTCTTATGTTTCTCTATTTCTACCCAAAAGTCAGTATTACAAATATCATCCTTTCTCCCAATGCGGTACAGGAAAGGGATGTGCATTTTAGAAGCTATACCAGTGCTTGTTATTGCGTTTTCCTCTGCGTCCAGTCAGCAGGTACAGCAGATGGCATTTTATGGTACTAATTACCTCACTGTGACGTCTGTTGCTAAGCGCCGTTAGGAATGTCTTGCCAAAGACTCTCCACTAGCAACCTTTAAAGCATCTGTATCCATCTGCATGTATTTTTCAGCAGTGGATTACTATATTGACGCCAGCATTAAGAACACAAACAGAAATGGCTCACTACCACCACTAACACTCCTGTATATTCAACAGATCAGATTTAAACATCATTCAAAGAAGCAAACAGGAGCCAAGTGAACACATAATCCGACTCTGTTTCACTGCTTATATACATAATGGCACAAAATTCAAGTTGATTTTTTTTGGATCGATTTCCAAAATTTGCTGGCACAACGCATACACTTTTTTAAAAAAAAATTCCACACAACCACTTTCTTCTCCCCTCTCTTGTAGATGCTGACTTGTGTTGAAATGTAGTTCTACAGTGTTGGCTGGCTTCCAGAATCTAGGCCGAATGACCATTCTTCACGTCTTAGTCTGGACCAGCGTGAGGGGAAGACAGGAAAATAAAATAAATCCTCCCCGAGACTCAAATTTAAGCAATTGGCTTCTGGTGTCAAAGAGTGAGGCGTTCCAGAGTCATACTGGTTTGGGGGAGGAGGGGGGGGGGGGTTATACGAATATATAACTAGGCCTCACACACACACTTAAAAAAAAAAGTTTTTTGAATTATCTGGGGGCATCTCCTGTGACCATGCTCACAGGTAGCCTGAGTTCTTAAGCGTGGTTGCGGTCTTTAGTTACTAAAATGTTTAGTCTGGCCTGTCCCTTTCAAGGCCACTACTCGGGTATTCCCAGTGAGGAAGTGGTCTAAATCGACAAATCCAGGCAACCGTAGCTGCTGGTAATTTTCATGTACGAGGTCAGAAGGATCCAGCGTGATGAGCCAGAGATTTATTTCCTCTATTTGTAAGATTTACATCTGTAACACGGTGTGACACTTCCAAGTGTGACAGTACACACTACAATTTAAAAGGAATCGAACAGCCTGTTTAAACGATTTGCACCAGACTAAACAGCGAGCGTCCCAGCCTGGTCTCTTACGGTCTCCCCAGTGCCACTGGCTCACCTGCTGCTTTTGTCAGCCAGCTGTTCGGCTAGCGGCGATTTTCTACCTGCTCTCCCGACCAGTTGCTGCTTCCCGTCTTGACTTTCCGACTAAATTAAGCAGCAGTTTGCTTCAAGGGCGCTGGGTGAAACATCGCACAGCTGACCAGGCAGCCGAGACTAAAACTGGAGCTGCAGTCTCCAGAGCCATGATGTTCCACCGGCACCCTGAGACCAAAGTGCTGCTCTGGGATCTGATCATTCTGATGCGATGTTCCAACAGCTTGCCACTGGAGGCAGCTGGTTGGGGGGGGGGGGGGTGGGGAAAGGAGGCAGGAGAGCACTGAAACGCAAGTAACCAACTGCTGCGTTGGTTTCCACAGAAACAATGGGAAAGTATTTTGGTAGAGCAGGCCAAATGAAGAAATAGGTTTTATTGGCGAATGGGATATTCTTTTAAGAAGGCTCCAATGTATCAGACATTTCTCGTAACAAATTTAGATAGGTGTGAATTTGTCTAAATAAGGAAAACAATTCTAAGCCTCACTAGGCCTTGCACCATCTGATGCCAGAAGGACAAGTCAGTGCACAGGAACTGTCCCTGGTCCTGCGCATCTGCTCTGCAAGCTTTAGAGATCCAGATTGTTGTTCAAAGAGATCACAACAGGTCAACCAGGGGCCAGGATGTTTTGTTGCATACAGGATCTGAAAGTACGTGTTAAAATAGTGAAAAAAACAAACACATACAATCTGCAACAGGCCAAGCTCATTCCCTTCAGTCGATGCAAAGCCCTGTAACCCAAACAATCCGGGAAATGTCACTCTGGATTATTACTCTGTCACTCTGGATAACATCAACAAGTTCCATCCCACCATCAAGCTCACCATGGACTACTCCTCAGAATCAGTTTCTTTCTTGGACACACGAATCTCCATCAAAGACGGGCACCTCAGCACCTCACTCTACCGCAAGCCCACGGACAACCTCACGATGCTCCACTTTTCCAGCTTCCACCCTAACCACGTCAAAGAGGCCATCCCCTATGGACAGGCCCTGCGAATACACAGGGTCTGCTCAGACGAGGAGGAACGCGATGGACACCTACAGACGCTGAAAGACGCCCTAGTAAGAACGGGATATGACGCTCGACTCATCGATCGACAGTTCCGACGGGCCACAGCAAAAAATCGCATAGACCTCCTCAGGAGACTAACACGGGACGCAACCAACAGAGTACCCTTTGTCGTCCAGTACTTCCCCGGAGCGGAGAAACTACGCCATGTTCTCCGCAGCCTTCAACATGTCATCAATGAGGACAAACACCTCGCTATGGCCGTCCCCACACCTCCACTACTCGCCTTTAAACAGCCACCCAACCTCAAACAGACCATCGTTCGCAGCAAATTACCTAGCTTTCAAGAGAACAGCGTCCACGACACCACACAACCCTGCCACGGTAACCTCTGCAAGACATGCCAGATCATCGACACAGATACCACCATCACACGAGAGGACACCACCCACCAGGTGCATGGTTCATACTCCTGTGACTCGGCCAACGTTGTCTACCTCATACGTTGCAGGAAAGGATGCCCCAGAGCATGGTACATTGGCGAGACCATGCAGACGCTGCGACAACGGATGAACGGACACCGCGCAACAATCGCCAAACAGGAGGGTTCCCTCCCAGTCGGGGAACACTTCAGCAGTCATGGACATTCATCCACCGACCTTCGGGTAAGCGTACTCCAAGGCGGCCTTCGAGACACACGACAACGCAAAATCGTCGAGCAGAAATTGATAGCCAAGTTCCGCACCCATGAGGACGGCCTCAACCGGGATCTTGGGTTCATGTCACGCTACACGTTACCCCACCAGCGAACAAATGTTATCTGTTTTTAATATAACGGGTCAGTTGCTGTCTTTTCTATGTTTCTACCTCTCTATCTCTGTTTTTTTTTTGTTTGTTGTTTTTTTTTTGGTGATTTGTATATTCTGAGAGACCTGGCAGGTAACACCTGTCTGTCTGCACACTGATTGCCTTGGCAACGGGCAGTTGAAAAAACTGTCTGTACTCACCAAGCATTGTTCTGTGAATTATAAATGCGATTTCATTTCGAGGATTTCATTTTCACATCGTTCACCTGGCGAAGGAGGAAGCCTCCGAAAGCTTGTGAATTTAAAATAAAATTGCTGGACTATAACTTGGTGTTGTAAAATTGTTTACAATTGTCAACCCCAGTCCATCACCGGCATCTCCACATCATGGACTATTAAGCTAATTGAGGAGGGTCTGTATCGCTATCATGTGAAATACGGAGCACCCCTCGGTTAGTGGCATGGTACTAAGATGTGCAACAACAACTTGCATTTATATAGCGCCTTTAATGTAATGAAACATCCCAAGGCGCTTTACAGGAGCGTTATCAAACAAAATTTATAGACCAGTTAGCCTAATATCTGTTGTGGGGAAATTGCTGGAGTCTATAATTAAGGATAGGGTGACTGAACACCAAGAATTTTCAGTTAATCAGAGAGAGCCAGCATGGATTTGTGAAAGGTAGGTCGTGCCTGACAAATCTGATTGAATTTTTTGAAGAGGTGACTAAAGTAGTGGACAAGGGAATGTCAATGGATGTTATTTATATGGACTTCCAGAAGGCATTTGATAAGGTCCCACACAAGAGACTGTGAGCTAAGATAGAAGCCCATGGAGTTGAGGGAAAAGTACGGACTTGGTTAGGAAGTTGGCTGAGCAAAAGGCGACAGAGAGTAGGGATAATGGGTAGGTACTCACATTGGCAGGATGTGACTAGTGGAGTCCCGCAGGGATCTGTCTTGGGGCCTCAATTATTCACAATATTTATTAATGACTTAGATGAAGGCATAGAAAGTCTCATATCTAAGTTTGCCGATGACACAAAGATTGGTGTCATTGTAAGCAGTGTAGATGAAAACATAAAATTACAAAGGGACATTGATAGATTAGGTGAATGGACAAAACTGTGGCAAATGGAATTCAATGTAGACAAATGTGAGGTCATCCACTTTGGATCAAAAAAGGATAGAACAGGGTACTTTTTAAATGGTAAAAAGTTAAAAACAGTGGATGTCCAAAGGGACTTAGGGGTTCAGGTACAAAGATTATTGAAGTGTCATGAACAGGTGCATGGAGGCTAATGGAATGTTGGCCTTTATATCTCGAGGACTAGAGTACAAGGGGGCAGAAGTTATGCTGCAGCTATACAAAACCCTGGTTAGACCACACTTGGAGTACTGTGAGCAGTTCTGGGCATCGCACCTTCGGAAGAACATATTGGCCTTGGAGGGAGTGCAGCGTAGGTTTACTAGAATGATACCTGGACTTCAAGGATTAAGTTACAAGGAGAGATTACACAAATTGGGGTTATATTCTCCAGAGTTTCAAAGGTTAAGGGGTGATCTGATCAAAGTTTATAAGATATTAAGGGGAACAGATAGGGTGGATAGAAAGAAACTATTTCCGCTGGTTGGGGATTCTCGGAGTAGGGGGCACAGTCTAAAAATTAGAGCCAGACCTTTCAGGAGTGAGATTAGAAAACATTTCTACGCACAAAGGGTGGTAGAAGTTTGAAACTCTCTTCCGCAAACGGCAATTGATACTAGCTCAATTGCTGAATTTAAATCTGAGATAGATAATTTTTTGGCAACCAAAGGTATTAAGGGCTATGGGCCAAAGGCAGGTATATGGAGCTAGATCACAGATCAGCCATGATCTTATCAAATGGCGGAGCAGGCACGTGGGGCTGAATGGCCTACTCCTGTTCCTATAAAATTTGACAATTGACAAAAACTTGGTCAAAGGGGTAGGTTTTAAGGAGCGTCTTAAAGGAGGAGGGAGAGGTAGCGTGACAGAAAGGTTTGGGGAGGGAATTCCAGAGCTTTGGGCCTAGGCAGCTGAAGGCACGGCCGCCAAAGCCGAAGAGATTAAAATCGGAGATGGACAAGAGGCCAAAATTGGAGGAGGGCAGAGATCTCAGAGGATTGTAGGGCTGGAGGAGGTTGCAGAGATAGGGAGTATTACAGACTTGACGATCTCAAGATTGATTTGCAGTCTGTGGTGAGTTAGCTAATCTCAGCTGGAACAGCAGTGGGGAGGGGGTTGTACCCTTAATTGGCATCAGCATCCTCACCTAAGGAAAGGAAGTGAAAAAAAAAGCAGCCTCTGCTGGTCAGTCATGATATCCACAATGGGAGACCAGCCCCGTCACACTTAATAAATTTTAAAAAGACCTCACCCTGTTGGTACGATCTCATGCACAGCCAGCATACATCACAAAATGGTGGACAACGTGCCTCTGATTTGCCAGTGCGTAAGGGCGGCTTGCAAGTCTCTGCCCATGGTGCAGGTTTTATAAAATTTATCCTTTGCTGTCCATGATCACACATGAAGAATGGTTACCCTGATGGGGGTACTCCAGAAGGTGATGGCAACTGTGCTAACTTGAATAATGGTACAGCCCTTCCAGAACATCACACTATTTATATAAATTATTGTTGGTTAGTCAGTGCCTTCTAGAGCAGAGAAAATTGGGGGGCCGGGGGGTAAGAAAAACGTGAAACATTCAAGTCCCACTGGATAGTTTCTATTGAAGGAATCTGTCGTCCTCATTTCACACAAGCTCAACACCAGAGCCTTCATGCTTGATCACACTCGTCATTCACTTTATTTTCACAGAACTAGGTGTCACTCATCACATCATTCTCTTGCCGGATGTTCCCTTTTCTGGTCTCCTTGTTATCTCAGCGCTTCATCTTGCACTGCAACTGTATTAAAGAGAAACTATTGACAACCACAAGTCAGCGAGACCTGACGCTGGTTCTATTTTCACTTATTTGCAGGAACGTAGTTAGCAGCTTTCTGCAGTGCGACCAGGCATTGAGCAGTTGTCTCCCCACACGATGCAAGGGCGATTTTAACCCTGCCCACCCAGCAGAAGCAGGCAGTTGCCTGCTCGAAACCGATGGGAAGTGGCAGCTCGCCACAGGCAGGCAGTTAAAACTGCCCCGGAGACTTAGCCCAATGACATCCCACTTCCTTCCCGACTTCTTCAATTTTAACCTGCTCTTACATATCAGATCAGGGTCCCATATGGACATACATCGGGGCCCGACTCCTATTTTAACCAGTGGCCTGAGCGAGAAAGCCATAAGTGACATTTCTCCCAGGTGAAGCTAGCAGGAGAAAGAGGCCCAAAGAGGTAAACTTTTTAAACTTTGACTTTCCTTAAGGAGCCAGGAGCAGTGGTGCTCCTCTGAGCTCCAGAAGGGAAGTTTAAGAATTCCCTGCCCCGACCTCCCCTCTCCCACCACTTCCTGATTACTAGACCCTCCTGAAATCTCCCCCGGCCCCACGACTTATCGGGAGTGCTGGGAACCGGCCATGCTCGCCCACATGCCAGCTGGCACTTCCAACGTGGACAAGGGGGAAAGGAAAAAAATCGGGCAGGGTGAACAATGGTCGGCCATTTTACCGCCCGTTTTACTCCCCTGCCGGAGTTAACAATTACGCCCTTTGGCGCCAGTAGTTTGTGGTCTTGGCGAGTCTTAGCTTTTATTTCTTTACACCCGAAAGAAATACTTGTATACACAACGGCTTTAGGAACGCAAGAACGGGAGGAGGCCGCTCAGCCTTTCAAGTCTGTTCTGCCATTCAATTAGATCATGGGGGATCTGTACCTCAACTCCATTTACCCACCTTTGCTTACAGATACATACATAAATAGAGATAGAGGTGAACATAGCTTTCTCCCCATGGCTTAGTGGGTAAGTACAATGGGTGGTGTAGCACTGAGCTAAACAGATCAAAAGATCCAAAATTTGATCCCCAATCTGTGCAGAGTTAGCTGATCCCAGCCTGGGGCAACTATATTCGCCTCAATGTTCCTGGGTTAGGAAGACAAAGTATCAGCCTGGATGCCCTCTCCTGCTCGCTTTCCACCAAACCCTACACTATAAGTGTCTATTTGTGGACATTGGGAGATCACCAAATTGGGCTTGGCTCCGATGCTCCCCGATGGTCAAAGAGTCTACTGACACATACTGCCTAGGCTCACACACAACAAATGCCCCCCACCCCCGCCCCGCCTTGGACAAGGTACTGGAAGGGTACTAGCCAATGAAACCATACCACAGCAAGAGCCAGCACCTTCTGAAGATAAGGAAAGAAAAATTGGCAAAAAAATAAAGACAATATCGGTCTCCGATATTTTACACTGAGGCTCTGCTGGCAACGTCGCAGCCAACTACAGCATTTACTTTCACCAAGCTAATGAGATCATAAAAGACCAGAAAATCCCAACGATGAAACTTTCAACGCTTTGTTTTGACTTTACAAAGTCAGAATGCTCTGAAATGTGAGCTCTGCTATTTTGTTCCTATCAACCTAGCACTTTGCTGAATTTTATTCCTTTAGGAGAGACACTGCAAGCAGTCCCATACTTGCAGGCAGTGCGTGGCAAGAAACCAGGGGAACACGGTCCAGGTTTTCCATCCCCTGATTTTGATGGATAGAAAATCACGGGCAGCGCACCACCGATTTCCTGCCAGGTGTTCCAGGTGAGTACCCCTTCCCACAAGAAGCACAGAATCGGCCCTTTGCTTTTTTTTTTAAAAAGTGCCACGGTTGTGCTTTTTTGTTTAAAAAAAAAGCAAAAGTTTATGAAATTCTGCTTTTGGCAATAGGGTTATCCCAGAGGTTGTAGTTCAGGACCTATTATTCACAAATCGCTGAATGTCCCTCTCACACATATGCACATGCACACACAACTCACCCCCAGGCCAAAACCTTACTGGAAAAATCAAAGTAATCCCATGCAGAAAAGACAATGCAGTTTGGAAAACGGCCATCTGCTACAAGTCAGCCTTGACTTCGCCTCAGTCGCAGTGATAAGCTGAAAAACATGCCACGGTTGTAATTGCTGCCACAGAAAACAAAAGGAACCAGTTGTTTGATAAGTGATACCATGAAATTCCTTGTTAATGTGATACAGCCCGGCTCTGTTGGAAGTATTTGCCTGGTTGGTCTAACCAAAATCAAGTAAATAAGTGTGACAAAACATGATACAACTGTTCGCTTCTTGAAAGCGATATGATGTCACTTGTCGCTGATTGATGTTCATCCGGAGAGGAAAATTCTTCCCCCCCCCTCCGTGGCCCTGGGGAACAGTTAGGCACACGTACACACAACCTGCTTACATTTCTTTTTATTTGTACATCATCCCGAGTTACCCATTGCGACAACAAAATGCTAGCCCTTTTAGAAAAACAAATTAGGAAGCATGCGATCCAAGTGACCCTGCCAGACTACGCATGGATGATCAGAGACTGGTGTTCCAGCTAGCCGTGCAGAAAATCAATTGTTTACTAAGACTCATGGGGGGGGGGAATCACCACTCCACCATAAACAAGCGGACCAGAAGAAACAGTAAAATATTTTTTAAAATTATCAAAATTGCAAGGAATAATTCTGAATTTTAAGAATTGCAGAAGAACTCAGAATAAACAATTGATCGGCGAAACAAAATATTTCCTCTGTCTCACAGCAGCCTATGAGTGCAATCTTATTCAGTAATCTGTTTTTGCTTTAGCCCAATAAACATTTATGATGAAGTCTGAACAAAGTATCCATGTCGCGCAAATTCGCTGGATTAGTTGGAACACATAAAAGTGTCTTTAGAAGTTATCTTTTGGCAAGCAAAGTGAGATTATATTGGCAGAAAGTGATGTCTGAGACCCCCTTTACATCACAGCGGACGTCTCATCTCCAACTCTGGTCGGAGAGCTACTGAGCTGGGGGCCGAAATTCTGGAGGCCAGGAAAGGCGGAGAGTGGGTGGATCACATCCCGGGGAAGTGGAAATTGAAGCGGAATTCAGACCTGCTGTGTTTCTGCCCTATTTAAATTCCAGCTGAAATTGCAATTCGGTTGCGGGGGGGGGGGGGGGGGGGGGGGGTGGAAAAAGAAGAGAGAAGCGGACAAGTCTTCCACTTGCCCCCCTAACCCCCCCACCCCAACAAGTCCGGGGGAGGTCCCAGGTTAACTCCGGAATTCAGCCCATCATGCCCTTCTTGGGCCCAACAGAACATTCGCCAGCTGAGAACGGTCATGATGCCGCTCTGATTTGCCGGCTGGCTGTTGGGGCCTTTACAGGCACGGGCCGCCCGCCCGCCCCAAGTAATTAAGTGACAGCGTACCAGTAACTTGGGACACAGACCTGTGTTTGCTGGCCGTGGGCGGACGGGAGATTCCACCCCCCCCCCCCCCACCTTACTTCCACTGGCGAAATGGAACTCCGTGGATTTCGGGCTCTTGGCATTTGATTACCCTTCCAGAGTATGGCACTTTGCCTGCCGGTGCAGAGCCGTGATGAGATTCCTATTATTTCATTTTCTCTTGGAATCTGGGAGACAGCAGCAAAGCCACATTTTATTGCCCATCCCCAGTTGCCCTGAGATGGTGGCGGTGGTCCTTCACCTTGAACCACTGCAATCCGCTCGCTCATGGTGCTCCCACAATGCTGCTAGGTAGAGAACAGACCCCCAAAACAAGGAAGGAGCAGCCATACATGACCAATTCAGGATAGTGTGCGACTTGGAGGCAAACTCAGAGATGACTGTCCTCCCGTGTTGTTGTCTCTCTGAATCGACCAAACCGTACCTAACCATTGGATGGGTATGGCGGCTAGAAATGAAAGTCGCAACTGCAGCTGCTTTGTGTTGCTGTGCAACCTGCCCTGTAAATGGGGCAGATCCCAACAGTGCCAGCAACCCAGAACATTGCAGAACCACTTCCAATTCAAGCAGCTCTCTCATATAAGGTGCATTAGAACAGTATCACTGGTTCACTCATAGTTGGGTGGGGGAAGGCATAAAACCACCTGAGAAGCTTTTATAAAACCTGCAATTCATTGGATCATAGAAAGGTTACAACACAGAAGGAGGCCATTGAGCCAGACGAGTCCGTGCTGGCTCTATGCAAGAGCAATCCAGCTAGTCCCATTCCCCCGCCCTATACCCTTTGGCCCTGCAAATTTTTTCCTTTCAACTACTTATCCAGTTCCCTTTTGAAGGCCATGATTGAATCTGCCTCCACCACCCCCTCGGGCAGTGCATTCCAGATCATAACCACTCGCTGTGTAAAAAAGTTTTTCCTCATGTCACCTTTGGTTCTTTTGCCAATCACCTTGAATCTATGCCCTCTGGTTCTTGACCTTTCTGCCAATGGGAACAGTTTCTCTCTATCTACTCTGTCTAGACCCTTCATGATTTTGAATACCTCCATCAAATCTCCTTGCAACCTTCTGTTTCAAGGAGAACAACCCCAGCTTCTCCAGTCTATCCACGTAACTAAAGTCCCTCACCCTGGAATCATTCTAGTAAATCTCTTCTGCACCCTCTCGAAGGCCTTATTGTGATCATATTTCAGACAGTTAGGAGGCCAAAATGATTCTTTAAGGCAAAACTGGATTTTTAAAAAAGCGAGTAAGATCTCAATCCTAGCTCACCCTCCTCCCCACTTGTTTCTCGCCAATTATGCCCCCTCCTCTCCTGACGGCGTTCAGGACGCTGCTGGGATACAGTTCCACAGGTGTTGGCTGCTCTCCATGGTAATCTCACCCCATTTGTTATTGAAGGCAGCAAAATCCAACTGCAATCCTATCCTTATTCAATATGCAAGGATGTGAACTTCCAGTGGCAGAGGAAAGCACAGGATAGTAATTAAGAAAAGGGAACCCTGTTGATTTCCCATTCCTAGCCCATGCACACTGAAGCCAATTGTCATCCTACCCTCACCCCTGCTAACTCAGCAATGACTGGGATCTTAGTAAGACAAATTTTAACAAATTATAGATTAACACTAGTCTGAAACAGCAAATGGTTTGGTTATATTAAATTTAATGTTTAATTAAAAAAAAGTGTCAAGGTATTTAATACAACTTCAAAATGAAATGCAAACTGTGATGTAGTCAACAAAAGTTTCAACCACCAAGGATAGCAGATTGACAAACTTGATTACCTTCTTCCAAGAAATCAGGGATAAATTACCCTATAAGGTGGGGGTACTTCAAACAGTCATTTTAGGGGGACAAAATAGGTCTCATACATTATGTGCCACTAAAATAATAATCTGCATCACAAATTCTCTCTTCATAATTATAGCTTTAAGCAGGGTGGCCGTTACAAAGCCCCTTAATTAAAACTGGAACTTCATGCAGGACTGAGAGAAGTTCCTGGCTGTACTGGCTTCCCTCGCTGATTCTCAAACCATCACTAAAATTGTCCAAAACAGTTAACAGAGCCAATCTGCTGTACTTCAAACCAGATTCCTTAAACACGAGAGCCATGGTAGCATTTCCTTACAGTACAGATCTGTTGAAATTCAATCGAAAAAAAACAGAAACAAAATGATTCTCAGAGCACAATTTTCTTCTTTTTCACTTCAATTTTCTCCTGAAGGCACTGACTCCCAAGATGGGACACGGATCCGTGGATGAAGGGCCGTCTTCCAGTACCTCATCTCAGTGGCCATTCTTCACGTGAGGGTCGAGTTATTTAACCAAGGGGTGTAAACTTTTCTCATCATCTTCAACAGCATGATCCGATACTGATCGCTGAATAGCAATCAAGTCATAGGAAGATAGGTACAGGAGGAGGCCATTCAGCCCCTCAAGCCTATACCGCCATTCAGTTAGATCATGGCTGATCTGTACCTCAACTCCATATCCCTCGTTACACTCACACAGCAAAAATCTATGGATCTCAGTCTTGGGAATTTCAATTGACCCATCATCCGCAGCCTTTCGGGGAAGGGGGTTCCAGATTTCAGTTACCGTTTGTACGAAAAAGACCCTGGCTGATTTTTCCACGACTTCTCCAGTCCAGGGTTGCTGAGGTTATTTGTAGCATCCCTGCTGCTGCCCTGTAAGAGACCCCATAACTTCCACACAGGCAAGGACCTTCTGGATGGTACAGCTCACCTGAACCAGCAAAGGAACAACGGGACACACGTCAAATGAAAATAAGCCATGGTTAGTCTTCAGAAATAATGGGCCGGCAATTTTGTGACACGGTAATTCTTTCCCCATTGTACCTCAACCTCTACAAAACCCGAATGCGACATGATACCAGTGGCAGCTGATTCAGAGAGCTGTTATCTGCTCCAGAGAGCTGTTATCTGCTCCTACATGGTCAATCACAGGTCTACAACATTTACAATAACAAAGCAGATTTACATTGGAAAACACAAAGAAATGAGAGATGGATCACCAACCAGTATACTGTAACATCCATTCCTTCACTGTTAGGTGGAGAATTCCAGGATGCTGACCTAACATCACTGCAGGAGCACCATCACCACAAGAATTGGAGTAGTTCATGGGGCCAAGTCAATCCTGTTTTCACTTCCAGTAGGGCTCATTAGCTAGTGAACAGGAATAAGGACTCAGGTCAAATTCCCCCTCTGCCCTGGTATCAGGTAAATTCCCCCTCTGCCCTGGCTGAGATCAGGTAAATTCAGCACAGACCAAGCCTGAGTGATGCACTAGATAGGTATGCTGAGTAATTGGGGGATCTACCGAACATGCACAAGCTTGTGCACATGCAGTTGTTTAACTGCTGTCAGCAATGCTCTGGAATCAGCCCTGCAACATAGAAGGGACAGATTCCATTGCACCAGCAACCAGGATAAATAGACCCATTTCTACTTGAAGGGGTTCTGTAGAACACAAGCAGGACATTAAAGGAGGTACACATTTTAAAGTGGAGTGCACTGCAATTGGATTCCCCCTATGCAACTGTGCACTGGAGTGAAGATAGATAACAACTTGCATTTATACAGTGCCTTTAATGCAGAAAAATGTCACAAGGTGCTTCACAAGAGCGTAATCAGACAAAAATAGATGCCAAGCCAAAGGAGGAAATATTAATAGGGGTGACCAAAAGCCACTGGTGGGTCGAAGGGGTTTAGAATCAGAGGAACGGAGAGTTTTGGAAGGTTGCAGGGCTGGAGGAGGATACAGAATAAAGGAGGGGAAAGGCCAGTAAGGGATTTAAACAAGGGACCGACACAGAAATCCTTCGAATGCCACTGCATTCTCATCTGTCATGATGTGGAGATGCCGGTGATGGACTGGGGTTGACAATTGTAAACAATTTTACAACACCAAGTTATAGTCCAGCAATTTTATTTTAAATTCACAAGCTTTCGGAGGCTTCCTCCTTCCTCAGGTGAACGATGTGGGCAGGATGTGGCATTCACTTACCAAACATTTTCTGATAAAACAATGGGCACCACAATTCCTTCGAGTTACTGCTTCTAGTTAAACAGAAGGCTTGTAAGGATTGTAAAATTACAGCAAGAAATAGATTTTCCTCTGCTTCATTTCCCAACTGCACTAATGAGAAAAACATTGAGAAATATTTCCTAGGGTCATTGTCAAACCTATGGGTAGCGCAGATTCCAGGAAAAAGATGGCACAGCCCTTTAACATTTAACTGTTAGATAAACACACTAATGAAAAGCCCCAAATTACTATACCAGCCGACTGTAATTGTTTACCAGTGACCCTCACCACAGAGGCCAGAGAGAGCTTCTCTTTCTCAAAGAGGAGAGAGGCGTGAATGGATCGGCCGACACACAGCCTAGCTTCAGCCGTTAAGGATTTAATGACTGTGGGAATGTTTGCGCCAAGTCCAAAACAGCGAAAGACAATAAACACTGGGTTGCTTAAGTTTCCTCTAAACTTAATGGAAAGGGACAGTTATCTT
Organism: Heptranchias perlo; assembly: GCF_035084215.1. NCBI lineage: Eukaryota > Metazoa > Chordata > Chondrichthyes > Hexanchiformes > Hexanchidae > Heptranchias > Heptranchias perlo. The sequence continues at coordinate 132,923,539 of NC_090327.1, read as the reverse complement.
GGCGTGTACTACAAGTTTGCAAAACAATTCAGGATGAAGCTCCAGCACTTTACAAAGTCATCAAAACCCCTCAGATTATCTTTCAAACTTAAAACATTTTGATCTCCTTTTTTCCTGTTTCTCTCTCTCTCTCTTCCTTTCGCACACTTTCAAAACTCTCTCTCCCCCTCTTTAAGAGTCTCTCTTACCACAGTTTCATCTCACTTTTACACGTTTCCCATGGTCCCTGTATGCCTCTCACACATGTTCCTGTGCAAACTTACTCAATTTTATGTTTTACCTTTAAAGCCCAAGGGATGCAGCAAATGTCAGCCATCTTGCACTGGTTCAGAGGTGAGTGCCAAGGCCAGACAGGACGAGATGGGCCCAGGGCAATGTTTGGAGAGGCTGCTGCAACGCCTGCAGGTGAGCAAGAAACTGGGGGGGGGGGGGGAGGGGTCCAGAACAGCATCAGGTTGCACTGTTACCGGAGATGGATGAAACCTCCTGCTGAACATGGTGGATTCAGTACTCCGTGTCCAGGCATCACGATAACGTGCATGAGAGAGAGAAGCCGAGAACCTGGCAGGAAGCAGGTTGTGGGCGGGATATTGACGCCTAGGATGGTAGGGAACTGGGGCCTCGAATCCCAGGCATGAACAGGGATGTGCAGCGGCTGGGAGGGCGTATCAGGCTGGAAGCGAGGATTTACTGATGTGGGGGAGGTTGGGGGGGTGGGGGGGGGAGGAGAGAAGAAATTTATTAGTGTGCAGAGAACCTCAGCAAGACACTATTACTGAGGATTGTCAACTGGTGCATATTGAAAAGCAACCTGATTTAAAAAATAATGGTACCAATTAATTTATTTGTATTTCTGAATAAAGTTGTATATATCAGTTATGTGAATAACTGAGTGCTATTGTGTATATTCTTACGTAATGGCTTGACTGTGGTGGTGATCACATGACAGAAAGAGGCGGCGAATGTATTTTGATGTTTTTACCATATGATTCACATGAGGGGGGAGACTTTTTTGCAGGACTACCTGCAGAGTCCTCACCTTCTGTATCTATCTATTTATTATATATTAAAAACAGTGAGTGCTTGACTCATTAAGTACAGTGGGAATACCCTAACGTTACGTGACAGACCTTAATTAGAAAGATCGGTCCCTATTATTTCACCAAGCAAACTTTCAAAAAAACTGAGGGAATGCTGCACTGTCAGAGGTGCCGTTTTTCAGATGAGACGCTAAACCGAGGTCCATGTCTGCCTTCTCAGAAGAGGTAAAAGATCCCATGGCACTATTTCGAAGAGGAGCAGGGGGAGTTCGCCCCGGTGTGCTGGCCAGTATTTATCCCACAACCAACATCACTAAACCAGATTATCTGGTTGTTATCACATTGCTGTTCGTGGGGCCTTGCTGTGCGCAAATTGGCTGCCGCATTTCCTAACTTACAAAAGTGACGACACTTCAAAAGTGCTTCATTGGCTGTAAAGTGCTGTGGTCGTCTGCGGCACTCTCTAAACGCAACTCCTTTTTCTTCCTTTCTTTTACAGAACCACATTCAGCTTTCCGACCTTAAACCACATTCCCTGACCCTCAATGAAAGCACTTGAAAAATGCACCCCCGCTGATCAAATTCTGGAACTTTCCAAGGATGCAGACCTATACTCAGTTGGTAACCTTCCTTATTTGGTCTAAGGGAAAGATCTATCGGAATAAAGCCAAATCTTTATAAGCCAAATTAGCTGTGTCTCCGTGTCTCTCTCTTCCCCATCACCCACCACCCACCCCACAAACTAAAATGCAACTCCCAGCATTTCTCCTCCCCCCATCCTTCAGACAAAAGAAAAATCCTCCCCAACCTGTTCACCACCTGTTTCTCCCCTCCTTGAGGCAATAACACTGCCCTGGGTATCCCCCGCTGAAACTGAAGTGCAGCCCAGGTCTGTTCGTTCCCACCCCACCCAGCGAGGCTGAAATGTGGCCCGAACCTCATTGCTGCCCATGCAACCCCCGCACCCCCCCCCAAACCCCCACTGAAATGTGGCCCGAATCTGTTTGTGACATGTGAACCCCTCCACCCCACTATGAGTTACATACCAGCAGCTAAATTGAAATCTGACCGCCGCTATGTTGAAGACACCATCCCCACACACACACACACACACACACACACACACACAATCATTGATAGTGAAATCCCAGTCTGCGCTGTTCAATGCTTTTCCCACTCTCCCACCTGTGCTGAAAAATAGGCGACCGTGTCACCATACTACTCCCCTCCCCTGCTAAGAGGAAAAATCCAGACCTTTGGGATAGAAGATCACCACCCTGACACTTCACCCCCACCCCCTCTGCTGAAATGAAACGCCAGGCTCGGTGGAAGCTTCCCCCCCTGCTCCCCCCCCAAGAAAGTTTAATTGCTTCCCGCCACAAATGGTCTTCCTATCCCCATGCCCTTCCCTCTTCCCACGTAACCACCACCCCCCCGACCCCCGCCTCTCTGCCTGGATCCAATTATCCTCTCACCCTCTAATCCTGAATACTGCACTTGGTCTTGACTCCCCATGGGAAATTATCTGGTTCTGTATTAATTTCAGGATGTGGGGTACGGGTTTCACTGAAGACTTATGATTAGCACCTGCAGTACCTGCTACCACTGTAGGTGGCACTGTTTTATTGCACAATTTGACCACTGGATTCTCAATCAATCAAAATGCTTTCTGATTTTTTTTTTCTCTCCAAGTGTAACTTCTAATGTTCTAAATATGCTTTTAAAGAAAACAAAAAATTAACATGTTTTACAACAATATGATTAAATTTATCTTTCGTGTCTTTTAACGTCTTCATTGAAGTTTTGATTTGAATGCCGTGACCTGTTCTAAAAGCTTGGGCTTGGACTTGATGATATTGCCGAGAGCTATGACTGAGCTGAATTAGGATGGTGCAGTCTGAGCATGTGCGATATGCCTAATGTCCCAGGGTGCATCATTGCCAGTCAGCTACACTCATGGAATATCTTTCTTTAGTTTCTAGCACTTTGTACTCTGTAGCCTTTCTTCAAGTAATTTTGAATTACAAGAGGACAAAATTTAAAACTACTGAGGTAAAGTTTGTATTTAGTGATTTTATTTTTTTTTAAAAAGAGGCTGTGTGTGTGTGTGTGAGTGAGAATGAGAAAAAAGTAACAGTTTTGATTATACTCCTGCTGTAGTTATTCTTTTGTGTTGTACAAGCTTCAGAAAGTACATTAAGCTAAGGGGGAAGAAAAGAAAAAGTGCGCAGAGACACAGACTGCAGCCAGAGGAGAAGGAAAGAGACAGCCAGGCTTCATGTTCAATTTGCAAAAAAAGACACCCAATGAATTTTGAAGCCAACTAATGGACAGACTTGATGGAGGGTAAAGAGTGAGATAAGTGACAGCACAGCAAGGAGACGGGAGGATACAAGGGCTGAACGGGTAGTGTGAAGGGAACGAGGTAGGGAACGTGAGGTAGTGTTGAGAGTGAGGAGGTAGTAGGAAGGGGAGGCGATAGTGGAAAGGTGAAAGGGTAGGGAATGCGATGGGAGCGAGGGGCTGGGGAGGAAAGCTTGAATAATTGGAGGTGGTGACGGGAAGAAAGCTGCTGACGACCACATAGTCCTCGCAACCCCGCCCCAAATACAACCTGGAGCCATTGGTGGTCCCTTTCCCTGCCAAACCATGCCATGTCACCCACCTAAAAAACAACCCAGAGAGAAGCAATAAGAGTTAAGGGGAGAGAAGCAGGAAAGAGATACATAAGCAGAAGAGAGACAGAGAGCAACAGCAACAGAAAGACATCAGAAACATAAGAGTGAGCGAGCATATTCTACGACTCACTATATGCAACACCACAGGAGATTTAATATATTAGTAGCCAAAGTCTTGTGTATAATGTGCACTTTCTGAAACACTTTCCCTAGCCCATTTTGTTAATGAATCACACTACGTGTTCTAACACCACATCCTCCGACTCACTCCAAACAATGCCATGGGAGACAGGCCCGCACATTATATATTACATTTACCTGCGAATATGAGCCTGCGGGCAGGTTTGGGAAACAGTTTTAACAGCATACATGTCAGATGCCGGACTCTCAGGATCACAAGTAAAAGGCCAAAGAAGAAACAGCTAGAGATGGAGGGACATAAGAAACATGATGCTGTAAGTGTTGGGTGTGTGTGAGGGAGGGAGGGGTGTTAATCCACAAAGGAGTTGCACCAAGTGGAATACCAAAACATTAGAAAGTTCTTACACAGGAAGCATTTGGTTAGTATCACACTAGCGTTCAACTTTAATTTAGCTGTCTTTGTTTTATGCTTTTGAAGAGTGGACTGGGTGACATCACAATGTGTTTCCCAAATGAGCGCCTACGTGAAACCCATCGGTGACAAAACGCTCAGACCTTTCTCCATTTAGGATATAAAAGCAGATCAGTGTCGGGCCACTGTACTGAATGGGGGAAATTGGGGGAGACTGCCTTTTTACTGGGCTCTGATTTTATTTAAAAAAAAACACGGAATACCAGTGCTCATTTCCCTTCTCGATTTCTGATGTTGAGAGAAATACAGCCCCCCTGAAATTATGCATTTAAAACGTCTCCTGAGGCAAAATAAAAGCTGACCCACAACATTATTTTAATGGAAAGTGGAAAAATGCCACAGTGGAATATTGAAGTTTCAAAGCTCCATTACCAAACCTACCCATTTGGCTTCAATAATATTTGTTGGTCTTAATTTACAGCAATTTACCTAGTACCACCTCTTCCACAGCTCTTCGATGCAGACACAGAAAACACTTGGCTGTGTTCCAGTCGATCACCTTTGAAGGTAGCTCCAGCCCACATTTGAGTAGCAGTCACTAACACGTACCATTTCCGCCTCACATATGTGGCCAATTATTTTATATCATGCGGCGCCTCTGCCTGCTAGCATATGTGTCTCCCTTTCAACACCCACACTGAACATTTTGAGAGTTATCACAAGTTTTTCTACGCCTCAACAGAAATGGAATTTCCTGAAGAAACTCCAAGTGTCAAAAGCAGAAACAATGCATTACGGCCACAAGTAAAATCCTACTCTTTTAAAATCGAGGTCACGGTCATGCGAAGAATTACAATCATTTCTCTATATCACAAGGGGCCACAAACATCTCCAAATATCTTCTTATCCCCCCCCCCACCCTTCTTTATACTACTGGGTTTAATATTACAGGGTTTTCCCTGATGTCTCTCTTACCAGGGCTTCCTCCAACAGTCATCAGGGCAAACCCTGTGGTAAAAAACACTGGACACTCTTGCTATCAAACAAGTAAACCCTTCTAGAACACGTTACTCATTGCTTCCGACCCAAAGTGTCGATGGCAACAAATATGAACAGCTCCCGATAGCAGCGCTTGGTGACGTGTCCGTCAGTTCGGATCTGCTGCAGATGGGTTCAGTTCTCACGTCTCCACTCTCTTTCTCCCCCCCCCCCCCCCCCACCACCCCCACCTCAATACAAGACACCGCTGTGCTTTCGCCATTGCTGGCCTGTATGCGCCTTTCCTGATGGCAGAGAAGGTGCCTGTGACTTTGCAGTACACAGTTGTTCTGTTGTTACCAACTCCACCAGACAGATTTGGCAGCAAGAGAACTAATGCTATTACTGAACCTAATTCCACTGGAAAGAGCAATTGCCTTAGCGAGGAGTAAAACATTGCTTTACCCAATCATCAACAACAACTTGCATTTGTATAGCATCTTTAATGTAGGAAAGGGAAAGCTGGGTTAAGTACATGAGGGAGAAAGGAATAGAAGGATATTAATAGGGTTAGATGAAGTAGGGAGGGAGGAGGCTCGTGTGCAGCATAAACGCTGGCAAAGACCAGTTGGGCCGAATGGCCTATTTCTATGCTGTAGTTTCGATGCAGCTCGATGTAAAAGTCTCAAGGCGCAGGAGTGTTAGCAAACAAAATTTGACACCAAGCCACATAAGGAGATATTAAGACAGGTGACCAAAAGCTATAAAGGAGTGTCTTAAAAAGGAGGAGAGAGAGGTAGAGAGGTTTAGGGAGGGAATTCCAGAGCATTGGGCCTAAGCAGCTGCGCAAGACACCAGAATTGGAGGAGCTCAGAGATCTCGGAGGGTTGTAGGGCTGGAGGAGGTTACAGAGATAGGGAGGGGCGAGGCCATGGAGGGATTTGAAAACAAGGGTGAGAATCCATTGCTGGACCGAGAGCCAATGTAGGTCAGCGAGCACAGGGGTGATGGGTGAACGGGACTTGTTGTGAGTTAGGATACGGGCAGAGTTTTAGATGAGCTCAATTTGATGGAGGGTGGAAGATGGGAGGCCGACCAGGAGAACATTGGAATTGTCGAGTCTGGAGGTAACAAAGACATGGATGAGGGTTTCAGCAGCAGATAAGCTGAGGCGGGGACAGAGACAGGTGATGTTACGGAGGTGGAAGTAGGCGGTCTGGGCAATGGAGCGGATGTGTGGTCGGAAGCTCATCTCAGGGTCAAATTGGATGCCAAGGGTGAGAATGGTGAGGTTCAGCCCCAGCCTCAGACAGTGGCCAGGGAGAGGGATGGAGTTGGTGGCGAGGGAACGGAGTTTGTGGCTGGGACCGAAGACAATGGCTTCAATCTTCCCAATGTTTAGTTGGGAGGAAATTTCTGTTCATCCAGTACTGGATGACTTCAAGGACTCGCTATATCACACACCCATGTCACAGCAAACCTGAACAAACATTTCTCTTACTGCCCCTTCCACCATGAAGATACAATCGGATACAAATTCTGAATGAATAGGGTAGGACATACTGCGATTGCACCCCCCGAATAACTCCAGAGTGAATGTTGGGAGTCCATGCTTGTGATACCCCAAGAATGAGTAGTAGGACTTGGGACTGCGTCTGTGACGTTTCCTGCCCTCCACCACTCCGCACCTGAGTAAGAGGCAGGACATGTGTGCGAGCCTGCCATTCCTCCTGGTGGTAATTTTCTGCGCCTAGTCAGTATGTCTGGCCAACACGTTTCCCAATAATAAGCTTCGAAAGAACTTTTGAAACAAAACAAGGAGGCAGCAGCCTCAGGCACTTTTATGTGGCTTCCAGCAGACAACTATGAAACAGCACTGGCAGAGACCCGTGAGTAAGGACCGGGAAGTTCCTAACTAAAAATATCACTCCTCCACTGCATTCAATCCAAACGCTACACAGCACTCTTCGTAAATGGATATTTTCCAATCAGTAAAACGTACTCCGCATTAACATTTTAACAGAGGAGCACTGTGTAAATGAAATTGTATTATAATGATTGATTTGTCCCACTTTTGTTTTCAGCACTTTCGGCCAACATCTGACCTAACACACGCATTAATGACTCCAAAGGGCAAATGAAGCCACACCAATGCTATCAGTTCATGTAAGCAACTGTGCTAATTGCTGTTTTGCATATGACAATAATTGAAGTCTCTGCTATACAGCTGCATGGCAACCACATCAGTGGTATGACATTAAACCTGTGCCATACCATATAAACACTTCTACCCTGTTGATGCAGGGATGTGGTCCTCCTGTAGTTGACTGCACACTCCTATATAAGCAACCCAACCTCCATGATCCCAACACCAAAGACCCACATTTTCTTGCATCCAATGAGCTGTTGTTGATTACTATGCCTCCTACCTACCTTCTATAAGAGCGCACCACACAGCTCCAATGAGTGCATCGTGACACATAAGTTGCAAATGATATGATTATTCCCAGGCCCGCCAAAAGTTACTTGGGACGTATATGTGTGCAACAACATTGCTGCATAGCTACGTTAACACTCCCAGCCCGCACGTGCACATACAAAATGGAACCCAACTCACCTCCAATTAGGCCACTTGTAGATCTGAAGGTAAATGGAAGAGTTCAACACACAAAGGTGACAGGTCGCCGTTATCTTCAGCTCTCCTAGTGTCTGGCTGTTTTATATAAAAGTGCCTGCATTGAACAGTGTTAAGGACAACTGATCTTGGAGCATTTAGACATGCCTCAAGGCTTCTTAATACAACAGGCATTTCACATTAACCATGTAGGGATTCAAAATGCATCGTGTCAGCGCAAGCCCACACAGAGCAACGTTAATTCGGGTGGAAACTTTATGCAACCGACTGCCTTAAAAAGGAATAAAATACCCTAATCTTCCCCCAATGGTTCAGCTGTAGTTGTACTGGCGAGTGCGGAACTATGCCACACAGACCAGGGAGTTCCCATATTCAATCCCTAGTCTGTGTTGAGTTAGCTGATCTCAGCAGAGGCAAGAATTGGGCTTCTACAATTGGTCTCAGCACCCCTGGAGTAGGGATTGGGGAAAAACATTAATCCTGATTGCTATCCAATGAACCCTGCAAGAACTATGCGCTTGTGGGCATAGAGTGACGATGGCAGCAGGTTTGACTCTGACAGACCCTGCAGTTAAACAGCCTTCGATATTCACCGTCAAGAGTCACACATGAACAATAATAACATTTATATAGTGATTTTAACATAGCAAAACATCCCAAAGTGCTTTACAATTGGGGTCATACTTGAGCAAAGAGGTAGGTTTTAAGGAATCTTTTGACGGTAGAGAGAGATGTAGCAGGGTGGAGAAATTATGGGGAATTCTAGAATGAAAACTCAGCGACCAATATAATAGCAGAAGGGCAGGAGAACATACAAAACTGACGGGCAGGAAAAGACCAGCTGGTCCATCAAGCCTGCCCCACACCATCATGGCCAGACCAGCATGGCTAAACACTTAACTCCCGCGATCTCACACCCATCCCCACAGCTATGGAAGGCACAGAAGACCAGAGATGGAAGAGTGGAAGGTGCAAGCAGAGACAGAGGACTAGTGGAGATGGCAACAGTTGGAAGATGCAAGTCAAAAACAATTTTTAATTCTATACACTGACGATCAGAGAGCTAATGAAGTTTGGCAAGATTTGGGGAGATAGGCGAGTAGGATTTAATGCAAGATAGCATGACAGGGGAGGGGGGAAAGAATTCTGAATGAGTTCAATCACAGGAGGGCACAGTGCCCATCAAACCATACCTCAGGAAGGGCATCAGTTAGGGGAGAGAAGTGGAGAAAATTGGAGTGAAAAAAGATCCACGATAGACACAAAGGGTGGCAGGATAGAAATGGGAGACCGTTGGTTCATCCCTGCGAATTTGTACTTGGAACCTGCCCGGTGCTTAATGCAGCAGGAATTCAAACTTCAGAAAGCATGAGCCCCGATTTTAACCTGGGGTGGGAATCGGGTGGCCAGGTGCTGAGGCGAGATCCAACCTTCTCCATCTCGACAGCGAGGGGCTCGGGTGATTTTTACTCTCGGGCCTGAGCTGCCCACCCGTAACGGGTGGTAATTCGCAGGGAGGGGTTTCGGGAAGGAAAGGGGAGAACTGGGACTGGGGTGGCCTAAACTTTCCTCGAGACCTGGAGGACCACCCCTGCTCCTCCTGACCCCACAAGGAAAGTAAATAAACTTACCTGTGTGGGATCCTTCTGGCCTCGGATCCTCTTCCCGTTGCCTTCATCTGGTGGGAAAGCCACAACAGATTCCCCGCTCAAGACGCAGTTAAAATTGCAATCGGGGCCCCATGATGTCGTTGGACACCATTCTGCATGCTTAGAAAAAAGATCCCACTGGCTTCAGGCAGGCGTCCTTGCCGCCCGCTGAGAAGAGCAGGTTAAAATAGGAGACAGTGGGGGACTGGTATGGGACGTCGGCAGGCAAGTCACCTGGCCGATTTTAAATGCCCACCCAGTTTCCGCCAGGAGGGTAAGGTTAAAATCGCCTCCGCGATAAATGAAAATTACCGAAAAGGTGGGGTCGCCTAGCTCAGTTTCTCTCAATATATGTGTAGTAGCAAATGATTCTGTCTTACGTTTGTCATTTTAGCTCCTGTCTGCCACCAGAAACAATGAGGTGACAGAACATCAGTTGGTAGTGTTTACAAACACAACATGCCAACACCCTAACTTCTCATCTAATGGATCGCTATTTAGATGAGTGCAGCTGATTTGGCAGTGGACTGAAAGTACTTAAAAGTCCCCAACTCAAATGGCCTTAATCGTGTGGTATTGCTGCCATTCTGGAAAGTAATGTTTTGAGAATGACAGGAAGTCTCCACCAAACACAAAGCGTGCTTTGGTTCTTGGCAAGTGAGCACGACTAACGCAGATTAAATTGGGCAGGATCGAAAATACCGTAGTATTGATATGAGTAACTTTCTGCCTGCCAGCCGGCTCAATGGACTAGACCAGGCCATTTGTTGCAGTGATTGTGGAGCTTTTGCAATACTGCAAACAAGTACTGGAGCGCAGAACTGAAACAGTCCACATCTGCTGCAGCGAGTTTCACAGATTGGTCTGTCTGGAAATGTTAATCTAGTTTTGGTTAGACACTGGCAAGCCAAATGGCTTGCTTTCAAATGTCGTGACATGTGCCACTTTGCTGGACAAATAAAAAGGGGCTGCGCACCAGTTATCAGTCCAGTATAAACCTTCAACAAATAGATCTCACCACTATAAACATAATCGTTGAAAACAGACCTGGGAGTGAGGGTAGACTCGTCACTCTCAATGTCCAAACGATGCGGTGAAGCAAATACAAAAGCTAATAGAATACTGGGATATACATAGCCAGAGTAGTAGACTAGGAGGCTCCAGAGGTTATGCCAAGGACTTACAATGCCATGATCAGACCACACTTGGAGTAATGAATTCAATTCTGGTCACCACAAGAAAAAAAAAATTACAAGTATTGGCATGGGTGCTGAGAAGAACAACAAGACAGATTCCAAGAGAAGCTATGAGGAAAGTTTAAGAAAGAATGCTGTTAAGGAGGCACTTCATGCAGGTATATAAAAGACAACAACAACTTGCATTTATAAAATGACTTTAACATAAAAACCGCCCCAAGGTGCTTCACAGATAGGCTTGAGGAAACAGACTTTGAGCGTGGTATGGAGAGATTAGGAGTGACCGATGGCTTAATCAAAGAGATGGGTTTTAAGAAGCTTTTTAAAGGGGGAGCAGATGGTGGAGAGGTTTAGGAAGGGAATTCCAGAGAGGCGGAAGCAGACAGCTGACGACTCCGCCACCAAATGGTGGGAGAAGCGGAATACAAAAAAGGCCAGAGTAATAATTGTTTGGAGGGGTGATGAACGAGTGGAACTGGATACGTGTAGGAGTTGCATAAGTTGGCGTTTATAAGAGGGTGGAGGAAAGGAGACCTGCTGGGAAAGCCAGCTGGAGTAACAGTGCTGAGGTGACAAAGGCTTCAATGGCAAAAGGAGCTGTGGTAGTTCAAGGGCAGGCAATGTTGTGGAGGTGGAAGCAAGTGGTCCTTGCGGTGGTGAAGATACTGGGTCTGAAACTAAACTCAGGGCTGAACGGGAAGCCAACGCCAGTCCAGCCTGAGACAACGGCTAACAAGGGGCAAGGAATCGTTGCCAAGGTTAGTTAACAGAGGCCAAAGCCAATGGCTCTGGCCTTCCTTACGTGGAGCTAGAGGAAGTTGCAACTAATCTAAGACTGGATGTCAGACAAATAGTCTGATGGCACAGAGGCAGTCCAGGGAGGTGCTAGACAGGTACGACCTGAATCCTCATCAGAGTACATACATACAATATTAACTGGTATACACAAGGTAAATTTCCACGTGCACCAAACTGTTTCAATGTTGCAAACACTGACTACTTTGCAGGGGCTACTACCTTCCCTCATTGTTAAGAATGTTCGGTATAGGCCAAAAGCAAAAATTGCTTCGAAGCATGTTTGGCTGGTGACCAAAAACATGGCTACCACCATGTTGGGCAGCAAGCTATTTTGGATTTATGTTTATCTTACATGGCACTGCCAACAGAAGTGCAGATCAACGGGTCCCCAGCCACCTAGCAGATGGTCAATACTGTCTCAGTTGACACAAGCGTCACTGCTGGTTTGCCATTAATTTCTGACTTGCCATGAGTGACAATCCATCAATGCAAATGTGTTTTCATACTGAATCCAAGGGTTAAGTTACGAGGAGAGATTAAACAAATTGGGGCTGTATTCTCTAGAGTTTCGAAGGTTAAGGGGTGATCTGATCGAAGTTTATAAGATATTAAGGGGAACAGATAGGGTGGATAGAGAGAAACTATTTCCGCTGGTTGGGGATTTTAGGAGTAGGGGGCACAGTCTAAAAATTAGAGCCAGACCTTTCAGGAGCGAGATTAGAAAACATTTCGACACACAAAGGGTGGTAGAAGTTTGGAACTCTCTTCCGCAAACGGCAATTGATACTAGCTCAATTGCTAAATTTAAATGTGAGATAGATAGCTTTTTGGCAACCAAAGGTATTAAGGGATATGGGTCAAAGGCAAGTATGTGGAGTTAGATCACAGATCAGCCATGATCTTATCAAATGGCGGAGCAGGCACGAGGGGCTGAATGGCCTACTCCTGTTTCTATGTTCCTATTTCTTGTGGAAGTTGAGAATAGCCTTAACTCACTCAATGTGTATCATATCTGTGTTCCTGCCACTGCAGCAAGATACGCTGGTCAGCAATTTGTGGCAATAATCACTGTACAGAGCAGCTTCGTGGAAACTTTTCACAGACAAATAGCACATAGCAGCAGTTTCTATTTACAATAGAATCAATGGCCAGCAATTATCCAGATCTGCGTTAACAACAATGTGCTTTTTCAAGATAATTCATTTACAAACAAGGTAACAGTGATCAAGTGATGTCTTGGGATGGGGTCATTCAGATCTGACAAAAACATTAACTACCGAGTACCTGTCCGACTGGCTGCAATTAAGGCTGGTTTGCAAATGTCATCTGCTCATGGCTCAAACAGAAGCAATGAATCCCACAAATGCAATTTAAGCAAATTCAGACTCCACTGTTCATTTACAGAAAGATATTGTGCTTTAATCAGTACACTGTATTTGAAATGAGACAGAATCCAAATATAGTTCCGGCAGCGTGTTCTGCACCCCTGGGATCTATCTGCCTTTCTTCCGCCACATTCCCGGGCCACGGAAGCCTTCTCCTCTTTGCCAGATTTTCCCTGCTTCCCTCTGCTATTCCGCTGCAACCATTTAGACCTCCTCTGGACCAATTTCTTGTTTCTATACTTGTGTCATCACCACCTCCTTTTGCCTTGCACTATCACTTTTGTCATTTAATCACTCCTGCCCTCCACCCTGTCACAGACCTTTGTTCACTCCTCCCCACCCCACATTTTTCCCTGGCCCTGTACTTGCTTAAAATCTGTTAATCTCTAACGTCCTCCGGTTCTGATGAAAGGTCATCGACCTGAAACGTTAACTCTGCTTCTCCCGCCACAGATGCTGCCTGACCTGATGAGCGTTGTCCAGCATTTTCTGTTATTAAATACGTATCGTGTGCCCAATTAAAATAGCCTGTGGTACTGGGTAAATGCACTGTACTGGGAGATGGAGAACCAGCCACTGGCTCCTACTGCTGAAATCTTTATATGTATGGATGTTGGTTGGGCCGGGGGAAGCGAGATCAGGCGTGGCTGTGATGCTCCCAGAGGTCAAATAACCCATGAGCACCCACTACATATGTGCATAAGAAATAGGAGCAGGAGTAGGCCATACGGCCCCTCCAGCCTGCTCCACCATTCAATCAGATCATGGCTGATCTTCAACCTCAACTCCACTTTCCTGCCCGATCCCCATATCCCTTGATTCCCCCAGAGTCCAAAAATCTATCCATCTCAGCCTTGAATATACTCAACGACTCAGCATCCACAGCCCTCTGGGGTAGGGAATACTGAAGATTCACAACCCTCAGTGAAGAAATTCCTCCTCATCTCAGTTTTTATCCTGAGACTATGCCCCCTAGTTCGAGACTCTCCAGCCAGGGAAACAACCACTCAGCCTCTACCCTGTCAAGCCCTCTCAGAATCTTATATGTTTCAATGAGATTACCTCTCATTCTTCTAAACTCCAGACAGTATGGGCCCATTCTACTCAATCTCTCCTCACAGGACAACCCTCTCATCCCAGGAATTAATCTAGTGAACCTTTGATGCACCGCCTCTATGGCAAGTATATCCTTCCTTAGATAAGGAGACCGAAACTGTACACAGTACTCCAGGTGAGGTCTCAGCAATGCCCTGTACAACTGTAGTAAGACTTCCCTACTCTTGTACTCCAACCCCCTTGTAGTAAAGGCCAACATCCCATTTGCTTTCCTAATTGCTTGCTGTACCTGCATGCTAACTTTTTGGGTTTCTTGTACAAGGACACCCAAGTCTCTCTGAACACCAATATTTAATAGTTTTTCACCATTTAAAAAAATATTGCTTTTCTATTCTTCCTACCAAAGTGAATAACTTCACATTTCCCCACATTATACTTCATCTGCCACCTTCTTGCCCACTCACTTAACCTGTCTAAAGCCCTTTGCAGACTCTGTGTCCTCCTCACAGCTTACTTTCCCACCTAGCTTTGTATCATCAGCAAACTTGGATACATTACACTCGATCCCTTCATCTAAGTCATTAATATAGATTGCAAATAGCTGAGGCCCAAGCACTGATCCTTGCGGCACCCCACTAGTTACAGCCTGCCAACCTGAAAATGACCCATTTATTTCTTCTGTTTTCTGTCCATTAACCAATCCTCCATCCATGCTAATATATTACCCCCAACCCCATGAGCCCTTATCTTGTGTAACAACCTTTTATGTGGCACCTTATTGAATGCCTTTTCAAAATCCAAATATACTGCATCCACTGGTTCCTCTTTATCTACCCTGCTACTTATATCTTCAAAACATTCATTAATTTGTCAAACACAGTTTCCCTTGCATAAAACCATGTTGACTCTGCCTAATCACATTATGTTCCAAATGCCCTTTTACGACTTCCTTAATAATGGATTCCAGCATTTTCCCGATGACTGACATCAGGTTAACTGGCCTGTAGTTCCCTGTTTTCTCTCTCCCTCCTTTCTTGAATAGCGGTGTTACATTTGCTACCTTCCAATCCGTTCCAGAATCTAGGGAATTTTGGAAGATCATAACCAATGCATCCACTATCTCTGCAGCCACTTCTTTTAGAACTCTCGGATGTAGGCCATCAGGTCCAGTGGATGTAGCAGCTTTTAGTTTTTCCAGTACTTTTTCTCTAGTGATATTAATTACTTGAAGTTCCTCACTCTCATTAGCCCCTTGGTTCCCCACTATTTCTGGTATGTTTTTGTGTCTTCCACTGTGAAGACAGATACAAAATATTTGTTTAACACATCTGCCATTTCCTGATTCCCCATTATAATTTCTCCTGTCTCCACCTGTAAGGGACCAACGTTTACTTTTGCTACTCTCTTCCTTTATATAAACTTGTAGAAGCTCTTACAATCCGTTTTTATATTTCTTGCTAGTTTATTCTCATTCAATTTTCTCCCTTTTTATCAATTTTTTGGTTGTCGTTTGCTGATTTTTAAAACTCTCCCAATCCTCAGGCTTACTACTCTTCTTGGCAACATTATAGGCCTCTTCTTTTAATCTAATAATATCCTTAACTTCTTTAGTTAGCCACAGATGGATTGCTTTCCCATGGAATTTTTATTTCTCAATGGAATGTGTATTTGTTGAGAACAATGAAATATTTCTTTAAATGTTTGCCATTGTTAATCAACCGTCATACCCTTTAATCTAATTTCCCAATCTGCCTTAGCCAATTCGCCCCTCATACCTACGTAATTGGCTTTATTTAAGTTTAAGACTCTGGTTTCTGACTTAAGTATGCATTATCCATTACCTCGTAATAAAAACAGAAAATGCTGGAAACACTCAGCAGGTCAGGCAGCCTCTCTGGAGAGAGAAACCACACATTTACTATCTGTATTTATCAGATGAATTCACTATTTCTGGAGTGGTCTGGGGCAGGGGGGGGGTGGGTGGGGGTAGGCAGAAAAGATGGCAGGCTGTTTAGCTGTACAGTCTTGTATCTGCCACGATAATACACTTCAGTCACAGGCACAAAACGTACCTTCTTGGAAAATGAGTCCGGTTACAACCAGCACAGCTTTAATGCATAACTTGTACCGCACATGGTCAAAGATTGGATTTTGGGGTCTGATCTTCGAACACCAGCATAAATGAGGCATTAAACTTCTGACTGGTTAATATTAATGAATTTAAACTGCTGCTATTGCTTGGCTAATGTGTAGGCCAACTAATGGTTAACGTGTAGGTGAGTGGAGATGATGGGACCTTGAATGAATAGAAGTTTTAAGCTTCGAAAATATATTCCTCTATTCCTTCATGTAAAATCTAAAAAAATTAGCCTTCTGTGCAAGGGATGTTAGTGGGCAATAGGACATTTCCCACTTTACTCAGCCAGTGTCAGCATCAAGTACCAAAAGTCAGGTTCATAGTCTGTAGTTAGATTCAGAGTAAAGCTCCATTTTAGTCTGAATCTAACTACAAAGTTAGCTTATAATTCTGTTCCAAACTAATTCTGTTATGCAATACAATATTGGAAAATGTGAGGTTATGCACTTTGGCAGGAAAAATCAGAGAGCAAGTTATTATCTTAATGGCGAGAAACTGGAAAGTACTGCAGTACAAAGGGATCTGGGGGTCCTAGTGCAAGAAAATCAAAAAGTTAGTATGCAGGTGCAGCAGGTGATCAAGAAAGCCAACGGAATGTTGGCTTTTATTGCTAGGGGGATAGAATATAAAAACAGGGAGGTATTGCTGCAGTTATATAAGGTATTGGTGAGACCGCACCTGGAATACTGCATACAGTTTTGGTCTCCATACTTAAGAAAAGACATACTTGCTCTCGAGGCAGTACAAAGAAGGTTCACTCGGTTAATCCCAGGGATGAGGGGGCGGACATATGAGGAGAGGTTGAGTAGATTGGGACTCTACTCATTGGAGTTCAGAAGAATGAGAGGCGATCTTATTGAAACAGATAAGATTGTGAAGGGGCTTGATCGGGTGGATGCGGTAAGGATGTTCCCAAGGATGGGTGAAACTAGAACGAGGGGGCATAATCTTAGAATAAGGGGCTGCTCTTTCAAAACTGAGATGAGGGGAAACTTCTTCACTCAGAGGGTAGTAGGTCTGTGGAATTTGCTGCCCCAGGAAGCTGTGGAAGCTACATCATTAAATAAATTTAAAACAGAAATCGACAGTTTCCTAGAAGTAAAGGGAATTAGAGGTTACGGGGAGCGGGCAGGAAATTGGACATGAATTTAGATTTGAGGTTAGGATCAGATCAGCCATGAGCTTATTGAATGGCGGAGCAGGCTCGAGGGGCCGATTGGCCTACTCCTGCTCCTATTTCTTATGTTCTTATGTTCCAAAAATGCAATTCTAAAGGAGGGTCTTGTAGAACAAAGTGCAATTTAAAGCAGTTTTTTAAGCTAATTGAGACTTGCACTGGCACCGCCAGTTTGTGATGAACCAGTCAAGAGCAATGGGTTGCAATCCAAAGGCTAGCTGTCAGATAAAAAAAAATGGGTCTTTCCAGCCACCGGCATTACCAAATCTCAGTAAGTTTACCTTACCAGCCAGCTGCGCATTTCCTTAGCAATGGGAACCAGCACTGCCCACAGAGGTCTCACATAGTATTAAAATCAGCTTAAGAAAAGCACACGGAGTCAAAGCACAAGAATGTCATGAATTAGTGCCCTCCACCCAACTGCTCAGTCGGGGTGCCAAGTTCCACCCTCAGTCTGCGCTGAGTTAGCTGATCTAAGCCAGGGGACATTAGGTCACCACAATTGATCTAAACACTGAGGTTAGGGAGGGGGAAGAAAAAAAAAGTCAACCAGCACTCCAGCAGCCACTACTGGAAGTACGGGCCTGTGTTAGGCCTCTAACGTATTTATTTTTTTGCCTAATCTCTCCCTTTGTTCTCTTGATGATCTTAAATTTTTGCCCTCCAGTTACCAATTCACGGACCAGCAGAAATAATTTTCCCCTATCCACCACATCAAAACCCCATATAATTTTGAACATCTCTATCAATTCTCCTCTTAACTGTCTCTATTATAATGAAAAGAACTCCAGTTTCCTTTGTCTTTCCTCATAACTGAAGCCTTTCATCCCTCATACCATCTCAGTGAATCTCTTCTGTTCTTTCAATGGCCCTGGCCTCTCCTTCCTAAAAGAGAGAGCACCCAAAATTGGACACAATAGTCCAACTGCAACCTAACCAATGATTTGTATAGGTTTAGCATTACCTCTTTGCTTTTGTGTTCTATGCCCCAACGGCATCACAGTGTATATCCCTCCTGTCTGAAAACCATACGTTGACCAGTATTCTGTTTTCTGTCAATTAGCCAAATTCCTATCCATACAGACATACTTTGTAAATACCATACATTCAATTTTATCAGCAAATCTCCTATGCAGCATCTTGTCAAACACCTTTTGAAAATCCACATGCAAAGCGTCAACTGCGTTTCCTTTATCAATATACTCCACTTTGCCTCAAGAAAACTATTAAAAAGTGATTAAACACAACTTGCTTTTTATAAATCTGTATTGACTGTCCTCAATTAACTTTTTCTAAATGATTAATATAATCCTGTATTATGATTGCTAAATGCTTATCCACTACCAATGTTAGGCTGACTGACTGGTCTATGGTGACCTACATTTCCACTTTCTACCTTCTTGATCAGAGGTGCTACATTGCCAACCCTCCAGTCCTCCGGCACAATTTCCACATCCAAAGATGTCTGAAAGACTGTGGTTACAGCCACCACTCTTTCTTCTTGGACTTCCTCGGCATTCTAGGATGCATGCTACCATGGGCCAGTGGCTTTTCCAATTTGAGTTCTACTAACTTTATCGGACGTACTTTGGTGGTACTTTTTTTTTGCCAATTTTCTCATCTCTGGTCCTCCTTCCCTGAAGGCATTGACTCCTTGCTGGATTATGTATGCATGATTGTCAGTTATCATGTGGCACCTTGTGTGAGCCTTGACATGGAGTGTTAGTTAGCAGGTTATTTGACCGTGGGGAATCGTTCCAGCCAAGGCCGATTCTGTCCTTAGCCAATGTCCACATATACACATGTGGAGGTGATTTTCTGAGTGGGCGCTAGTGGTGGAAGAGATTTCTCACCCCCAGCATGTTCTTGGAAGATTTAAGCTGCTGATTGCAATTCCAGCAACCAGGAGCAGGAAACCTGGCCAACTTTCCTCTCCCTAACCCCGGAATACCGAGTGTTTCTATTGCCGCCCAGTCTGCTAACAGACAAGAGGCTTAAACTGGGACCCTTCCTGGTTAGTGTTATTATTTAGCAAAAACATTTCTAGCTCTATTTTGCTCCATGAGCAACAAGTAGTTGAAGACTTCTAACAATTTCAGTTTTTTGAGGAAACATTCCACAATATTCATGGGCAATTAACTGCCTTGAGGAGCTGCATAGGCCCACAACTACCCAGTGAAGTTTTAACTACTTGGAGGAATCTGTCATGGTACCACCCCGTTCGTCTCCAAACCCTGTACACATGAACTAACTTTCTAATGTAAGGAATCTTACAACACCAGGTTATAGTCCAACTGTTTTATTTGAAAATCACAAGCTTTCGGAGGCTTTCTCCTTCGTCAGGTGAGCGAGTCACACTCGCTCACCTGACGAAGGAGAAAGCCTCCGAAAGCTTGTGATTTTCAAATAAAACAGTTGGACTATAACCTGGTGTTGTAAGATTCCTTACATTTGTCAACCCCAGTCCATCACCGGCATCTCCACATCATAACTTTCTAATGCCTTTTCTTATGATGACATAAACGTAAGCACCCTCAATGGCTCAGTGAATTTATCCAGAAGGCTCCTGCTTGGAGTCGCACTCCAAAGGCGAGTCCATTACTCTCAGCCGGAGCTTCAGTTAGCCTTAGTGTCTCTGGGTAGGGCAGGGTCCTACCGTTGATCATTACTGGGGTGTGTGCGCGCGTACGAGTTTCTGAGGACAGGATCAGGCTTGGCTTTGATGTCCTCTGAGGTCAGAAAGCTTGCCAAAACTCACCGTCAAGGCTCACACATTAAGAATTGCCACTTGATGAGGTCCCAGAGAGGTGCTGGGGTCAATGGAATGACACCCAGAAAAGAGTCAACACCTTCAGAAGAGGAAAAAGGGAGAAAATTAGCTAGAGAAAGAAAGAAAATGTCATAAATTCAGTGACTACCCCGATACACAGCATCAGTAGAGTGAAATCTGTATAATCAGACACTCTTTTAAAAAAAAAATGGACACCTGCAAAAAACAGACATTTATTGAGACACCCAAATAACTTACGTGATAAAATACACAAGAGGCACTCTGAAACCACGGGCACTCGCAAATTACAAACTACAAACTGCCTTCAATGCACCAGGCCAATTTATAACTTAAAACATGGGATATAGCCCGTTGTACAGCTGCTGGATCTGGTATTTTCACTGAGTCGGTATCAATGGCACTTCCCCTTTCAGCTAGCAACCCTTTTCTGTCCCCAAATTCTCTTGGACCAGTCACTTTCGTGAGGTCAGTGTATGCCGGTCAGCGCGAGGCGGCAGCGCGCTTTGTGAAAGAAATGCAGGTTTTATGGAATGGGGAGCTCTTTACCGAGCATCCATAGCGCCAGAGCAACGGCTCCGCCCCCGGGGACGCGAAGGCTCGCACGGCTCCGCCCCCGGGGACGCGAAGGCTCGCACGGCTCCGCCCCCGGGGACGCGAAGGCTCGCACGGCTCCGCCCCCGGGGACGCGAAGGCTCGCACGGCTCCGCCCCCGGGGACGCGAAGGCTCGCACGGCTCCGCCCCCGGGGACGCGAAGGCTCGCACGGCTCCGCCCCCGGGGATGGAGCGGTTTCTCTGTCGCTATGGATGCTGGTTAAAGAACTCCCCATTCGACAAAAGCCCTTTCTTTCACTAAACCCATTGCTGCCTCGCGCTGACCTGCGTGCACTGACCTCACCAGCCTCCCGAATCAAGGAAAGCGGGTGTGAACAGCAAGAGGGGCCGCCCTTTCCTGCCCCAGTGCCGCGACCACACACTCTTTCAGCGGCTGCTGGCAGCTCCTCTTCCCCTAACCTTTCCATTGACTTCTTACCCTCAGCTTCTGATGTTGGATCAGCTTCTTTTGAGGAGCTTTGACTTTGGGGAGTGAAGGTGGATGGCTGTGCCAGCTCTCTCTCTGTCTCTCTATACGGTGATGTGGAGATGCCGGTGATGGACTGGGGTTGACAATTGTAAACAATTTTACACCACCAAGTTATAGTCCAGCAATTTTATTTTAAATTCCACAAGCTTTCGGGGGCTTCCTCCTTCGTCAGGTGAACAGTGTGGAAATGGTTTCCACACCGTTCACCTGAAGGAGGAGGAAGCCTCCGAAAGCTTTGGAATTTAAAATAAATTTGTTGGACTATAACTTGGTGGTGTAAAATTGTTTACAATTCTCTATACGGTGATGGACAGACCTGTGAGTGCCAACTATGTCTGTCTTCCTGCAGTTTCACTCTTACACATAATGTGATCTATTGTGTTTTCCTTCCCAAATCTTCCCAATCCGTTCTAAGATTTGCTTTTGGAAGCTTCAATACATCAACACAACCCCTTATCACATTTCCCCCCTTTTTTTTTGTCCTGTGACTGCCCTAATGCTGGTAAGTAGAACGGAGAAACACAGTTCATTACTGAAGTTACACTCTGCTCCAAGTGAGTGCGGTTTGAAATGAAACAGGAATTTAGACTGCAAATCTGTTTGAGCTGAACGCCTGTGTGTGGGAGGGGGATTCTTAGCATTGTTGCAGTGATTAGGTGCTGATCACAATATCAGCTGGTTCTTCAAGATTGTTGGGAAAATGTTTACAGTACATACAATGACCATTTTGAAAATAAGAACACCTGCAAAAAAAAATGACAGCTGATGCCAGTCTCTAAGGTGCCCGTAATTTACAGTTTTCACGGTACTTTAACACACACAGAGATATGGAGTGTAGAATGACAGATAATACGGCCTCAGGTGCTGCACTGAACGGATCCAAAGCCCAGTTTCAGATCCGTTCACCGTAAGGTTCATTCTTGACCAATGGGAGAAAAAAAAAGTGACTGAACCCGTTTTTGTGCATCTCCTGGGAGCTAGGTCAAGAACGAAGCCGGAGGCAGATTATCCACCCGTTCTCTCAGTCAAGACGCGTTTTTTTTAAAAAGGGAGAAGTCAATTAGAAACAAAATCTAATTTAGCGACTGAATACATTCACTGGTTGGCAATTTTTAAACTTAAAACATTACATTTGTTAATTTTTTTTGTTGCACTGAAAATTACACATGAAGCAATTAAACGTACAATGACTTGCAATGAGTATTATTCCCATTTATAGACTGCTAGCCAGGGAAAAGTTCCAGTAATTATTTGAGTGAACATGACAACAGGAATTCAATACCATTTTTGTGAAAGAGAGAGTTTAAATAACGCAAATATTACTATTCTTCATAAATATTATTCTTTGATTCTTAATTATAATTCCATTTTGTGATCGTTCATTCATTTTGCTCACTTTAAAAAATCCTTTAAAAAGAGTAAATTCCAAATATGGCATTCGGACTATTACCACAAAAAGGCCAAGTACTCATTACGGCAAAAGTCATCAGAGGGTTGAAAATAGGCAGCTTTATATTTATATATAGATGGACAGGATCTAGAGAAAAACTGAGCACAGGGAACCAATTCAGAAAATGCATATCCTACTAATACAAAAGGAGCGAGACAGGAGCGAGAAATATTCTTTGTCTCAACGAAAGGAGGAAGAGGTTTGTTAACAAGCGGCAGTTCAGTGGAATCTTAAGACAGTTCTCCAGACCTTCGGCTAACTCAACTGGCAACTGACCAAACAAATGCTTTAATACAATTGAAGCAAGTTGCTAGGGCCGCCAGGACTGCATTAGCAGAATATCTGCAGTGAACATTACACACTTTCAGAGTCGCCGGCAACCACTCTACTCCTTCTTTCTATTCGCCTAGAATCTATTACGGATAACCTCATCCTATCACTTCCATGTTATAATGTAGAGATGCCGGTGATGGACTGGGGTGGATAAATGTATGGAATCTTACAACACCAGGCTGTTGGACTATAACCTGGTGTTGTAAGATTTCTTCCATGTTACAAGCAGCAATGTACAAAATGTAACTAAGAATAAAAACAGACAAACATTTTTCATTTCATCAACACCCTGGTTTACAGATTCTTAAGCGGTTTAAGCTACTTGGTGGGTAGAGGCACACCTCAATGGAGGACTAGGCCATACAGATATGGCTGTCTATGCTGAGTCAATTGATCTCAGTCAGTGCAGCACCTGAGACCATATTATCTTTGTCATTCTACATAACTTATCATTGGAATTGGCCACACTTGTAAATATTAGTCATGAATAAACTGGTTGATATCGTCGTGTATGAAATTTATATTTCAATGATACACAGCAATAGAATTAGAGAGAACAGCACTTTGAAGTCAGTTTTATGATGGTGCAAACAGACCAAAGCTTTATTTTTCTTTAAAAAAAAATACGAGAGCCATTTTATTCTACTACCCAAGTAAGTGATGTAAGTAAATTCCCATAAAAGACCTGAGTTTCTTTTACACAGCAGCCTGGTCTAATAGAGCAAGCCAACTGAGGTATTCGCCTGCACTTAAGTGAAACGAGTCTTCTCGTAAACTGGTTGCACTATAGGGAGTCCAACATTCATGTGCAGGCTGTTCCCGACATTTAGGCCAGTGGGCATTCGGTGAGCAGTGACTTTGTGTCCTGATATCATCCGCCTGTGATGACTTCATGACAGCACCACTGAAACGTGCCTCTGCTGCTGAAGCGCCTCGTTTCCTAGACCCCAGTAAGGCGGGCAGCAAATGGAAAAAACTCAATAAGAAGGTTCGTCCTCGCCACAATCCAAAAATATCCAGCAGGTTTACACAGATGTGCTGCCAGCTGCAAGATCGTTAGCCAAGGAACAATACAATTGCAGTAGGTAGGGGCAGGACCAGGAACAGTAGGGTAGGAAAACGCATAGGCTCGAAGCAGCCATGTTTTCCCCTGCTAAAACGTGAGGTCAGTTCATTTAAGTATTTTGCTGGCACTCACTGCGTGCAGTGCAAGGCGTGCTAAGGAGGCCTCGGGGGCAGGAGCCGGGGAAAGGCTACTGACTGGCCAAATGTTGCTGTTACTTTTGTTTTGTTTCAGTGCCTAAGGACTTAGGGCCCAATGCAGCAAGGAGACATAATATGGGAAATGGCCAACCAGTTGTAACATTTCCCCTCTCCCTCCCCTAAACCACTAGTTCTGCACAGGCGCTGAGTGATCTCAGCCTGTGAAGGACCAGAGGTGGTATAATTGGCCTCCTGGGCTAGAGAGAGACTTATAATCATTATCGAGTGACTGGAGAGTACACACGTCAGACAAGAAAGAAAGAATTGGACTTATATAGCATATAATTAAGTCTCCAAAACATTACAAAATGCTTCACATTTAATGGATTAATTTCAAATGGAGTGACTATTATATAGATAAATGCAGTAATTTGTACACAGCAAGATCTCACAAATGGCAATTAAATGAGTGACCAGCTAATCTGTTTTTGGTGTTGCTGATTGAGGAAAGAATGTCAGCTAGGACTTTGGTGAACTTTTTGCTTTTCTTTGAAATGCTTTGAGTTTTTCCGATATCTACCTGAACCACAGGGGACTTAGTTTAACATCTCATCCAAAAGACGGCACCTCTGACAACTCAGCACCTCCTCAGTACTGCACTGAAGTGTCAACCTAGCTTATGTACTCAAGTCCTGGAATGAAGTGCCTACACAGACTTGTCACTGAATACTCTAGAGGCGGAGTCAGCTTCTTTGCCAAAACCGCTCGCATGATTAAGCAATTGGTGAAAAGTTACGGTTGGCATTGTGCTGAAGACAGATGTCCATCTTGTAGCTGCTGAGGAAACTCAAGACTTGAGACGACAATGGATTAAAAGGCATTATTTGGAGACTGGGCATGAGAACATACACTCATATATCCAGGTATCAGTGCCTGGCATGATTGGGTTGCAGAGGCAAGCAGCAGCTGCAGCAAACTGGTGGAACTGGTGTGATGGGGAATGGTGTGTGTCCAAGCCATGGTCAGGAGGACTGTGGCAATAAACTGATACATTTTATAGCGAGTTGTGCTACCCACCAAGCCGCTCATGAAGAGCTCCTAGTAATTGGCTGTCCACATAGCAAGGCTCAAACCCATGCTTGTTAACTGTCTAAAGACCAACTAGTGACTATCGTCTGGAGGGGGTGGGGAGAGGGGATGGAGAAAAGTGGGGTGTCTTTGGGCTCAAGATGACAAATCTGGGTGACGGAAGTTTGGAACCAAGTGAACTCTCTGAGGCAGACTCATTAAAAAGGTCCCCTGCGGTACCCTAGGACACTGCTGATAACTGAGCAGGTTCAATAATGGAACCTGGAGGGGTACACCCCTCAACTGGGCTGGGATTCTTGCCGGTTGGCTTCAGATAACCTCAGAAGCCAATGCCCCAATTTAAAGGGCGATCCTGTCTGGGCAAGTAGCAGGAAACATACCCTGTGCTCTGTGCTGGTAGGCCACGCAGCAGGTTAGCTGGTTAAACTCCAGCAATAATCCCGTGCACAGTTTGGTGGCGGGGGGGGGGGTGGAAGAGGGGGCAGTGCTGAGCTTTGGCTACTGCGAACCTGTATGTAAACTCGCTGGGCTTGGAGCAGTGCGGTGTTTCCCTATAAGAGTGCGCACTCTACATTAAGCAAACAGAAACTCTACCTGTGTGGACTTCTCAGCTGCTTAATTTGAGGATTCAAACCCAGTGATCACTTTCCACTCGTGCCATACATCAAGCTGACCACAATAAAAAGGGACCGGAACATGAGCCAACAAACAAACGTAGAGCACTGCCACCTGAGAAATTTAACACTTAATAACAGGATCAGTCTTAAATACATTACCAAAATATAATTGAGATCAAGTTTTAGTCAGATCTCAAACTGAATGTTTTTTTATTATTATGTAGTTGTTCACTTGTATTCACTATTTGTGGTGATCACACAAACAGGATTCACGAACCAGTCATAAAACACTCGTGGTCACATTGTGGTCACAGTAACTGGAACTGGAACACAGACATGTGCACCAGACTTTGGCATAAGATTGGAAAAATGTGAATAACTTTAAACCCAACTGTTGAAATAACAGTCTTTCATTCTCTGAAGGCTCTGTTGGTAAAACATAGCACAGGTGGCAGCCATTTGGCCCATCGTGCCGCCTCTTTGAAAGAACATAAGTAGGAGCGGGAGTAGGCCATTCGGCCCCTCGAGCCTGCTCCGCCATTCAATAAGATCATGGCTGATCTTCAACCTCAACTCCACTTTCCCGCCCTATTCCCTTATCCCTTGATTCCCTTAAGAGTCCAAAAATCCATCGATCTCAGCCTTGAATATATTCAACGATTCAGCGTCCACAGCCCTCTGGAGTAGAGAATTCCAAAGTTTCACAACCCCGAGTGAAGAAATTCCTCCTCATCTCAGTCTTAAATGGCTGACCCCTTGTCCTGAGACTATGCTCCCTAGTTCTAGAAGCAGCTATCCAATTAGTCCCACTCCCCAGCTCTTTCCCCGTAGCCCTGAAAACTTTTCTTTACGTATGTATCCACTTCCCTTTTGAAAGTTACTACTGAATCTAATTCCACCACCCTTTCCAGATCATATCAACTCACTGCATTAAAAACATCTCATCTACCCCCTGGATTTTTTCCAATTATCTTAACCCTGTGCCCTCTGGTTACCGATCCTCCTGCCAATGGAAACAGTTTCTCCCCATCTACTCTATCAAAACCCCATATAATTTTGAACACCTCTATTAAATCTTATTGTCTAGACTCTCACGTCAATAGCAGCCATTGGGGCACCTGGCTGTCAGTGCCATGCACTGTACCCAGCAAGTCAGTGCCTTCAGAAGAGATGGGGAGAAAATTTGATAAAATGCACCTTATGGCATTGTACAGTGCCATATATAAAGAAAAACCTGCATTTACACAGTGCATTTGCAGTATTTTATTTTTACTTCTGTTTATCAAATTTTCTTCTCTCCTCTTCTGAAGGCACTGACTTGCTGGGTACAGCTTTATGGCACGGACAGTGAGGTGCTCCAGTGGCTATTATTGATGTGGGAGCCTCCACAATAAGCAACAAAGGGCATCACAGCTGAGGCCATTCCTGGCCGCACTACATCTCCATACATGTAGGCTGGTGTCTTCACCCCCCCCCAACCCACCGAGTACGTCCTTCCTTCCTCTCTCTCTCTCACACCCCGCACAGGGACGAGACCCCATTGAAAACTGAGCAGTCTTTGTTAAATTGAGTGAAGGATCAATGTCTTGGCACAAAACACTATCCTCTTTTACATCTGAGTTATTTCTCCTGCAATGTAAGGAAAGCAACCATGAAACAATTGTAGCGAAACAATGGAATACTTTTACCTACCATTTTTTATTGTTAACCTCACAAAACAATGTGGTTGGTTATCCTATCTGTCTCATCAACAGGTCTCTTGATTGCTGCTGATTGTATCAGGGAACTAAACTGATGCAATACACAAATAATAAGTGTGTGGGAACCAACCCAAAGGCCAGGTCATAAGGCAAATATCAGCAGCTTACATGTGTATCTGAAAACGTTACCTAAAGAATTAACTTCTCTCCAGGGATGCTCATTAACCTGCTGCATCTCCAGCATTCTCAGTTTTTGTTCCAGATTTCAAAGCGTCCGTAATATTCCGCTTCTTGCTTATGTGTGTATAATCGTATTAACATCTTTATACAGGGAGGCAAAAGACCAAAAGATAGGACTTCAGATCCTAATATATTCAAGTGGTTTATGCAATTAAATGTCATGTAGGCTACAGAGTAGGTTTAAAATAATTCTTTAACTCAAGTGGGAGTGTCGTGGGGCATTCTGTTGCACTGGAAAAAAATCCAATACAGACTTGCTTTCTGTCACTGCACCAGGTTATTACCATAGAAACTTTGAACTTCCTGCACTATTGTGTTGCTGTTGTACACTCAACATAATTAATTTTCGGAAGTGTTTGTCGGTGTAAATCCCTGGGGGATGTCATGCTTTATAATTGTCTCGAGTTACTGGTATCTACCATTTCATATCAGCTCAGATTATGTCTATTGAAGGACAATGATCACATACCCCCAAGTTTGTTTGCTGATCACTACCTGCACACTCCTGTGATATGGTGCATTGTGCTGTCAAATTAGATTCTGATAGATGACTACGCAGAGAGTTGGATGGCAACAATTCAGATCAAGCAATTTGTTTGACACTGAACTACAAGAATGATGCTGGAACAGTTGATTAACATGAGCAGAACCACAAGACTGAATTACTGGTTTAACCTCAACGACAGACAACTGCCTATTTATTTCGTTTTTAAAAAACTATTTATCCTCAAAACAGTTGGCACGGTCAGTACACTAGAAGCAGGATAAGGACAGTAGAGTGGGATGACATGTTGCAGTGAAAACCTTTGGTGCCAATGATATCTCATTCCGCAAGTTTCCTATCTCAGCCATGTTGCAGCGAGGCCAGGCGTGACCTTATGTCGGCCATGGCTCAGTGGGTAGCACTCTCGCCGCTGAGCCAGGAGGTTGTGGGTTCAAGTCCCACTCCAGGCTGACACTCCAGTGCAGCACTGAGGGAGTATTGCACTGTCGGAGGTTCAGTCTTTCGGATGAGGCGTTAAACCGGGGCCCCATCGGCCCTCTCAGGCGGGCATAAAAGATCCCGTGGCATTATCTGGTCATTATCACATTGATGTTTGTGGGACCTTGCTGTGTGCAAATTGGCTGCTGCGTTTCCTACATTACAATAGTGACTACACTTCAAAAGTACTTCATTGGCAGAAAAGCGGTTTGGGACGTCCTGAGGTCGTGAAAGGCGTTATATAAATGCAAGTCTTTCTTTCTCATTGGGCAAGAGTAGAGTCTTGCACAGTTTCAAACACCCTGCTTCACAGCAACATTGGCCGTGGGCTGGAAATAGGTCTTCTGTTGGTCTAAAACACTGCAAGTGGAGTGTGGTGCTAAGAAGAGAGGCAAAAAAATACTGAGAACAATAGTAATCTCACCCTAACCCCCCCACCCCCTCCATCCATCCTCCCTCTGAAAACCTCCCCACAACACAAGCAGTGACAAGTCAGACATATTAATTGTGAAGCACTGCGATATCGGAACTGAAGATATATGGGATACTGTAACAGTACAGTATGAAGGTTTAGATAAACAATAAGCAGACAGCTGCAGATGCTGGAAATCTGACACAATAACAGAAAATGCTGGGAACACTCAACAGGTCAGTCGGCCTCTGTGGAGAGAACAGAAGAGTTAACCTTGCATGAGCAGAGCTTTCTACAGAACAAAGTCTGACAAAGGGTCGACACCTGGAATGTTAACTCATCTGTTCTCTCGAGAGACGATGACTGACCTGCTGAGTGTTTCCTTGATAGTTTATGTTTCTGACAATAGAAGTAAAATGTTGAGTATTAAGTGCTTTCAGTTACGGTAGAAACTAAATTACAGTCTTATATCAGCAACAGCATTGTAACAGGTCGTTAACAGCAATACGCAGTACTTTTCCAATCATAGGAAAATAGGAACAGGAGTAGGCCATTCAGCCCCTCGTGCCTGCTCTGCCATTTGATAAGATCATGGCTGATCTGTGATCTAACTCCATATACCTGCCTTTGGCCCATATCCCTTAATACCTTTGGTTGCCAAAAAGCTACCTATCTCGCATTTAAATTTAGCAATTGAGCTAGTATCAATTGCCGTTTGCGGAAGAGAGTTCCAAACTTCTACCACCCTGTGTGTGTTGAAATGTTTTCTAATCTCGCTCCTGAAAGGTCTGGCTCTAATTTTTAGACTGTGCCCCCTACTCCTAAAATCCCCAACCAGCGGAAATAGTTTCTCTCCATCCACCCTATCTGTTCCCCTTAATATCTTATAAACTTCGATCAGATCATCCCATAACCTTCTAAACTCCAGAGAATACAACCCCAATTTGTATAATCTCTCCTCGTAATTTAACCCTTGAAGTCCGGATATCATTCTAGTAAACCTACGCTGTACTCCCACCAAGGCCAATATGTCCTTCCGAAGGTACAGTGCCCAGAACTGCTCACAGTACTCCAGGTGCAGTCTAACCAGGGTTTTGTATATCCGCAGCATAACTTCTGCCCCCTTGTACTCTAGTCCTCTAGATATAAAGGCCAGCATTCCATTAGCCTTCTTGATTATTTTCTGCACCTGTTCATGACACTTCAATGATCTATGTGCCTGAACCCCTAAGTCCCTTTGGACATCCACTGTTTATAACTTTTTACCATTTAGAAAGTACCCTGTTCTATCCTTTTTTGATCCAAAGTGGATGACCTCACATTTGTCTACATTGAATTCCATTTGCCACAATTTTGCCCATTCACCTAATCTATCAATATCGCTTTGTAATTTTATGTTTTCATCTACGCTGCTTACAATGCCACCAATCTTTGTGTCATCGGCAAACTTAGATATGAGACTTTCTATGTCTTCATCTAAGTCGTTAATAAATATTGTGAATAATTGAGGCCCCAAGTCAGATCCCTGCGGGACTCCACTAGTCACATCCTGCCAATGTGAGTACCTACCCATTATCCCTACTCTCTGTCGCCTTTCGCTCAGCCAACTTCCTAACCAAGTCCGTACTTTTCCCTCTATTCCATGGGCTTCTATCTTAGCTAACAGTCTCTTATGTGGGACCTTATCAAATGCCTTCTGGAAGTCCATATAAATAACATCCATCGACATTCCCCTGTCCACTACTTTAGTCACCTCTTCAAAAAATTCAATCAGGTTTGTCAGGCACGACCTACTTTTCACAAATCCATGCTGGCTCTCTGATTAACTGAAAATTCTCGAGGTGTTCAGTCACCCTATCCTTAATTATAGACTCCAACATTTTCCCCACAACAGATGTCAGGCTAACTGGTCTATAATTCCCTGGTTTCCCTCTCTCCTTTCTTAAAAAGCGGAGTGACATGTGCAATCATCCATTATATCTCTAACATTGCCCTTTCTCCACCACCGCCTCAGCCTATCAGCTGCTGAAACCCTCATTCATGCTACTGTTACCTCCAGACCCGAGTATTCCAATGCTCTCCTGGCCGGCCTCCCATTTTCCACCCTCCATAAACTTGAGCTCATCTAAAACTCTGCCCCCCGTATCCCAACTCGCACCAACTCCCATCCATCCATCTGTGCTCAATGACCTACATAGGCTCCTGGTCAGCAATGCCACAAATTTAAAATTCTCATCCTTGTGTTCAATCCCTCCATGGCCTCGCCCCTCTCTACCTCTGTAACCTCCTCCAGCCCGGCAACCTTCCGAGAACTCTGCGTTCCTCCAATTCTGGCCTCTTGTGCATCCCTGATTTCCTTCACCCCTCCACTGGCGGCCGTGCCTTCAGCAGCCTAGGCGCTAAGATCTGGAATTCCCTCCCCCAACCCCTCTCTCTTCCTTTAAGACACTCCTTAAAACCTACCTCTTTGACCAAGCTTTTGGTCACCTGTCCTAATGTCTCCTTCATGTGGACCGGTGACAAATTTTGTCTGATAACCCTTCTGTGAAACGTCTTGGGAAGTTTTATTATGTGAAAGGAAGTTATATAAATACAAGTTGTTGTTGTTATCCAGAACATTTTGTAGGCAACAGATTTGGATTACTGAGGGTTCAGTTAACTGGAAGACATAAGTCATGCTTAGAAGTGAGTAGGGGATGTGCAATTGGTTCTGAAAAAGGTGTCTCTTTACCAAGTCTAAATTTAGCAAAACTAAAAAAAAGTGTACAGTATAGGGTGGCCACATTCCAGAACGGTCTATTCCAGAGGGGGGCTGATCACATCCATAATTCTATGAGCTGAAACCAGGCTAATTTTTCCAGGAACACTGCCAAAATATTGCATCTTACTCATATATCAAGTTTAATGCATGCAATTTAACACGTGTACTGGCGCATGAACTTAGGGAGGGGGGGAGGGAGTCAGTCAGTTTTCAGAATGCAGAGATTGTGCACTCGGACATTTTTTTACATGTCCCAGTCAAAACCCTCGGAAGCCGCAGAATTAAGCTGATGTCTCCATTACCTTACAGCACCGCTGCCAACCCCAGTCCTGTCTTCAGTGGCAGCATTGCAAGGTAGAACTCTGCTGTTCCCAGAGGTGCCAAGACCTACCCGGAGAGGTCATTTTTGCCAAGTACTCTGGAGGCAGCTGTGCTCCCAGCAGCAAAAATGAATGCTGCTGCCAGAGGAGTGGCTGACATCAGTTCTGGCTGTGAAAGGGCCCATACAGGTCACCATTGATGTTTCTTACTCACTGGCCACACAGAACTTCTCCACTCACTACAGAAGGCTTACTATTACTACCACCACTACTACTGCTACAACTACAACAACAACTTGCATTCACGTGGCACCTTTAACACAGAAAACGTCCGGTGGTGCTTCACAGAAGCACGAGGGAAAAGTGGATAAACAGCCAAGAAGGAATGTGAATTTAAAATAAAATTGCTGGACTATAACTTGGTGTTGTAAAATTGTTTACAATAGCCAAGAAGGAGTGGGTGACCAAAAGCTTAGTCAAAGAGGTGGCTTTTAAGGAGGGCCTTAAAGCTAATGGAGTCAAAGGAACGGAGAGTTTGGGAGGGGTGTTTGGTAGCGCTCAAGGAGCTTGAAGAGATAGGGAAGATCAAGGTCTTGGAGGGATTTAAATACATATGAACAAGCTGAACTTGGTGCAGGGTAGCATATGGGCAGCAGAGTTTTGAATGAGCTGGAGTTTATGGAGGATTTCAGTGCCAGACAGAGTGAAGTAGGAGGAGGCGGCAGGTGATGTTACGGAGGTGGAACGAGGCAGTCTTTGCAATGGAGAGGAAAGCTCCATTCAGAGTCAAATAGGACACTGAGGTTGCGAACAGTCTAGTTCAGCCTGAAGCAGTGTCCAGGAAAGGGAATGGAGACAAGAGTTTGTGAGCAGGACTGAAGGAGGTGGCTTTGGTCTTCCCTGTGTTTAGCTGGAAGAAATTGGACACATCCAAAATTGGATGTCAGTCAAACAGTCTGGCAGCACAGAGGCAGTAGAGGGGTCAAAACAGGTAGTGGAGAGATAGAGCTAGGTATCATCCATAGATTAATATAGGGATAGATAGAAGTTGACCCCACGTCTGTGGATGATGTTGCCAAGAGGCAGCATTTAGACAAGGAAGCAGAGGGGACCAAGTATGGATCCTTGGGGGCTCTGTGGGTGATGGTGCAAAATGGGAAGATAAGCCATTTCTGGAGATGCTCTGGCTATGATCAGATGGGAAAGAGTGGAATCAAGCAGTCCCACTAAGCTAGACAGCAGAGGACAGGCGTTTTTTAAAATTTGTTCATGGGATGTGGGCGTCGCTGGCGAGGCCGGCATTTGTTGCCCATCCCTAATTGCCCTCGAGAAGGTGGTGGTGAGCCGCCTTCTTGAACCGCTGCAGTCCATGTGGTGAAAGTTCTCCCACAGTGCTGTAGGAAGGGAGTTCCAGGATTTTGACCCAGCGACGATGAAGGAACGGCGATATATTTCCAAGTTGGGATGGTGTGTGACTTGGAGGGGAACGTGCAGGTGTTGTTCCCATGCGTCTGCTGCTCTTGTCCTTCCAGGTGGTAGAGGTCATGGGTTTGGGAGGTGCTGTCGAAGAAGCCTTGGCGAGTTGCTGCAGTGCATCCTGTGGATGGTACACACTGCAGCCATGGTGCGCCGGTGGTGAAGGGAGTGAATGTTTAGGGTGGTGGACGGGGTACCAATCAAGTGGGCTGCTTTGTCCTGGATGGTGTCGAGCTTCTTGAGTGTTGTTGGAGCTGCACTCATCCAGGCAAGTGGGGAGTATTCCATCACACTCCTGACTTGTGCCTTGTAGATGGTGGAAATGCTTTGGGGAGTCAGGAGGTGAGTCACTCGCCGCAGAATACCCAGCCTCTGACCTACTCTTGTAGCCACAGTATTTATATGGCTGGTCCAGTTAAGTTTCTGGTCAATGGTGACTCCCAGGATGTTGATGGTGGGGGATTTGGTGATGGTAATGCCATGAATGTCAAGGGGAGGTGGTTAGACTCTCTCTTGTTCGAGATGGTCATTGTCTGGCACGAATGTTACTTGCCACTTATGAGCCCAAGCCTGGATGTTGTCCAGGTCTTGCTGCATGCGGGCTCAGACTGCTTCATTATCTGAGGGGTCACGAATGGAACTGAAC
This sequence comes from Heptranchias perlo, assembly GCF_035084215.1. Classification (NCBI taxonomy): domain Eukaryota; kingdom Metazoa; phylum Chordata; class Chondrichthyes; order Hexanchiformes; family Hexanchidae; genus Heptranchias; species Heptranchias perlo. The sequence goes on along the minus strand of NC_090327.1, from coordinate 132,889,155 downwards.
ACTGTGCAATCATCAGCAAACATCCCCATTTCTGACCTTATGATGGAGGGAAGGTCATTGATGAAGCAGCTGAAGATGGTTGGGCCGAGGACACTGCCCTGAGGAACTCCTGCAGCAATGCCCTGGGGCTGAGATGATTGGCCTCCAACAACCACTACCATCTTCCTTTGTGCTAAGTATGACTCCGGCCACTGGAGAGCTTTCCCCTGATTCCCACTGACTTCAATTTTACTAGGGCTCCTTGGTGCCACACACGGTCAAATGCTGCCTTGATATCAAGGGCAGTCACTCTCACCTCACCTCTGGAATTCAGCTCTTTTGTCCATGTTTGGACCAAGGCTGCAATGAGGTCTGGAGCCAAATGGCCCTGGCAGAACCCAAACTGAGCATCGGTGAGCAGGTTATTGGTGAGTAAGTGCTGCTTGATAGCACTGTCGACGACACCTTCCATCACTTTGCTGATGATTGAGAGTAGGCTGATGGGGCGGTAATTGGCCGGATTGGATTTGTCCTGCTTTTTGTGGACAGGACATACCTGGGCAATTCTTCACATTGTCAGGTGGATGCCAGTGTTGTAGCTGTACTGGAACAGCTTGGCTAGAGGCGTGGCTAGTTCCTGGAGCACAAGTCTTCAGCATTACAGCCGGAATGTTGTCGGGGCCCATCGCCTTTGCTGTATCCAGTGCACTCAGCCGTCTCTTGATATCACATGCAGTGAATTGAATTGGCTGAAGACTGGCTTCTGTGATGGTGGGGATATCGGGAGGAGGCCGAGATGGATCATCCACTCGGCACTTCTGGCTGAAGATGGTTGTAAAACGCTTCAGCCTTGTCTTTTGCACTCACGTGCTGGACTCCGCCATCATTGAGGATGGGGATGTTTACAGAGCCTCCTCCTCCCGTTAGTTGTTTCATTGTCCACCACCATTCACGACTGGATGTGGCAGGACTGCAGAGCTTTGATCTGATCCGTTGGTTGTGGAATCGCTTAGCTCTGTCTATAGCATGTTGCTTCCGCTGTTTAGCATGCATGTAGTCCTGAGTTGTAGCTTCACCAGGTTGGCACCTCCTTTTTAGGTATGCCTGGTGCTGCTCCTGGCATGCTCTTCTACACTCCTCATTGAACCAGGGTTGATTCCCTGGCTTGTTGGTAATGGTTGAGTGAGGAATATGCCGGGCCATGAGGTTACAGATTGTGCTGGAATACCATGCTGCTGCTGATGGCCCACAGCACCTCATGGATGCCCAGTTTTGAGTTGCTAGATCTGTTCTGAATCTATCCCACTTAGCACGGTGGTAGTGCCACACAACACGTTGGATGGTATCCTCAGTGCGAAGACGGGACTTTGTCTCCACGAGGACTGTGCGGTGGTCACTCCTACCAATACTGTCATGGATAGATGCATTTGCAACAGGTAGATTGGTGGGGACGAGGTCAAGTAAGTTTATCCCTCATGTTGGTTCGCTCACCACCTGCCGCAGACCCAGTCTAGCAGCTATGTCCTTCGGTAGCACCACTACTGACCAGCTCGGTCAGTAGTGGTGCTACCGAGCCACTCTTGGGGGTGGACATTGAAGTCCCCCACCCAGAGTACATTCTGTGCTCTTGCTACTCAGTGCTTTCTCCAAGTGATGTTCAACATGGAGGAGGACTGATTCATCAGCTGAGGGAGGGCGATAGGTGGTAATCAGCAGGAGGTTTCCTTGCCCATGTTTGACCTGATGCCATGAGATTTCAACGTTGAGGACTCCCAGGGCCACTCCCTCCTGACTGTATATCACTGTACCGCCACCTCTGGTCAGTCTGTCCTGCCGGTGGGACAGGACATACCCAGGGATGGTGATGGAAGAGTCTGGGACGTTGGCTAAAAGGTATGATTCTGTTAGTATGGCTGTGTCAGGCTGTTGTTTGACTAGTCTGTGGAACAGCTCTCCCAATTTTGGCACAAGTCCCCAGGAAGATGGTGTGGTGGACCGTTGCAAAGCCAGCAGCGATCTTGACGGAGAAAAGGAGGGATAATGGTCACGGTCGCAGAGAATGTTGTTTGCGACTTTGGTTTGGGAACCTGATTGGAGCAACTCAAATGGGGAGAGATGGGTATGATCTTGGAGGCGACGACGCATTCAAGGACAATGGAGAGGTAAGGGAGGTTTGAAGGTGGGGTGATAGTTAGTGGGCAGAGAGATTGCGGGTGGGTTTTTTTTTTGAGGAGAGGGTGATGAAAGTGGTTTTGAAAGGAAAGGGTCAGTACCTGAGGCGAGGGAAACCATTTACAACGTCGGCTAGCACAGGAGTCAGGAAGAGATGTTCTGTGGCTAGGAGTTTAGTGGGAATGGAGTAAAGGAAGAAGGAGGTGGGTCTCATGGATGAGATAAGCTTGAAGAGGGAATTTGGGAAGCGGGGGGATGATATGGGGGGAAAAACTAGAGAGGAGCAGTAGCCAAAAAAATGAACTACAATATTAAAAGGTCGTCAAAGAGACACATCTAATAAGAGATATAATCAAGCCTGAGTTTCTAAAAAAAATCTAAGGAAATAGTGGTGTTTGGTTAGATCGTGATACCGCTGCTGCGATGGAACAATGGACAAGCCGGCGGTGTTTTATTCACAAGATACCATGCGGGGTAGTCCCACAGCCCCATGTGGGTGAACGGTGTATTTTCCTTCCATCGTTTCCACCTCTTCCATATAATTATATCTATCAGGAAAGTTTGAACAGGCTGGGACTCTTTTCTCTAGAAAAGGGAAGATTGAGGGGTGACCGGATAGAGGTCTTTAAGATTATGAAAGGATTTGAAAAGGTAGACGTAAAGATGATGTCTCCACTTCTGGGGGAGACCAGAATTAGGCCGTAAATATAAGACAGTCACTAATAAATCCAATCGGGAATTCAGGAGAAACGTCTTAACGAATATACGAATTAAGAGCAGGAGTAGGCCATTCGGCCCCTCGAGCCTGCTCTGCCATTTGATAAGATCATGGCTGATCTGATTGCGACCTCAACCCTACATTACCGACTATAACCTTTGACTCCCTTGTTAATCAGGAATCTATCTAACTCGGCTTTAACAATATTCAATGACCCTGCCTCCACCGCTCTCTGGGGAAGGGAGTTCCACAGACTCACCACCCTCAGAGAAAATTTGTTTTCCTCATCTCCATCTTAAACGGGAGACCCCTTATTTTTAAACTGTGGCCCCTAGTTCTAGTCTCTCCCACAAGGGGAAACATCCTCTCAGCATCTACCCCTTCTAGTTCCCCCAGGATCTTATATGTTTCAATAAGATCACCTCTCATTCTTCTAAACTCCAGCGCATACAGTCCCAACTTGTCCAACCTTTCCTCATAAGATAACCCCCTCATCCCAGGAATCAGTCAAGTGAACCTTCTCTGAACCGCCTCCAAAGCAATTATGTCCTTTACACAGAGAGTGGTCAGAATGCGGATCTCGCTAGCACAAGCAGTAGTTGAAGTGACTGGCATAGATGCATTTAAGGGGAAGCTGGATTAAACACAGGAGAGAGGAGGGAATGCTAATAAGGTTAGATGAAGAAGGGTGGGAGAAGACTCATGTGGAGCATGGACCTGTTGGGCCAAATGGCCTGTTTCTGTGCTGTATATTCTATGTGATTCTTAATAACATTTCAAGCATGTTCTGAAGGTGACAAAAGGCCTGCAATGTTTACAAGGGTTGAACTGAACTACTTGTTTTCCAGTTGGTTGCCGTTTTTCTCCCCCCCACCACCATGAAAGAAATTCCACTTGCTGCAGTTTCATGGTCACCAATGTTTCTTGTCCAAGTAAACATTTTTCATACATGAGCACGAACGGAGAGTGCCGAAGGCTATTCCACCACGAGGGGCGAACCAGGCGACCCTGATCGTGTTCTCACTGAACGTCCGCACACCCGCTTTCCAGCGGCGATCTAAGGGTCCGGGACCTTCCTGGTCTATATAGCTCAGATTCACAGGGCAGTACATTGACCATGAGTTTTATTTTGAGGGACGGGGGGGGGGGGGCCCACATTGTTTCCAATAAAAATCCCCATCCACAGTGATTTTCAAATGCAGTCGAATACTTTTGAATAGAGTCCACAGCCATGTCATGTGACCACAGGAGTATGCATGCCTTGCATGCTTCAAATAGCTGCCATGAAAAATGAAATATTAGAAGGTTTTTTTATTTAAAAATAAAAACTTGTGGCATAAAGTACTCGGTGGATAAACAAATGCTTATTTGTTACTAAACTTTCATGTGAATTATGCAGTCTCCTTCGCAAGCGGGTTAAATCTGATAATCCACAGATATCCATTACCGTATCTTTAATTTTTCCAGCTGTATTATTCAGGATTTTCCAATGTCTTGGGTGGAAGTTGAAGCAATTTAGTGCGTGGGCTGGATACAGTATTGGGGGGGGGGGGGGGGGGGGCGGAATCACTGCCTGACTTCCAGCACCAGTCAGGATGTTCCCAAAGATGGGTGAAACTAGAACGAGGGGGCATAATCTTAGAATAAGGGGCTGCTCTTTCAAAACTGAGATGAGGAGAAACTTCTTCACTCAGAGGGTGGTGGGTCTGTGGAATTTGCTGCCCCAGGAAGCTGTGGAAGCTACATCATTAAATAAATTTAAAACAGAAATAGACAGTTTCCTAGAAGTAAAGGGAATTAGGGGCTACGGGGAGCGGGCAGGAAATTGGACATGAATTTAGATGAGATTAGGATCAGATCAGCCATGATCTTATTGAATGGCGGAGCAGGCTCGAGGGGCCGATTGGTCTACTCCTGCTCCGATTTCTTATGTTCTTATCTGTAACGCTGTGAGGTTTTTCTGTCCAGACAACAACCTTTCAACTTGAAACTGCACAAGACCACGATCTTATTTAAACAAAATTTTACATTGGAGACCGATAGCACATTTGGTATATTTGCTCCGATGATTCACTCGTCAGTCTGCACTATACACTCACAACCTAGGCCGGGGCACTGTGCCAAGATAAACGGACGATTAAAAAAAAAAGTACTGATTCACACACAGGCAATGACGTATCGCCAGGCCCAAAAATAGCCTGGCACTGCAATCTAATCAATAGTGGAGACTGGCACAATCAACAAAAAGAACAGTGAAAGAAATCATCTCGAAGGATCTCAGTCAGCAGGAACTGAGCTGCGTCATATGTTTATAGTAAATCTCTGCTGAGTAACACCAATCACAGATATAAAATCCAGAATGCAGCCGTCTCAGCCGCCAATTTAACATCCTCTGCACTAATGAGTAATGACTTTTCAAGCTTGTACCTCATTTGTATTAGAGAAAACCGAGAGAGAAAAAACAAACAATGTTTTTCTTTTAATTAGATCAGTCTAAACTACATTTACAGATTTTAAAAGGTTGCTGTTTGTTGTCTTGAAGCCTGTCAACTTCTAATTAGAATTCAATCTGCAAGGAGAGACAGTGGTAAACAGAGATTTGCCAGGGCAATGGGGGGGGGGGGGGGGGGGGGGGGGGAGGAGAGAAGCACAGCCTGGCAAGAGATGTAATTGGAATAAAATCGTGCAACAACACGAGAAACAGTCTCCAACAAATGGATCATTTTTGCATTAATGTCAATAAACCAGGTCACACAAAAGAGGCATTCTCTTACAAGAGTTGTTACCTTTTCTTTAGACCAATGAGCAAAAGATTCAAACACTACGGTTAATTCAGACATCTAAGGATAAGACTTCCCAATCCTGAATTAGTTGGGTGGTGCCTTACAAGAACCCATGCGAACATTAGTAACCTGACTCCGCCTGAATTGGTTGGGTCAGCGCCATTTACATACTATGGATGAGCTCCTGGCCTACATCGGGCCTGAGACGCATATAAACGCAGCTGACACTCCGGTGCGGTACTGTCAGAGGTGCCGTCTTTCGGATGAGACGTTAAACCGAGACGGTAGACGCAAAAGATCCGATGGTATTATTGCGAAGAAGAGCAGGGGAGTTCACCCAGGTGTCCTGGCCGATATTTATCTCTCAACCAACAACTCTAAAACAGATTGTCTGGTCCATTATTTAACTGCTGTTTGTAAGAGCTTGCTCTACATGAATTGGCTGCCTCGTTTCCTACATTACAACAGTGTCTAAACTTTAAAATTACTTCATTAGCTGTAAAGCGCTTTGGAGCGTCCCGAGGTCGTGAAAGGCGCCATATAAATGGCAAATCTTCTTTCCTTTCTTTCTGACACTGGGAACGTGCGGGAAGCGGGCAAGGAACTCGTCTGCTTGCAAGGGATGATGGGTACATTTTTGGGGACAAAGTTGTTGCTGGCCTTTACTGCGCCTGTTTTGATGACAAAAATGACTAGGAAAACCTAACGGATGGCACAATAGACAAAGAGGTGGAAAACGACCGTGCATTTTTGCCACTGGATGGAGTGGTGCTACACTCATAAACCCCCTGTGTGAAGGCTGTTGAAGGTGACAGAGTAGAATAGCCCTGTTTGCCATTCCAGGGTACTCTCCCTATTCGAAAACTATGCAGCATGGCAGAGAATGTAACTGACCATGACAGCCACTGGCCGCGCGCCAGCTCCACGGCACATGTTAGCTGCAGGCTTCCTTTCAGCAGATGGGACAGCTGTGTCACTGCGCTGCCTCCCTGGTAATTCCAGAGCATCTGCAGGCAGAACCCCTCTAACAAATGCAGGTACACATGCCTCTGCCTGTAAATGTGGGTGCAAGAGTGCTAGCTGGTAGACACAGTCGAACTCTGCACCCTGACGTGACTGGCATTTCTCTGTTGCTCCTCCCTTCTTTCTCCGATGTATGTAAAAGGGTATTCCCATGGGGCAATGCATTGTGCCAATACTGTGAACAGTCCAAAAAAATGAGAGCACCAAAACACTGCGCTATGTCGTCTAGGAAACCAAGTGCTAACAGGGAAAAGAAAAAAAAAACCTGGAAAACAGCATCAAAATACACCAATAAGTCTTCCCGTGAGTCTCTTTAAATGAATTTCCACCTACAACACAGCCCCTAGTAACCCTAGACGCGCAGTTTATATCGGCAGGTTGATGACTGAGTGTTAATCAGGTGTGAACTCCGGGAAATTGTGTGAATATCTAAATGAGGCCCTTTAGGTCTCATTAAATATTGCAACTGGCAGTCACTTCTGATGCCACTTGAAAACCTGGCGGGAAAATTATTTGCAGCGTTAAATAGGCGTAGATCCCACGTGACCTATCTCCACCCACATTTCCGAACAGTTACAGCCACTTTACATCCATTAATCGGAATTAACCGTTAACAAAATCTACCACACGAGGCTGCTGAAAATGTGGACTATGGAAAATGTTCATTCACAGCCAATGATCATAAGAGCAGATGTAAGTAGAGCCTTTTTATTCTCTTTCTACCAGGTTTAATCCCCCCGTCTATGCAGTTAGCTGATTTCAGCCAGCGTGGCACCAGGGACACTACGATTGGCTTCACTACTCCTCAGGAAGTCACGTTTCCCCACTAGCGATTGTTATTTCTGGTGGAAAGTGCGAGCATGTGGAACGTCAGGTGACCAGGCTTGGCTGTGATGCCCTACACAGCTGAATTGCTTGACTACACTCACTGTGCAAAGGAATGAGTACTTGGGTAAGGTACCAGATGGCTACTGGCTCCAATACAACTATATATAAAATATGGGCGTGTGGGAGGGGGGGGGGGGGGCGGAATTAGGAGACATCATGGCAATTCTGGGATGGCAGGAGGGGAGAAGAGGGCAACATAAAGACCGTATATAAGTGTACGTCGTTAACGCAGTAAAACATCCCAAGGCACTTCACAGGAGCGTTACCAAAAGAGTCTGATGGACAGAGGCAAGGAAGGCAAATATCCACCCATTCTTCCAGTGGTGGCACCTCTGGAGCCAGATCTTTTCCACTCTTGTAAAACTGATGTGTGTATGGATGACCCAGAACTAATGAGTTCATTGCAGACTAGGGAATATATATATTTTTTTCACTGGAAAGCCTGCGCAACCTGTTTTTAAAATCATCTTTTGCAGCTTGCACCGTTCCACACCCAGACCTTCTGTTTTAACCTCTACTGCAAAGGTCATTTTGCAACTTTTCTTGTGACTCTTCCCTCACCCCCCCAGCTAAAACTAGACCCTTCTTAAGAGAGAGGTGTTTTAATTGCTTGGTAAAGAATGCATGTTAGTACTGTACTTCGATTGACGTACTATGAAGCGTAATTTTGTGATTTCACACGTAGATGTACTAAATGTTAATAGTTTGATTCATAACCTACAATCTGCAGTATGTGTTACGCACTTTAGCAGTGGACAGCAGTGTTGGGGAACAGAAGGCAGGCAAGACCGAAGGACAGCAGCACAGGTACTGTTCTTCAGTTGTTTGAACCTAAATTCGCCAGTCCAGGTGGCAGTAGAGGACTATTATTTTGATCACTGCTATTAGATTCTAAAGGAAAATCTTGGAGAAATTACTGAATGAAAGTACTTAGTTTAAAAGCAGCCAGTAATTAAACACATTGAATATCTATAGCCTTCGGCAAAAAAATCTTTTTGTTTTTGACAGTGACTCAAAAGGAATTGCACCTTTTCATCCCCGTCACCGCGCCCCCAGTATCTTACCAGTTTGAAAACAAGATTCCAGGTAAAAGGAGAGTCAGTGGCAAACAAACTGATTCACTTGGAGCTGCGGACTGATTGATATCCCAACACAAATTAAAGTACGCCACAAGGCTTGGCCAATAAGATTCAACAGTAACTTTCAAAAGGGAATGGACAAATACTTGAAGGGGAAAAATTTGTAGGGCTTTGGGGAAAAAGCAGGGTAGTGGGACTAATTGGAAAGCTCTCTCAAAGAGCCGGCACTGACACGATGGGCCAAATGGCCTCCTTCTGTGCTGTATCATTATGATAAGAATGCTGTATTTAACTGGACTTCAGCTCTAGTTGCATGTACAATAAACTATCCGATCTTTTCCTAGTAACTGGAGTTTGCAGAAAAAAAAAACTGATCTGGTCTGTGTAGCAACACTCTAAATGCATTCTAAAACATATTTACAATTTTGCTACATGCAGCAACCAGAGCAATGCTTCCCCCTTTTTAAATTTCTCGCTTCCTCTTCTGAAGGTGTTGACTCTTGCTGAGATACAATTCAATAGGTGTTAGGAGTCCCCTGTATTTACAATGATTCAAATTCATAATTACAAATCCCCAGAGGTGAGAAGTCGCTCAGTACAGAGGCTGAGAGAGGGAAGGAGGGTGGATATCTCGGGAGGGGGGGGGGGGGGGGGGGGGGGAGACAGGGTGGGGCTTGTGGACACAGCGGTGGACAAGGCAATGAGGATTTTAAAAAAGAGAGGTGAGGAAAAGGGGCGATGTGGTTATTGCCTGTGGCAATTTGGGTGGGCCACGTGGTGGAAAGTATAATACGGTACGGTTATGGATGGCACGGGCCTTTTTCGCGAGTGAACGGATGTTTTGGACGGAAATGATCGGTCAACCTCGGCTCAGTGGTAGCACTCTAACCTCGGAATCAGGAGGTTGCGGGTTCAAGCCCCACTTCAGAATTTGAGCACAAAAATCTAGGCTGGCACTTCGGTATAATACTGAGGTGAGACGTTAAATCAAAGCCCCGCCTGCCAGCTCCCTCAAGTGGAAGTGGAAGTTTACATTGCACTACTCGAAGAAGAGCAGGGGAATTCGCCCAGTGTCCTGGCTAGCAGTCCTCCTTCAACCAACATCACCAAAACAGATTAACTCGTCTTACATTGGGGTTCCTGTTGTGCGCAAATTGGCTGCTTACGTCTCCCTGCATTACAACTTCAAAAACAAATTATTGGCTGTAAAGCACTTTGGGACATCCTGAGGACGTGAAAAGCCCTACATAAATGAAAGTTATTTCTTCTATTCATGTGCGATCTTTGACAGGGGGTGTTAGCAGCCTATTGGACTGGGTGGATGGGGGTAAATCACAGCTGTCCTCACCCAGTATCCGCACTTTCCTGCGTGGGAACCCCGTTTTCCCCCCCCCCCCCCCACTTCTCTAGCTCAGATGTGTAGAGGCCAATTGTAGTTTTCCTACTGCCACACTTAGCTAACTCAGCACAGACAGGGGATCAAACGCGAGTCCTTCCAGGTGCGTGTGGCTCGACACCACAACAGGCAGTTCATTTAACCACTTGGCCATCGAGGGGGACCAGAATTTGTTTTAATTTTAGCAACTAACAACACTCAAGTAACAACTGTTTTGGGCATTGCCATTGATTGCATGGGCTACACATTAATAGCAATACTCTCAAACAATCAATGGAATAAAAACACACAGCCACTGACTTCCTGGACATTTGAGCTTGTAATCGCATTTGGCATTTGGAAAGAGTCGGACCTGGTTAGAAATGTTTTTGACACACTCCAGGGACAGATCAGCTGTCGGAAACACATGCTTTGCTGTAAGAGCAAACATAATTGAACACAATGACCATCTGCTGTGTGGCTCTAAGTAACAGGATATGACGAGGCTGCCATCCGAAGCCACTAAGGGGTTCTGGTTTTGAACTTGTCCGCATTCTAACAAACACAGTAAGCGCTTATAATTCCTTCTGGAGGCGAAGTTGCAGCAGACTATGACCAATAAACTTCCACCGGGTCTGAGTGCCAAATAACAGCACCATTCCACCCATGTTGAACTCTTTTCAGTCCACAGGCTCACATTCCACAGTAACTGTACACAGACTCCTTCAAAAGAAAGACAGGCATATGAACCACATTAGTAGACGAGTGATACTCTAATTAGTCATACTATAAGACTACAGATCAACACTGGGAAGTCATGGAATTAAGTATTTTGTATAAATTGGATCAATCTCAAGAGAAGGACATCAATTCGGAAAAATGATTTTTTTTTTATTCTTCTGAAAAGATGACGACTTTCTTCCAAATTTTTTACGAAACAATGAGCACAGTGTCCCTTTAACAACTGAGAGTCTACAATTACACATTGTGTAGGAACACCTAGACAGCCGGCCTGCTTGCTGTGAATCAGCAGCAGTATCATTTTCAGCAGATGGCAGACACTCTTAATACACTACTGCTTTTAGGCAAAAGGCAATCCAATTCCTCCCAAGGGTCAGTGTTACTCTTCAGCTACTTATTGCAGTTCACGAGCAAAACCAATTCCTGAGCTATCAAAGCTCCTGCCCAAAATCATAAGGAGGGGAGGGGGTGGGGGAGGAGGAGATGCCGAGATAACAAATCACGTTAACCTTTCTCGGGCTCAGTCAACTTATCCAGTGTATGACGCAGCCGTGGAGCATGACGTCCACAGTTGACGCCCAATCTGTGCTGAGTTGGCAGATTTCAGCCAGGACGGCGATTGAGGGTCTACGGTGTTAGCCGTAGCTCAATGGTAGCACCCTGGCCTCGGAGTCAGAAGGTTGTGGGTTCAAGTCCCATTCCAGAGACTTGAGCACAAAATCTAGGCTGACACTCCAGTACAGTACTGAGGGAGTGCTGCACGGTCAGAGGTACCGTTTTTCCATATGAGACGTTAAAGCGAGGCCCCGTCTGCCCTCTCAAGAGGATGCAAAAGATCCCATGACATTATCTTGAAGATTGTAAACAATTTTACAACACCAAGTTATAGTCCAGCAATTTTATTTTAAATTCACAAGCTTTCGGAGGCTTCCTCCTTCCTCAGGTGAACGTTGTTGGAAATGAAATCCTCGAAATGCAATCGCATTTATAATTCACAGAACAATGCTTGGTGATTACAGACAGTTTTTTCAACTGCCCGTTGCCAAGGCAATCAGTGTGAAGACAGACAGGTGTTACCTGCAAGGTCTCCGAATATACAAATCACCAAAAAAAACCAAAAAACCAAAAAAAAACAGAGATAGAGAGGTAGAAACATAGAAAAGACAGCAACTGACCCGTTATATTAAAAACAGATAACATTTGTTCGCTGGTGGGGTAACGTGTAGCGTGACATGAACCGGTGGGGTAACGTGTAGCGGTTCATGTCACGCTACACGTTACCCCACCAGCGAACAAATGTTATCTGTTTTTAATATAACGGGTCAGTTGCTGTCTTTTCTATGTTTCTACCTCTCTATCTCTGTTTTTTTTTTGTTTTTTTGGTTTTTTTTGGTGATTTGTATATTCGGAGACCTTGTAGGTAACACCTGTCTGTCTGCACACTGATTGCCTTGGCAACGGGCAGTTGAAAAAACTGTTCTGTGATTTATAAATGCGATTTCATTTCGAGGATTTCATTTCCAACAACGTTCACCTGACGAAGGAGGAAGCCTCCGAAAGCTTGTGAATTTAAAATAAAATTGCTGGACTATAACTTGGTGTTGTAAATTTGTTTACAATTGTCAACCCCAGTCCATCACCGGCATCTCCACATCATCATTATCTTGAAGAGCAGGGTTGTTCTCCCCAGTGTCCTTGCCAATATTCATTCCTCAACCAACATCACTAAAAACAGGTTATCTGGTCATTATCATTTTTTTGTTTGTGGACCTTGCTGTGCGCAAATTGGCTGCCGCATTTCCTATGTTACAATAGGAACTACGCTTCAAAAGTACTTCATTGGCTGTAAAGCGCTTTGAGACATCCTAAGGTGCGTGAAAGGCGCTATATAAATGCAAGTCTTTCTTTCTTTGAATACAAATTACAAGTACTACATGTTCATCTTTTAGCACGGGATGAATTTTCTACAAATTATTAATGAAACCCCCTTAATTATTGATAGACACTTGGTCTATGGAGAACAGTACAATTCATATGGCAACATCGTTAAACCAAAAGACAAAACAAGAAAAAGTACAAAGTTTCCTGGTTTGCAGCACACTATCATGCAGACTTCCCACTCCACTGTAGTTGAGTAATCCGCCGACACCCACTATAAAGTCTTACACGCTGCAGTGAGATACGATAGCCTGACATGGTCAAGAGCAGAGGGGGGGGGGGGGGGGGGGGAGAAACTGACAAGAAACAAATGACCATTCACATTAATTAACATAAGAATATGGGCAGAAGCTTAATCTAGGCCATAACAGGAAAAAAATGGGGGAATAAACTAACACAAAATGCAATTGGTTTTGAGTGCCCCCTGATGGCTGGTACAGAGCAGCATTGGCAGAAGCCACCATCTTGAATCGTTGTTGTTTTCACATCATCACACTCTTCCCTCGTCAGCCATGGCTCAGTGGTAGCACTCTCGCCTCTGAGTCAGAAGGTTGTGGGTTCAAGTCCCACTCCAGAGACAAGACCACAAAAATCTAGGCTGACATTTCAGTCCAGTACTGAAGGAGTGCTGCAATGTCAGAGAGGCCGTCTTTTGGATGAGACATTAAAACGAGAGTCTGCCTTCTCAGGTGGACGTAAAAGATCCCATGGTGCTATTTGAAGAGGAGCAGGGGAGTTCTCCTCGGTGTCCCAGCCAATATTTATCCCTCAAGCAACATCATTAAAATAGGCAACCTGCTCGTTATATTTAAAGCAAAATACTGCGGATGCTGGAAATCTCAAAAAAAAAAACAGAAAATGCTGGAGAAGCTCAGCAAGTCAGGCAGCATCTGTGGAGAAAGAAACAGAGTTAACATTTCAGGTCGAAGACCTTTCGTCAGAACTGGAGGATGTTAAAGAGTTAAAGTTTTTGAGCAAGTACAGAGCCAAGGAAAAGGGGGGGGGGAGGGAGGAGGGGAAAGAACAAAAGGGAAGGTCTCCGATAGGGTGGAGGGCACGAGTGATTAAATGACAAAAGGGATGATGATCAAGGCAAGGAAGGTGGTAATGGGACAGGTTAACAAAAGATTGATCAGGAGTAGCTGGAAATGGCAGCACCAGCTTCCACATTCAACATACCATCCTCCGTCATCTCCTGCGTGATCCCACCACCAAACACATCTTCCCCTCCCAGCATTCCGAAGGGACCGCTCCCTCTACGACACCCTAGTCCACTCTTCCATCACCCGCTCTCCTCCCTACGGCACCTTCCCGTGCGAGCGCAGGAGATGCAACACCTGCCCCTTCATCTCCTCCCTTCTCACCGTCCAGGGCCCCAAACACTCCTTCCAGGTGAAGCAGCGGTTTACTTGTAACTTCTTTCATATTAGTATGCTGTATTCGCTGCACACAATGCGGTCTCCTCTACACTGGGGAGACCAAACACAGACTGGGTGATCGCTTTGCTGAACACCTCCGTTCTGCCCGCAAGAGTAGTCCTGACCTGCTTGCCATTTTAATTCCCCTTCCCACTCCTACTGACCTCTTTGTCCTCGGCCTCTTAGACTGTTCCAATGAAGCTCAGCAGAAGCTCGAGGAACAGCACCTCATCTTTCGATTAGGCACTTTACAACCTTCTGGATTCAACACTGATTTCAACAACTTCAGATGATAACCACTGCTCCCATTTCTTCGGACAGCAAGTGCTGGTAATGGTTCTACTGCTGCCATTTACAGCTACTCCTGATCAATCTTTTGTTTCTTAACCTGTCCCATTACCACCTTCCTTGCCTTGCACCATCATCACTTTTGTCATTTAATCACTTGTGCCCTCCACCCTGTCCCTTCCCTTTTGTTCTCTTCTCCCCTTCCCCTTCCCCACCCTTTCCCTGGCTTGGTACTTTCTCAAAAACTCTTAACATCTTCCAGTTCTGATGAAATGTCTTCGACCTGAAACGTTAACTCTGTTTCTTTCTCCACAGATGCTGCCTGGCTTGCTGAGCTTCTCCAGCATTTTCTGATTTTATTTCTGGTCATTATATTGTTGTTGCTTGTGGGACCTTGTTGTGCGCAAATTGGCTGCCTGTGTTCCTTGCGTTAGAACAGTGACTACAGGTCAAAGGTACAGGCTGTAAAGCACTTTGCGACATTTGAAAGGTGCTATATAAATGTAAGTTCGTTCTTTCTTGGAGAATAGTGTGAAGTAATGGAAGGATTTGCAGGCTGATTAAACAGTCTGACAGGCCGCGACACGGTCGCTCCTTCCATTGCTGTAACTATCTTTATATCAGCTGATAGGGTGGTTAGTCGTATACGGCAGGAGGGCTTTATGAGCTCCCACAATCTACATGATAGGGGGGGGGGGGGGGGAAAGAGAGGGGGAAGGAGAGAAGAGAGAGGGAGAAGAGAGGGAGGCACCAACATGCACCAGATGAGAGTTTCCCCGCTGGGTGTCAACTCAGAGCTCTGGTCTCCACTTGTCAGGACTGTCTGGAGCGGGGCTCGAACCCTGACTCAAGAGGTGGGCATGCTACCACTAAGCCAAAGGTTCATTCCACTGGCAAGGAGACCTAAAAGGCGACAATCTTTTTTTAATTTCAATTGTGGACATAACAAAATAAAAATGGAAGTTTAGTGTCTTTCACAAGAAGATATCTTACTCCTAGCCTATGTGTGTGTACATCATTACAATTTACAACTGTACAGGTGGTTAATTCATTGCAACGACTGATTAATATAATGCAGATTCTGCAATCAGTTACAATTGGTTTTTGAACAGTGACTGAATCTGTGACATTGAATAAAGGGTTTCTTTTTCAGCAAGAGTGCAACTTGGCTTCAGTTATTAGTTTCGGAAGGAAAGGAAATGTAAATTAAAATAAAATGAAAGGACGCCTGTCACCCAGTGATCTGAGGGGTCTTCATTCATTGTTGCAGCAGCATTGCTAAAACGTGCCTCAATGTCTCATTATCAAGCTGCTGTCACAGCCTTCATTGTATTAGCTGAAGTCCATCCAATGATCCCATCTCTGATTCCTTGAACAGAGAAAAACAGCCCTGAAAGTTCAAGTCAGCTTCTACTGATAGCCAGGAAATATGGGTTTTTAGTATTTTAAGTTATATTAAAAACACATCAAATCTACTTACATGAGGTCACGTCACTGTGTCCTGGTAAACTCACTTCTAAATACATTCCTTGTTTCAGTGGCTAATTCTTTGAGGATATTTTGATTATCATTTCAATTAGTAAGACTGGGGAAATTTGTCAACATTTTCAGAATTAGTTATTAGAAATAGTGGAATTAAAACAGAAAACGCTGGAAAACACTCAAGTTGCTGACAAATCATATAAACTGTTCACTTTTTTTAAAAAAAAGATTATGTTTGCATCAGGCATTAATCGTTAGGCTTCAAGCATACATCAAATGTGGGAAAATTCAGGATTCTGCATCACAATTCCCAAGATTTTCGACAGCAAATGCATGCAAATGGACCAAAACATCGACTGTTCATATTTAAATAAGCCAGATTGAATCTAACCAACAAACCAACATCATCAACTTCCACGTCGAAGTTTTAAAAAAACCCTGTTGGAAATGCAAAAGAAAAAAATCCTCCAGAGCAGACACTGAATTAACAGCAGTCAGACGGTCCACAGGCGGAATCACGGGCTGGACAAGCAGTATCTTTTCGCACTAGTATAACTTTGTGGTTATAGCCTTTCAGAGTCCAAAAGGTCATCTTGAGAACAGACCTTTGCGGTTTCGGAAGGTTGAATGTACAAACATAATTTCATCAGTAGCCGTTTCGTACCAAACAAAAAAAACCCACTAGTGGAGTAATGCAAAGTTATCAGTATAAAGCCACAGAACTTACAAAGCTGCCATTAAAACAACATAAAAAGAAATTGCCGGCCTCCCCTGACAAGTTTTTCGTACTGGTTTCAGATCATAAAGATTGCTGGAAACTGAAAGCGGTTTAGGAACGGACAACAGTGGTTCCTGAATGGTTCTTATGTAATAACATCACAAGTTAAGAGTATTAAAACGGATGCACCATCCAGTATCATGTACTGAAGAGAGACTGAGAGAGAGATAACTCACCGGGGGAGTTACCCTGTCAAGTGCCAAACAGAGCACCAATGCTGACAGGCAAGGGCCACTTGAAACTAGGTGCTATTTTCGAGACAAAGTAAAATTACGAGTGCGTCGGTACAGAAACAATGAAATAGTCTAAAAAGAGGTGGAGTATAGAGAAAGCGTCAATACAATAGCATTACGGCACTTACTGTGGCTCAAGCTTCAACTCCAGGCGAGAGAATGGAGAAATTTACACATCCTTACTGTGCCAGCTGGGTTGGGTCACGCTAAAAGTGGGCACACTGGCATTCTCTGAAATTTTAAGCCACCGCACACATGCGCCAACACAAGATCACCAACTGTTACGTATCAGTACTTGCGCATGCGTGATAAATAGTAAGCTCCGAGATGAAGAAATGGAAGAGTGGTCAGTGTTACTAAACTGACACAGATGGCATCTAACCTACGACCCAGGCGATCAGAGTCAACCTCCGGAGTCAGGTACATGATAGACAAGCACAACAGTGACGAGGCTGTGCATTATATCGTGATTTGTTATGCAGTAGCTTCTGGGGTGTTGTGTTGGCTCTTCATGTGACACTGAAACTGGCTGTGCTAATTCAGTGAGACCATCGCGACATGGAAAGGTCATTAAAAGCAGCAACATTGGGAATGGTCTATTAGAACAACAATTTGCATTTATATAGCGCCTATAACATAGTAACGCGCCCCAAGGCACTTCACAGGAGCGTAATCAGACAAAATTTGACACCGATCCGCATAAGGAGATACTAGGACAGGTGACCAAAAGCTTGGACAAAGAGGTAGGTTTTAAGAACCATCTTAATGGAGAAGAGAGAGGTAGAGAGGTGGAGAGGTTTGAGGAGGAAACTTCAGAGCTTAGGGTCTAGACAACTGAAGGCACGGCCGCCAATGGTGCAGCGATTAAAATTACAAGTGGCACAGCATTGGAATTTAGACCCAAATTTACTACTATCATACTAGGGATTCATCATTGTTCCTGTTCCCCCCTCAGTTGAATAAAGCAAGAATATATTATAAGGAGGCAGGACTATTTCAGCTTATGACTATATGTCCCCTACTTACAGTATGAGGTTTGTATAAGGAAGCAAAGCAAAGATACTGGGGACAAAAAAAGTTTCGGTGATTTAGACACATCCAGAGATCAATGCACTAATATAAAAATGGCAAGCATTAAAAAAAGCAATATATAAAAAAAAATACATCTTCTAAACTTAAATAGTAAGCAGTCTCAGTGCAGGATCTTCAATATGCTTTTGGAAACCCATGACATGTTAGTACAGCATATATTCTTATTATGTTAAAACCTAAATATAAGGGATTGATGAGAACCACCCACCAACAAAACACACCAAGGTTTATGGTGGGGTGAATTCTCGAGATTCTTCCTTGAGTAGGTCAAATTACTCCGGTAAAACTTTTAAAACAGACAAAAAAAGTACTGAGCCGCTTACTCTGGAGTGCCACTGATGATTGATTTATCACACACCTGTCAAGAACATTACATTCCACCATTTTAAAAGAATCCAAATAGGAAAGGAACAAGACTGGTAATTTGTACAGGAGCTTAAAAAGGGCAAGTCTTTACCAGTTTGAGTTTTCTCTTTCTACCAGCTGGAAAAATGAATGAATACAATTAAGAGAAGAGGCTACACGGAGGGAGAGGACATTTCGCTTTAATTCCCCAATGACTGAGCATGGTATTCTCCAGCTCCCCAAGCCTCGGTCAGCGCCACTCACACCACAATTGTAAACAATTTTACAACACCAAGTTATAGTCCAGCAATTTTATTTTAAATTCACAAGCTTTCGGAGATTTTCTCCTTCCTCAGGCAAATGTTTCAAATGTTACAATTGTAAAATTGTTTACAATTGTCAACCCCAGTCCATCACCGGCATCTCCACATCATGACTCACACCACAGTTAGATTACAGCACTGACTCAGAAGATGCAGAATACCACCTCACAAAGCAGCTACAACCACTTGTCTCACCATACGCATAAATCGGAACTACCACTTCGTCCTGGCCGTGACATCCCGGGGAGGGTCTGCAGCCAGAAACCCAATGTTGTGAACAGGACTTCTGAGCAACTGCGCATTTGGAAATGTTCCGGTTCGGGTAAGAACACTACTTTTGTACCACTGGCGTTTGAATCCAGACTGGAATAAAAATTTCCAGCTGTAAAGTTCCTAGATGTGAAGTGAGTTTAGACAGTATCAACGCAGTTCCTACTGGTCTTGAGGCAACCTGGTGTTGGAAGATTCCTTATACTAGTCTTGAGGCCAGAGTACAAAGCGGCTCATGATCTGACACTAATTGGCATTAAACTCAAAGTCCAGAGGTGCTTTTATATTGATGCTAGGATGAAAACAGTAACACTCAAGCGGAGATGCTAGATCTACAGCCCCACAACTCTTTTCTTTTCATTGGGCAGGTATGAGGGCCCAACAGGAAGGAAGCCTGTGTTTTACACCGTCTCCGATGCTGCATCTTGGGACTTAGGGAAGGTCAGTCCCTGGTCACTGGAAGCACAGGGTCCATCTCCTTGGATGCTTCAGTGGCAGGAGTGTCACAGGCCTGCTGCCAACAACATATCATTATAAAAGCACCTTAAAATCACAGAAGCCTCAATGACAATCGGTGTAGGAAATGAAAATGTCACGTTGATCCAGTAGATCCAGGTGCTCTATTATGCATCAAACCCAAGTGATAACAGATCTTGGAATACTCAAACCAGGGAACAATGGGAACAAAATGGCTGAGGAGGGGGGCAGAACGGAAGCGTGAACGGTGAGGGAGCGGAAGAGTGAACAGTAAGGTTAGGTAATGTACTTTTATGGGCAAGTTTGAAATATTCAGCTGGATTAGTTAATAGATGGATACAACTGAAAAGCACACAGTAATATAGCACTACCTCCTTCCCACAGATTTTAATGGGTGAATTAGTTGAATTTGTAACTAGTCTTTGTTTTTTTTTGTTACTAGTCCTTTGTAAGCTAGCCTTTGTTTTCGGTGAACAAATTTTCCTTAATACACCATTAACAGCAGGAATCATTAAGCTATGAATACCATTTGCATTTGAATAAACAATAGCTACAATACCGTGAATACTGGTACCAACTGCAGCTTTTCCTAATTGTATCACCTTGAAACCTAGCAGTCAGGCAGCGTACAAAAGGCCAAACAGAACACAACTTGCCACCTTCAGTCCTGCTGCTATGATTCAAAGGGTTTGTTTTAACCACAACAAACATATGGTAAGAACCCGTCTGAACCTTGCGCTTGAAAACAATGACACACCCTAAGCTTTTCCCTTTCACAAGGAAGGGTGCGGCCCCGGCTATATCCCAACCCTAGCCCTTAACCCAAATATTAATAGGAACATGCAGAAGGACCAGAAAGCACTCGGCTTTCTGACCAATCACTATGTTCGAATGACCCAAGCTATCTTATACCTTGAACGGGACAATATATAAAGCCATTCGATCAGTAGTACAATTACAATATGATTAATTTTCTACCATAACGTCTCCTCCTCCTCACTGCCTTCAGGAGAGAATTAAAAAATAACTCTGGCGCTGATTTTTTTTTCAAAAAAAGTGGGAGGGGGAGGAGATAATACTGTGGCTGGGTATTCTGCGGCGAGTGACTCAGCTCCTGACTCCCCAAAGCCTTTCCACCATCTACAAGGCACAAGTCAGGAGTGTGATGGAATACTCTCCACTTGCCTGGACGAGTGCAGCTCCAAAAACACTCAAGAAGCTCGGCACCGTCCAGGACAAAGCAGCCCGCTTGATTGGCACCCCATCCACCACCCTAAACATTCACTCCCTTCACCAGGGCAGCAGGCACATGGGAACAACACCACCTGCACGTTCCCCAAGTCACACACCATCCTGACTTGGAAATATATCGCCGTTCCTTCATCGTCGCTGGGTCAAAATCCTGGAACTCCCTACTGAACAGCGTTGTGGGAGAACCTTCACCACACGGACTGCAGCGGTTCAAGGAGGCGGCTCACCACCACCTTCTCAAGGGCAATTAGGGATGGGCAATAAATGCCGCCCTCGCCAGCGACGCCCACATCCCATGAACAAATTAAAAGGTAGGAAATTGATCACTCAGCAATTGTACTCCTGATCAAATGGTGGTGTATTGTCTGATAGCAGTTGGGGGTGAACGCTTCAGATTCCTTCTTGAGTAGGTGGTCAAATAACCATGGCCAAACATTTAAAGCAGACAAAAGACACTGAGTAAGCTCCCGGTTTAAACACCTATTGTTCAAGGTAGCTTGGATAAACTCATCAGAGCCTGGTGCTGTATGGCCACACTGTCTATTCCTGCAAGAACTGAGATGAGAGTGAAGGTAAGTTAACGCAGTGTGCCATCCTTCCGCTGAAAGGAGCAGGAACTTCATTTCTAAAACTGTCAAGCTCAACAGAAACTGCCCCCCACCACTCCAGTATAAAGTGGCAATTTTCCCACGTGTGAGCCTAGACTACTGGTGACATCACAGCCAAGACTAATCACCTAGACATCCACAAGCATAGCTATTCTAGCAGAGATCACTGGATAGTGAACAGGAGTAGGACCTCTGAGTAAATTTTACCCCTTCTTAGCCCATGGGCATGGAGGCCAGCAGTAGCACCCCTAACGCTGCTCTGATTGAGAATCAACTGACTCGGCATAAACCAGGGTGTTCCTTGTCCGGCTGATTGCTATTCCAAAAGCAGTAAGCAAAGCTCAATCTTCTCCTCGCCCAGTGTGCACACGCAGCAGAAATGCTCCCTCGTGCAATCGTAGAATGGACAGAAGGAGGCCAATGACATGGAAGCCATTTCTAATTCCCCAAACACCTTCCTGTCTGTGTTCAGCTAACTCAGCATAGACCGGGAGCTGAGCACAGCACCTTGCTCAGAACCACACTAAGCAGCACATTCATCAGGGCACTCCAGGTGAAATTTGAAGAGTGCCGCTGCAAAGATTGATCCTGTGCGGGTGCTTCCTGCTCTCCTGCTGAAGCTGCTCCCATCAAAACACTTCACTTTTGTTTTCAATTCCAGGCAACAAGAAACACAAGACAATTCAAAACACTTGTCCCAGACCTTGAAGAGAATGCTTTTAATCTTCTCAAGGTTTACATGGTGCTGTCCAAGGCATTTTACCAAGTAACAAATATTATCAAATGGGATGCAATGAGTTAGCAGCTCGGGAAGCTCAGGCGTGAAAGTGCCCTTGAAACAGCTCTGATCTCTAAATTCCAACTCAATATGAACAAATAGCTCCTCAATCTTAAAACTGCGCACTTTGGACTAACCAACAAGATCTAGTTTTGCCAGTGATTCAACTCTGTAGGTTAATTCCAGTAACTCCGTGCCTGAAAGGAACACAGGTTTAAGAATCGAAGCTACAGTGTTGTAGTTCTATCTCCCACCTGCAAACCCTTCAAATGCTGCTTCCCACCGGGAGCGTGTGATCACTGAATCTACCCACATGCTCCCTTCATTGGAGTACAGTATTATGGATCCACTGGTCATTCATTTTAATTGCTGTGCGCTCGTTGGCCACTGTGTTTGCCTATAGTGACTACACGTCAAAAGTAATTTATTTGCTGTGAAACACTTTGCAAAGTCCTGAGGATGTGAAAGGTGCTATATAAACGCGAGTTCTTTCTTTAAGGGATCAAAAGAAAGAAGCCTTCTGGTAGTGAGAGGGTTTTATGCGCCCCACCAGTTAAGACAGCCAGACTGGTAAAATAAAATGATGCTTTTCAGAAATGCAGAACCAAAGATAAAACGTACTTGCACAGTTCTTAAATTCCCACATCAAAAGGCAACATACTGTCTATCCAATTATGTAAACTTAAGAGTGCCCACTATGGGTTCAATGTTTATTGAAGTAATAAATATTTTTAAATAATCAGAGATAAAGGAGGTTAAAAAGGCAGGCAGGCTGTTTGGGAACATAATTAATGTTTTAATGTACTAAGAGGCAAGATTAACCAAAACAATTCAAACACAGACTAGTCAGTGTTATTAGATTTTATTAAACAGAGTCACCTACCAACTGACACTGCAGAATATTAAACTGAAGTTAAGGATAATTTATAAATCTGTCACCTGTCCAATGCTACTTTTTGTTTTAAAAAAAGAGATGGAGTTCAAATATCTACCAAAATATTTTTTTTTTAATGAAAACAATTCAACCACCCTTGTCAAGTCAGAAGAGCAACACTTACTGACAGCCCAAAATGATTGAAAAATGTCCTACTGTATAACTGAGTGTGCCTGGGTTTACCTGGTACAAAGTTGGCAATCTGTCAATCGTGAGAATTAACGAATTATAGCCTAAAACTCCATCTCCGATCAGAGGCGGACCCAGGCTCCCATCATTCAGGGGTAAGGCCGCTAACCTTTACCCGATCGGTCCAAGACAAGGCATTTCAAATAAAACCACAGTGCACATGTGCAAAGTGTTTCAACTTTACGCATGGACACAGCTGTTTTTTTTAAAAATGGAAACGCTTACTATCCACTTTTCCGATATTCAAATTACTGAACGGGCACTCCCAAAACCAGATTGTCCAGTTCAAGACTGAACTGCTGGCTGCCCTATTCACTGGCACCTGAAGAATGAATGGCTAAGATGACTCCTGATCACCATCTATTTCCCCCTGCTGTAAGCAGATGCCAGGTAAGAACAGAATCAGGCTCGGTTGGGTACCGTACATACCTAGGTAGGGCAGTGGAGAAACCATAGTCTAGCGGGAGTCAGTGCCTTCGAGAGAGCAGGGAAGAAAACGAGAAAACTAGGGTGGGGGGCAGCAGAGGAGGGGAAGGAAACAGTCACCTCCAAATACTGCATGCCATCTGACTGTATTTAACTGCAAGAAAGACGTGCATTTATATAGTGCCTTTCACGACCTCAGGACATCCCAAAGCGCTTTACAGCCAATTAAGTACTTTTGAAGTGTAGTCACTCTTGTAATGTAGGAAATGTGGCAGCTGATTTGCGCACAGCAAGGTCCCACAAACATAACTGAGGTAATGACCAGATAATCTGTTCCAGTGATGTTGGTTAAGGGATAAATATTGGCCAGGACACCAGGAGAACTTCCCCTGCTCTTCTTCGACTAGTGCCATGGGATCTTTTACGTCCAAATGAGGGCAGACGGGACCTCGATTTAATGTCTCATCTGAAAGGCGGCACCTCTGACAGTGCGGCACCCCCTCAGTACCGCACTGGAGTGTTAGCCTAAATTACGTGCTCAAGTCTATGGGGTGGGAATTGAACCCATAAACCTTTGACTCAGATGTTAGTTATGCATTCCAATTCTCTGCTACAAATAAATAGTCAATTATTATATTCAAAGGGATTATATTATGTGATGTATTGTACCTAACCATGTTTTTGCTGCATATTTTCAAACATTACCACCTTGATCAGAACTAAAATTTATATAGGATTAGATGAAACGGACTGGCCAATATTGACACTTTCAGAGCATCATTCACTCAATGGATTCATGAAGTATTAGTCTGCTGGCTTGTCTTCAAAATTTTCTTTTGCCTTTCTACTTAATTGTTGATAAAGCCCCTCTAATACAGTGGAATTTGGTTTTTTAAACAGAGCACCATCTGCAGTGATCATTCAGCGGTAATGATCAATCTGTCTGTGCCAAGTTCATAGCGTGTGGTTGAGTTTATTTATTATCAGTGAGGTTTTGCCCGTTTGTTTTTAATGATCAGTGGGGTTTGTTTGCATTGATCAGATTGGCAGCACTGACTAATCACAGTCTATTGTTTCGGCACAGGGAAGATTTTCACAGCTCTCGAGGTACAGTACTGATAATCTCTATGTATAAAGACTAGCACCTTCCAACTTAGATATCCAAATGGTGGTCCACAGGGCCCCGCATGTGCCCTGGCTATCCAACCTGCAAAGCCCAAGCAACTCAGTTCTATTATCTCATGTTTTTTTTATTCGTTCATGGGATGTGGGCGTCGCTGGCGAGGCCGGCATTTATTGCCCATCCCTAATTGCCCTTGAGAACATGGTGGTGAGCCGCCTTCTTGAACCGCTGCAGTCCGTGTGGTGAAGGTTCTCCCACAGTGCGGTTAGGAAGGGAGTTCCAGGATTTTGACCCAGCGACGATGAAGGAACGGCGATATATTTCCACGTCGGGATGGTGTGTGACTTGGAGGGGAACGTGCAGGTGGTGTTGTTCCCATGTGCCTGCTGCTCTTGTCCTTCTAGGTGGTGGAGGTCGCGGGTTTGGGAAGTTATTTGCTTATTTGTCCTGTTTGAGTTCCATAGGCATAGAGGTTTGGAAAAGGCAGCTTAGTGCTTTTGCCTCATTGGTGGAAAAATCCTAAAGTGGAATGCTAAAAACTTTTAGGGGGTTGAATTTCCTCAGGGGTTCTCCCGATCGAGTGTCACAACTCCGGTGGAAGATCCACGGAAACCCCATGGGAGCAGTCGATCAGGAGATCCCACCCTCGTGGGGAATTAATGGTGCGAGCATCAGCGACTTCATGTATATGCAAATGAACGGAACACTGATTTAAACTTTATACGTGACCTGTGAGATTCCACAGTATGTGCCCAAGTTGGCCATGAAGCTCAAGGTCGCATGCAACCTGAATCCTGGTGCTTTTTCCCTCTCTTCCACTCCCTCCTTGATCTCGGTTCCAAGTACTCTGCCTCGCCCTACGTGCTCACTCAAGTTTCAATGCTCCACCTCTACGTACCTGTCTGCTCAACCGCAGAAAGGGGTATCTTCCTATCCAGTGATGAAAGCAGAGAGCGTATTAGTGATTTATTCACCAATACACTCTCTGCTAACCAGCACTTTAATTACGATCCTGTTTCAAATTGGAGTTTATGGGGTAGAAATTTGTTTCCCCCTCAGGTAGGTGCCAGGGAGGCAGGGGCACAGTGGAGGGAGGCCAGTCGCGGTCGACAATGGCCCTCAGGTAGGTGCCAGGGAGGCAGGGGCACAGTGGAGGGAGGCCAGTCGCCCTCGACAATGGCCCTCAGGTGTGCTGTGGGACCGGGAGGAACACTCCTGCCCCTCCTGGCTCCACGTGAAGTTAGTAAAACTAAAATATGAAAACTGGCTGTATATTCAACAACATGTGCTCTGCTCACTGGCACTTATAATATTTAGGAAGATCGATTACCTACCACCGTAGTAGTGTTTTCTTCATTCTATATTCTTCACATATCGTGGGTGTGTAGTCCTCTTTCGGTTGGTTCCCAGGGAACACTTGCTTGGCACAAAAAAGGGTCATGTGTATCGCAACCAAGATGTAACCTCATAAAGATAGGCACTGTGACAGTGCACTACTTCATTTTGACCTAGGCTGCAACAACAATCTAGTTGATAATCCCCTAATCATAAATCATAAAAGCAAATTGCTGCGGATGCTGGAGATCTGAAATAAAAACAGGAAACGGTGGAAATACTCGGGTCAGGCAGCATCTGTGGAGAAAGAAACTAACTAGAGAAGCTGTAAATGGCAACAGCAGAACCATTTTTTGGACAGCAGGTGCTGGTAATGGTTCTGCTGTTGCTATTTACAGCTCCTCTAGACCCATCTATTGTTTCTTTACTTGTCCCATTAGCACCTTCCTTGCCTTGCACCATCATTCTTTTTGTCATTTAATCACTCCTGCCCTCCTCCCTATCACAGACCTTCCCTTTTGTTCTTTTTTTCCTCTCCTCCACTCCCCACACACCACCCCCCCGCCCCCTTTCCCTGGCTCCGTACTTGCTTAAAAACTGTTAAATCTTCAACTTCTTCCAGTTCTGATGAAAGGTCATCGACCTGAAACGTTAACCCTGTTTCTTTCTCCACAGATGCTGCCTGACCTGCTGAGTATTTCCAGCATTTTCTGCTTTTATCCCCTAATGATAGATGACTTATCACTTAGTCGCAGCACGTGAGGATGGAAGGGCACAATTGGGGTGAAGGAATAACGTTCCTATTTGAAAAGCGAAGTGGACGCTCCCAAGGTAGGCAGTCTATCTTGCTAAACGTTCTAAATGTTGATGACCATAGCACGTGTTGCATCGTAACCCAACATGTGCTCCACCACCATTTAGAACTCTAGTTTTAAAATAGGAATGCAACAAAAGTGCCCAAAACAATACTCCGACTGCAGCGTAGGGCATTGCAGGTTGGGGCTTTCTGCCCCCCCCCACACACCTCCAACACTTACTCTCATGTTTGCAGCTAGACTCATTTCCAGAAGCCGCTTATGAACCGAAACCCCGGTCTTTTTCCGGTGCCCTGTGCAAGTTAGCATACCCGGGTTTGGACATTGTAGTAAATCATTTACCACGTTCTTCTGCCATCTTTGAAGACGAAAAATAACGTCGCCAGACCGATGAGCACAGGCTAATTCCAGCTGGTCAGATTAATTTGCGGATGAAATAATATACAGAAGCAGAAAGAGCAAAATACAAATTAAGAGTGCATTAATCAAACTTGCACAACATTTGAACTGTTTTTTTTTAAAAAAGAAAGGACAGGCTGAAGTTTTGGCGGTTCTTTGCAGTAGGATCCTGAAAATGCAACCTCTGGTGGCAAATTCCTCATGGAGCTCCTATTGACATGCATAGTGACAAGGCAAATAGGGAACTGAAAAAAAGTCTGTGGGCTGTAAGGTGTCTTTTCCTTTGAAGATCAAATTTCCTCTCAACAGCCTGATAAAATGTTAACCATTTTTTTTTTAAAACACTTAGGTGGACCCCAAGGTGTGAATAGAGGCTTTCAAGCAGCATAACAGTCGACTTGTTTTTGATACCCGACAGCAATTAGAAAACACCACCCCTTCTGACATAGAAATAAAAGCAGCAATTTGATGCAGTTCAACGTAGAAAAACGTGATGCAATACATTCCGGCAGTAAGAGCACGGGAAGGGGAACAGCTTAAAAATATTTTAAATGGGAGTACAGAAACTGGGGGAATTTGGTGCCCAGATATTAAGTATCGGCACAAAGTGAGATACCAAAATCCTTTGTTTTGTATCTAGAGATATAGAATACAGAAGCAAAGTAATGTTGAACTTGTACAAGACCCTAGTTAGGCTGCAGCTGGAATATTGTCTCGGGCACCCCATTATAGGAAATATATAAAAAGGAATGAAAAGGGTGCAGAGTAGATTCACTAGATATTATTCAGAAAGAGGGGTTACAGTTATATATAAAAAAACACACAAGAATTTAGTATGATTTTCACCAGAACTGAGAAGGTTAAGTGTGACTTGATAAGAGATCTTGAAGATTATGAAAAGTTATAATAAAAAGTGAATCGTGTTAGATTGTTTCTCGAGACGGCGCAAATGTAAAAATCACAGACCCAATCCCTTAAAAAGCGCATTTTATGGTTGCTTGGAAAAGAAGAGGAAATATTGAAGAGTATAGGGAGCAAGTGGGATTAAATTAGGTAGCTCATGTAGAGACAAACACCAGCTAGGGCTTCGTAGGCCAAATGAACTGATTCTATGCTGCAACATTCTATAGTTCTAGCAGCTGCCTCCACGTTTCCAAGGAAGTGCTTGGACACCATCTGTATCATACCTATTATATATAAATTCAGTACATGTTTCACCGAAAACTTTTGAATGAAGCTTGCACCTACTGGAACCCATTACAGAACCTGTAGCGTCTATAGGTGGCCCCTGGAATAGGAGTTTTCAAGGAGTTAAGAGCATCACACTTTGCCTGTCACAGATTTACCCTGCCTGATGTCCCACACAGTAGATGCTACTTTATACTGAAAGCGTTTGTTTATTTTTATTTCTTATTAACTTAGATAAATTTTAATGTTCTTTTTAAAATATATTTTCTCCCAACAGGCTCGGGATTTTTGTCACCTACACACCTCAATCTTCACCTAGAGAATATCATTTTTATTTTTAAATACACAAATATGCTTCAGCTATTACTTTTTCAACCCTTGGGCTGCCCTGCTTCTTCACCTGCTTTTTAAAAAATTTTTTGTTTTTTAAAAAATGTTAATTTTTCAGCTCTAGGCTAATAGTTCATTCCATGCCCACAGATGCCACGAGAGCCAGCTCCCAAATGCTCAGGAATTTTTTTTAAAACATAAAATACTGCTTCATTTCTTAGAGACTGCTTTATACTTTTGAAAGAAAACTTTGCTGGCTGACGACCCACTGTGCTGCCCAGCCTGAATTCAGACTGCCACTTTGTGCCCAACTGAGTGACCCACTGTATTCCCCGATCCACGTTGCCTCCTTCCCAACTCTGGTATGATAATCGAACTTACATTACCTCCGATTCTACTCCCAATCGACGCTTACTGCTGTCACTCCACCCCGTAGTACGTCCACCTCACGCTCCCTCCTCCCCCACCTCACGCTCCCTCCTCCCCCACCTCACGCTCCCTCCTCCCCCACCTCACGCTCCCTCCTCCCCCACCTCACGCTCCCTCCTCCCCCACCTCACGCTCCCTCCTCCCCCACCTCACGCTCCCTCCTCCCCCACCTCACGCTCCCTCCTCCCCCACCTCACGCTCCCTCCTCCCCCACCTCACGCTCCCTCCTCCCCCACCTCACGCTCCCTCCTCCCCCACCTCACACTCCCTCCTCCCCCACCTCACACTCCCTCCTCCCCCACCTCACACTCCCTCCTCCCCCACCTCACACTCTCTCCTCCCCCACCTCACACTCTCTCCTCCCCCACCTCACACTCCCCTCCTCCCCCACCTCACACTCCCCTCCTCCCCACCTCACACTCCCCTCCTCCCCACCTCACACTCCCCTCCTCCCCACCTCACACTCCCTCCTCCCCACCTCACACTCTCTCCTCCCCACGGTACATCCACCTCAAACTCTTGCTTCCACTCCCCTGCCACCTCTCCTTTCCTCTACCTCTACCTCCACCTCCCTCCCTCCCTCAACTCCTAGGTTTACCGTACTGTTGTCACTTCAACCCTACATGATCTGCTGGTCTTCAATTGTCATTTCTCTTCCCCAAGCCCCCGCCCCAGACCTCTAACTCTCTACCTCTATAATGCTCTATCTTAACTCTTTTCCCCTTGCTCCTACCTCTAATCCTGCACTATTTTCCTCATCACCACTGCAACTTCTAACCCAGTTCTATTCACCCCCCCTCCCCCTTTCTAACTTGCTCTACCTTTCCCCTTGCCACTAACTCTATTCTGCTTTACCTGCATCCTTATCTGCCCCAGCCCTCTAACCCTTCCACCTTCTTCCTGTGTACCTATGTAGTCCTCTTAAGTCTTGTTTCCCCGTGTGCATTGCTATGGGAGATCGACTAGTATACATTTAAAAAATACGTCTCGTATGGCAAATTGTGATTTTAATCACAAGCAGAGCATGTTGTCGAAAGTAACACCAGCTGTGCATTCACTGACATGTGCTGTATATCGACAGTTATACTTACTGGGATCCCAGGATTTTTAAATAGTCACGACGGCCTCAGTCAGTTAGAAGAATCAAATATGGTTCTGCTCAAATCAATTATTATAACAGAGGACAAAAGCAAAATACCGCAGACGCCGGAAATCTGAACTAAAACCAGAAAATGCTGGCAACACTCAGGTCAGGCAACAGATGCGAAAAGTTAACTCGGTTTCTCTCTTCACAGATGCTGCCTAACCTGCTGAGTGTTTTCAGTATTTTCCTTTTTGATTTCACATTTCCAGCATCTGCAGCATTTTGCTTCTGTTTTAGAGTTTAATTCACAGCCATTTCTCTTCATCTTTCGTTTAGGCACTTTACAACCTTCCGGACTCAACGCTGATTTCAATAACTTCAGACCATAACCACTGCTCCCATTTTTTTCTGGACAGCAGGTGCTGGTAATGGTTCTGCTGTTGCCATTTACAGCTCATCTTTTGTTTTTTTACTTGTCCCATTCCCACCCTCCTTGCCTTGCACCATCATCCATTTTGTCATTTAATCACTCCTGCCCTCCACCCTATCACAGACCTTCCCTTTTATTCTTTCCTCCCCTTCCACACCCCCTTTCCCTGGCTCTGTACTTGTTAAAGATTTAACAGTTTTTAAGCTTCTTCCAGTTCTGATTCTCTCTCCACAGATGCTGCCTAACCTGCTGAGTATCATAGTATGTCACAGCACAGGAGACTATTCAGCCCATCATGTCCGTGCCAGCTCTTTGAAAGAGCTATCCGATTAGTCCCATACCCCTGCCCTGTCAATTTTTTCCCTTCAAGTATTTATCCAATTCCTTTTGAAAATTATTATTGAATCTACTTCCACCACCTTTTCAGGCAGTGCATTCCAGATCATAACAACTCATTGCGTAAAAGAATGTTTCCCCAGGCTCTTTTGCCGATCACCTTAAATCTGTGTCCTCTGGTTACCGTTCATTCTGCCACTGGAAACAGTTTCTCCTTATTTACTCTATCAAAACCTCCATCAAATCACCTCTTAACCTTCTCTGCTCTAAAGGAGAACAACCCCAGCTTCTCCAGTCTCTCCACGTAACTGAAGTCCCTCATCTCTGGTAACATTCTAGTAAATCTCTTCTGCACCATCTCTAAAGCCTTGACATCCTTCCTAAAGTGTGGTGTCCAGAACTGAACACAATACTCCAGCTGAGACTTAACCAGTGTTTTATAAAGGTTTAGCATAACATCCTTGATTTTGCACTCTATGCCTCTATCAACAAAGCACAGGCAGGATCCCATGTGCTTTTTTAACAGCCTTCTTAACCTTTCCTGCCACCTTCAAAGATTTGTGTACATATACCCTCAGGTCTTTCTCTCTCTCTCTGTTCCTGTACCCCCTTTAAAATTGTACCATTTATTTTATATTGCCACTCCTCATTCTTCCTACCAAAATTTATCACTTCACACTTCTCTGCATTACATTTCATCTGCCATGTGTCTGCCCATTTCACCAGTCTGTCTATGTCCTCCTGAAGTCTGTTACTATCCTCCACATTGTTACCTACATTTCCGAGCTCAGTGTCGTCTGCAAACTTTGAAATTATGCTCTCTACACCCAAGTCAAGGTCATTAATATAGATTAAAAATAGTATTTTCTGTTTTTATTATAACCACGGGCCAATTCAATGTCTGAACAGTGTTAACCCATCTGCGTACATAAAGGCAGTGAGTGTACAATCAGATAATTCTGTTTCCCACCACCAGGATACTTGTGTTAGCAGCTAAAAATCAGTATGAAACCAGAAAGGCAAGTATTTCTTTGCCTCCTCCCCGCCTGCCCAATTTTCTCTCCTCTTCTGCTGAGAGTGCGGACTCTTCCTCAAGTATCTTTCCAAAGGAACCTGCAACTCAGTATCTCACTAAAGAGGCCTTTCTCGCATGTATGAGCAGAGACAGTTTCATCGGGCTATTCAACTGTGAAGAACATCACAACTGGACCCAATCTATCCTCACCAGTCTGTATAGTTCAGTACCACACTGGCCCGTGCATCTACGTGAGATCTCGGACATTAGAAATCGGTCGGAAAGAAATTTTTTTTCCCCTCCACCGTATTGAACTCATGCCAGGTTCAGTACACTGAATACACAGGGGAGATACATGGAGCTGCCCACGTTGTTTTGAAGGTTTTCAACAGGAGTGAGTGTGTGCGAGTGAGTGTGTGAGATAGGTGGAGTGGGGGTGACTATCTACCCATTAATGGACGGGCAAGCAATGTAATAAAAATGCAAACTTTGAAATCCCAGTGAGAATTCATTGCACAGGAGTCAAAATACAGCGTCAAAGAAGAACAGAATGCAGCAACCACAAAAGAACGGTACTGAGTCTGGTTCTGGATTGCACTGGTGCACATCCCAACTGATGCTAGCATGAAACCAGCTCCTGAAATAGACCTAGCATCCGTAGCATCAAGAGGTCAGAGAGTGTGGGGATGTTGAAGATAATCCCACCTCTGCCTAGCAGAATAACAAACATAATGCATCACAGCTGTCTGGACTACATGTGAACCCAGGTCCCAGAGGTGAAAGGAAAGCTTTCAAAAACCACCGCAACACCCAGTCACGCCCTGATCTTTCCATTTGTAAAGTGGTTCTGCAAACAACTCAATCTTTTTCACAGTCTGTAGTCAACAAATCTGAGAGGCATAACCTAAGTATCCGTCAAACACTTCTCCCAACACTGACTGAGGCGAGAGAGGAGAAGCATTTCATGCATTGCTTTCCACACGCAGTGTTTACATTATTAACACTTATTTTAGACAGAATTTATTCAATCTGTCAATTGTTTTTCGATCCAAGAATTGAGGCGTAAAAAGTCAACATTTCCTGAACGTCTGTTCTGTAAAACAGAGCTGCCGATACTCAGAGAACAAGACAATACAAAACACATCCCCTGTGGTCTACCAGAATCACCAGCAAGGAGGAGGTTCCATCCCCACGACGTCATTAGAAAGCAACATTATGTAATATCAGTTAAAGAAGATTTAAAGCAAGTATAATGTTTCTGTCATATGAACATGAGTAGGCCCTTCAGCCCCTCGAGTCTGTTCTGCCATTTAATTAGATCATGGCTGACTTGTATCTTGACTCCATCTACCCACCTTTGTTCCATAACCCGTAATATCTTTGCCTAACAAAAATCTATCAATCTCAGTTTTGAAATTTTCAATTGACTCCCAACCGCAACAGCTTTTTGGTGGAGAGTTTTCCAGAATTCCACTACCCTGTGTGTGAAGAAGTGCTTCCTGACATCACCCTTGAACGGCCTGGCTCCAATTTTAAGGTTATGCCCCCTTGTTCTGGGCTTCCCCCACCAGAGGAAATAGTTCCTCTTTATCTACACTATCAATTCCTATAATCATCTTAAACAATTAGATCACCCCTAATTTAACCCCTTTAGCACCGGTATCATTCTTACAATCGTAGTCATTCCAAGGTCTGCCTGAAGACCTAAACCTACAGAATGGTTATCCCACAACACCTTTCTCCTAGTCAGCGGCTCCAGGTTATTGTGGGAGGCTTTAGGGGGCATTCTTTTTGACTATTGTCACCAACAGTTAAGTACACCCAGTTGAAAACTCTTGTTATGGCTTGACCTGCCTGAACTGTTATACTATAGCACTGAAATTATCTTTAACTACCCAAAACAATGGGCAGATGATTTTTTGCAATCAAATTCAGCCCCTATGAAATAATTCCATCACCACTGTGCGTAAGTCCATTCTTATTGTGAGAAGCCCCATCACCAGCTGCATATTCTGTTACGAAAATGATGTCAATCAGCAGAGCTTTAAACTGGACAGTGTGGCTTTGGTGTCGGC
Source organism: Heptranchias perlo (assembly GCF_035084215.1). Lineage (NCBI taxonomy): Eukaryota > Metazoa > Chordata > Chondrichthyes > Hexanchiformes > Hexanchidae > Heptranchias > Heptranchias perlo. The sequence continues at coordinate 132,855,008 of NC_090327.1, read as the reverse complement.
CGTCCAGAAATATCTGAAACGTAAGCACCCAAATTCTTTGCTTTTGAATAAATGGGTCCTTTTTTTGTTTAATGTCTCAATATGTAGATACGAAAACTCCAATCTTACTCTGGCCAGACACTGGACAAGTGCAGCACACCGAAGCGTACGGTGCATGTAAAGGCTTCCTTGCGACTGATTTTGGTGCTCCAGGCCATTACCATGGCCCAGTCGTATCCCAAGCACAGGCCTACCTTCAGAAGGGCCCTGCCCCCCGGGAAACAGGGAAGGAAACAAGCATGCAGCTGCAATCCCCCGTCCCTGGGCAGCAGACGGCCTCAGAGCCAAAAATGTGTTGGGGTCCTGGAGAAAAGGTAGGCCAGTTACCTAGTCGTTGCTTCTTTGGTTTCCCACCCGCAATTTCCCACCTGAGGGGTCACCACCCGCAAGTAAACAGGTAGTAAAAGGAGGGGTGGGGCCGATCAGGGACCAAAAAGGAGATCTACTCATGAAGGCAGAGGGCTTGGCTGAGGTACTACATCAGCATTTTGCATCTGTCTTTACCGAAGATATAGTTGAGATACTGGATAGGCTAAAAATTGATAAAGAGGAGGTACTAGAATTGCTGGCTGTACTTAAATTAGGTAAGTCATCCATTCCGGATGGGATACATCCTCGGTTGCTGAGGGAAGTAAGGGTGGAACTTGCAGAGGTACTGGCCACAATCTTCCAAACATCCTTTGATATGGGGGCGGCGCCAGAGGACTGGAGAATTGCAAATGTTACACCCTTGTTCAAAAAAGGGTGTAAGGATAAACCCAGCAACTACAGGCCAGTCAGTTTAACCTCGGTGGTGGGGAAACTTTTAGAAACGATAATCCGGGACAGAATCAACAGTCACTTGGACAAGTGTGGATTGATTAGGGAAAGCCAGTAGGTATGTGTTAACGGTAAATAGTGTTTAACTAACTTGATAAAGTTTTTTGATGAGGAAACAGAGAGGGTTGATGAGGGCAATGCAATTGATGTGGTGTATATGGACTTTCATAAGGCGTTTGATAAAGTACCGCATAATAGGCTTGTCATCAAGATTGAAGCCCATGGAATAAAAGGGACAGTAGCAGCACAATACAGAATTGGCTAAGGGACAGGAAACAGAGAGTAGAGATGAACGGTTGTTTTTCGGACTGGAGGGAGGTGTACAGTGGTGTTCCTCAGGGGTCGGTACTAGGACCACTGCTTTTCTAGATATATATTAATGACTTAGATGTACAGGGCACAATTTCAAAATTTGCAGATGACACAAAATTTGGAAGGGTAATGAACACTGAGGAGGATGGTGATAGACTTTTCAAGAGGATATAGACAGGCTGGAGGCATGGGTGGACACGTGGCAGATGAAATTTAACCCGGAAAAATGCAAGGTGATACATTTCGGTAGGAAGAATGAGGAGAGGCAATATAAACTAGAGGGCACAATTCTAAAAGGGGTACAGGAACAGAGAGATCTGGGGATATATGTACACAAATCGTTGAAGGTGGCAGGGCAGGTTGAGAAAGTGTTAAAAAAGCATACGGGATCCTGGGCTTTATAAATAGAGGCATAGAGTACAAAAGTATGGAAGTCATGATGAACCTTTATAAAACCCTGGTTCGGTCACAGCTGGAGTATTGTGTCCAGTTCTGGGCACCGCACTTTAGGAAAGATGTGAAGGCCTTAGAGAGGATGCAGAAGACATTTACTAGAATGATTCCAGGGATAAGGGACTTTAGTTACATGGATAGACTGGAGAAGCTGGGGTTGTTCTCCTTGGAACAGAGAAGGTTGAGAGGAGATTTGATAGAAGTACTCAAAATCATGAAGGGTCTAGGCAGAGTAGATAGAGAGAAACTGTTCCCAATGGCGGAAGGGTCAAGAACCAGAGGACATAGATTTAAGGTGATTGGCAAAAGAGCCAAAGGTGACAGGAGGAAAAACTTTTTTTTTTTTTTTAAACACAGCGAGTGGTTAGGATCGGGAATGCACTGCCCGAGGGGGTGGTGGAGGCAGATTCAATCATGGCTTTCAAAAGGGAACTGGATAAGTACTTGAAAGAAAAAATTTTGCAGGGCTATGGGGATGGGGCGGGGGAGTGGGACCAGCTGGATTGCTCTTGCATAGAACCGGATGGGCCGAATGGCCTCCTTCCATGCTGTGACCTTTCTATGATTCTATGATTGTAGTCCTACTGCCAGCTTTTGAGGCACCCCTGGAAATGGGACGCCTCAAGTGTTTCTAATGGAAATTGGGGCGGGAAGGCTGGGAATGTCCCCTCCCACCTCAATACTATAGCAATGATCATCCTACAAGCTGTTTTTCCTCGCCTTTATGCAGAGGGAATAGGTATTCCCTGGGAGCATAAGTGAGGAAAACTGGCCGGGAGTTATCTAGGTTTTCACCAGCAGCAAAGAACTGAAGCTGTGATCCCTCCCACGCCCTGCCCCTGTCCAGTTTAGATCTTAGGAAAGAGCCGTAAGTCTAACAACCAGTTATTCCGCCCTCTCCCACTAACATCTCCTGTCGGTCAGCCCACGGAGCATGGAGTAGTCCAGCTGTGTAGAACAGCTGTACACAGGAGCTAATCAGCACAAGATGAATAGAAAACTAAGTGAAAATCAACACTCTATTTTCAGTTTGAACCTACAATATTATCCTGAAACCTGGAGGTCTCACAAATGTAGCAAGAGCAAAGAACTGATATCCCACCACCTTGAGTCAAAGGCAGAGTATTCAACGTTGAATATAGGAGGCAGAACACTCGCTGCTGAATATCGCCCCGCTGCCTTTTATCGGACAGACTCACAGTAGAGCTGCCAGCACGATCTCACCAATTTCTTCCTTAAAAACTTGTAAATTATCATGTGCCATTTTTGTACCCTGAGTATCGCTGCTTTTTTCCCCCCAAAAAACAAAAAAGTGTGAACTTCAGCAGCTTCACTGTTAAAAAAAAACACATTTCCAAAACATGTAAGAATTTTAGCAGCTGACATCTTCAGAATAGAAATATGAAAACTGTGGGGTGAAGAGGTATCTGCTCATCTGCTAATCCTGTCAACCGAAGGCTGCAGCACTCCCCATGCAACCTGTCTACCAATTGACAGCGAAGGCAATGGTGAGTCAGTGTTGCAAATTGAAGCGGCTTCTTGCAGATACCACTGTTGCATGCGGTCTACTGTCAAACTATAAAAAAAAACCGGGTCGCACTGAAACCATTGTTTTGGTTCAACCCCCCACCCTTTACAATCCTTTGTAGTCAATGTATGTGAATACCATGGCATAATAGGATCACCTTCAAAACAACGATATGAAGCCTTGCAGCACATCCCATCATTTCAGCAACAAGGGTGATGCCCGGCTATCGCAGTTGGTGAGCGCAAGACAGCTGCAAATCACCAGCTGCTTTGCGAACTGGTCCAAGTGATCCTGATTCACGCACAGCTGACCCCAAGCACGGGTAACATTGAGGGAATTCACAATTAGAGGAAAGAGAGAAGGAACAAATACACTTCGCCAGGGGGGGGGGGGGGTCCCCACCCTCCTAAAAATCACCATCAAATGGACTCAACTGTGATGCCACGACCCCGCGTTTCAAAAGCCAACCAAGCCCTCATTGTGCAGGCCCACACGGAAAGAATGGGCTGGAGACCGCAGGGTCAATGAGAGTTCGCACTTTCAAGAAAGGATGGGTGAAGGGACAAATCGGAGGCAAATCTGAAAGAGGGAAAAAATAATACCAAAGGACTTGGCAATTCCACCAGATTACTTGGGTCTTTTCACACACACACACACACACAATGAATCAGCTCTGAAGTAAATGTACTAAAAATATAAATCTCATGATTTAACATGTTACAATCCAGTTAGTATAAATCAACGAATTTAGATGAAAGAAGTCTAACACAAAAAAAACCTGCAAGTGTTGGAAATCTGAAGCAAAACCAGAAAATGCTGGAAATACTCAGCAGGGTCAGTCCACATCTGCGGAGGGGGCAGACAAGTTAAAGTTTCAGGTGTAGACCCTTTGGCAGAACTGGGGAAAAAAATGAACACACTGTTTTCTTAGTTGCAGTTAATAGTTTCCCCCAAGTTGGCATTATTGCAGGTCCCACCGCAGGTTTCCAGCTGTGCTCGTGCTGGCTTTAAACACACTTGAAACATGATTTATATTTTCACGAAAGTGGCAAAATTTCAACAGCCTAAGTACTGTATTAAAAAAAAACTGTCAGACCCTTTCATTTTCTTTCAATTAACTTTAAAAAGGGATTTTTGAAGTCACTGGCATGGAACAATTAAACAATTCTCAATGTCTCCCATTAGCCTCTTATTCAGAATTGATACTCCCTTCAAACGGCATTGTGTACTAATTATTTCACCATTAACACTTATTTGTCGCACTACTCAAACTGCAATGCTTTTTACGCCCTCTCAAGTATCCTATTAATCCTTAATGTTATTAATGTCTCTCATCAGTGCCTTTTGCAAATGTCATTTTATGGCTCTCATTCCCTCGACAATATTTTCCCACTGAACTTTCTCACTCCACGTTCTAATTCTGAACACGTATTTTCAGTCTCTTCTTTAAGAGCATTCTGCTTTTACAGACTAGAATCTCTTCATCCATTTTTACTCCATTTCAAAATGCACATTTAACTTTAACAAAGAGAAAGACATTAACGCCGACAACTGTAATATTTTAACTCCAGCACATACTTTGTTGTGTAAATATTTATTCATATCACAATGTATTGCACATTGTTCTGCACCACACAAGGCTGTTTCCCCAGAACTAGCGTAAGAGAAAAGGGAACCGAGTTCATCCAGCTCTCTCCAACTAAGGTTGGTTTTCCGAGCATACGTGCAAGAGAGAGTATTTTATCTCCACCCTGCTCCTGTGTCAAACTTTTATCCTTTCTCTCCCCATCAGGATACTGCATTCACTGTGAGTGTTGGTATTTTATTCTGCACGTTTAAAACTACCCACCACGATTAGACTGACTTCACAGATACTTTTATGGGGAAGCTAGATGAGTACATGAGGGAATAGAAGGATATGCTGATAGGGTGAAGTAGAGGGGGGAGGAGGCTTATGTGGAGCGTAAACACTGGCATAGACCAGTTGGGCCGAATGGCCAGTACTTGTCCTGTAAATTTTATGTAATTTGAAAATATAAAGTTGATCAAATTACGTTTACCAAATCAGCAAAGAGTTTTATACTGCATTTCTACTAGTCTTCCAAAGCAGTGCTATCTGCAAATGCGAATACAGTGCCTATGGAGGAAACAAGTCTCAACATAAAGTGGATGGGCCAGGGACTTCCAGAGACGAATATAAATGCTTCAAAACTACCAGATGCCGTGTTTCTGCAGCTCTCGGCCCACCCGAACGGGTCGCCACTGCAGACTTTCACACCGATGGCTTGTACAAACCCTCCCGATGACGAAGCAGGTCCACAGCTAGAAACTTAAAAAGGTGCAAGCATGCCTCTGGAGTAACGGCATGCGCGCCGTGTCTGGTGCTCGATCCGCCCCTGCAACAAAACGGGCAGCCTCACCAGATTGCGCAACCGGTTCAAGGAAAACTTGTTCCACGATACAAACGTGCTGTTAATCCCGTCCGATTTCAGGGCTAGGTGCCAATTCCGACGTTCACCGGTATAAACTAGAGCTCGTCCCGCGAACGCATCCTCTCACTTTTGAAACTAAAGTTCACGCACAACGTTTGCAACCGACGTTCTGAAGAAAGAAAGACTAACTTTTATGTCGCGCCTTTCCCGACTTCAGGACGTCCCAGAGCGCTTTTACAGCCAATGAGGTGACTTTGAAGTGTAGTCACTGTTGTAATGTAGGGAAACACAGCAGCCGATTTGCACTCAGCAAGGTCCCACAAACAGCAATGAGGTAAACAACCAGATAATCTGCTTCTGGGGATGTTGGTTGAGGGATAAATGTGTCCCGGAAACCGGGGAGAACTCCCCAGTTCTTCTTCGAATGGTGCTATGGGCTCTTTTACACCCACCGGGAAGGGCAGATAGTGCCTCGGTTTAAGGTCTCATCTGAAAGACAGCACTCCCTCAGTACTGCAACAGCAAAGTCTCCAAAAAAAAACCCCTCAAAGTCAGAATTTTCTTCAGTGCATCTTCCTTTCCCACTCAATTTAATGTTGAGATAATCTGCTTACAAAACCTTACGTGCATTTATACTGTCCTTTCCACACTTTCAATCATATTTATTACCATAATATACTGTGACAACGTAGTGATATTACACTGCCGGCGCACATGAACTGCTGCGAATCAGTTCACGATACAGCACAAAACTAAACGGCTTCTGAAACTTCTTTACCCAGAGTGGTTAGAATGCGGAACTCACTACCACAAGGAGTGGTTGAGACTTATGGCACTGATGCATTTGAGGGGAAGCTGGATAAACACGAGGGAGAAAGGAATAGTAGGATGTTGATGGGGTTAGAAGGAGGAGGGAGGGAGCAGTCTTATGTGGAGTATAAACACCATCACGGATCTGTTGGGCCGAATGGCCTGTTTCTGTGCTGTACATTCTATATAATTCTATGTATGTTTGATCACCTGCGCCCTCATTAAGCATCATCATGTCTTTTGTGATGGTCCCAGGGTGAATCATTATACGGCTCTCCCAGTTACTGCTGGCTCTGTTCAAATCTTCCGTGTTCTTTCACTGTAATCTGTTGTTGAAAATACTCAGGCAGCATTTGCTTCAGAGACCTGAAAATGTCGATCTGTAACCTCTAACAACCTTTCACTCCTTCTCCCCCCCCCAAAAATCTACTGTAGCAACGTATGTTATTTGCTCCAATGTTAAACTTTACCATGGTACAAACAATGTTTAGCCATTTTGCGATATTGTTTATTTATGCTGCATTGGAGGGGTTGAGAGTTCAAAGCCAGATAGCGTGCTATAGGGACACTACTGCAAGTATTCATAGAATCATAGAATGGTTACAGCACAGGAGGCGGCCTTTCGGCCCTGTGCCAGCTTTTTATAAGAGCAATTCAGTTAGTCCCGATTCCCCTGCTCTTTCCCCGTAGCCCTGCAAATTTTTTCCCTTCAAGTATTTATCCAATTCCTTTTTGAAAGCCACGATTGAATCTGCTTCCACCACCCTTTCAGGCAGCGCATTCCAGATCATAACCACTCGCTGCGTAAAAAAAAAGTTTCTCCTCGTGTCACCTTCAGTTCTTTTGCCAATCACCTTAAATCTGTGTCCTCTGGTTCTCGACCCTTCCGCCAATGGGAACAGTTTCTCTTTATTTACTTTATCTAATACCTTTGTGATTTTGAACACTTTTATCAACGCTCCTCTCAACCTTCTCTGCTCTAAGGAGAACAACCCCAGCTTCTCCAGTCTATCCACGTAACTGAAGTCCCTCATCCCTGGAACCATTCTAGTAAATCTTTTCTGCACCCTAAGGCCTTCACATCCTTCCTAAAGTGCGGTGCCCAAAATTGGAAACAATACTCCAGTTGTGGCCGAACCGGTGTTTTATAAAGGTTCAACTTAACTTCCTTGCTTTTGTATTCTATGCCTCTACTTATAAAGCCCACTGTGGACGTGGGGTGGGGACAGGATTGGGCTCAGCAGTAAAGAAAGACAGACTTGCATTTATATAGTGCCTTTCACAACCTCAGGATGTCCCAAAGCGCCTTACAGTCAATGGAAGTACTTTTGAAATGTAGTCACGGTTGCAATGTAGGAAATGCGGTAGCCAGGGACCCTTGGGGACGGTCCTCGGGAATCGAGTGGGGGGGAAAAGAGAGGCTGGCGATCGGGGCTGGGGACCGAATGCTTCCTTGAGGGGCCCAGGGGAGCTCTCCCGCTCCTCCTGGCCCACAAGGAGTGCTGCAAACATCACTTACCTTGTGCAGCTGGCGGCTCCCGTCTCCCTTTCACTGTCGAGTTTCCTGACCCCTGGGAACAGCTGAATTTTCAAATCAGGCTCCCAATTGCACTGCGGGAGCCAGATTTAATTAAACATGTTAATTAAGTGTCCCGCCTCTCCACGGTGGGACACTGACGCCCCGATATCCGCCGCCATAAAAAAGTCCGCGGCGGGCGCAGCGTGTTGGTGACGCCCCCAACCTGTCAATCCGTCTGTTGTAAGGGGGTTAATATCGAGGCCCATGTATGTGAAATGTTTTGAGATGCTTCTGAGTAATGTGATAAGGTGCAATATAAACTCAAAGTTCTTTGTTTCTTTTCTTTCTGCAATACTGAACATCCAGCCTGTATTCTCTCTCCATTTCTCTTTCATTCTTCCTTCCGTTACCCAAACTTTAGAAGAAAAGCTTGTCTGTACAGTTTGCTAGTTTGAAGCTGTTCTCAAACTACGGTATTTTGCTTTGGTCATGGGCACAGAACACCAACTACAGATTCCACCAGCCAAATAGCAGGCGATGCATAAAAGTGGAAAGTTCAAGCATTATATGACACAGCACACGGGTTTCTGTGACATTATTGCAGGTTTATAGAAAGGGAAATAGTATACCCATTATACATATATTGGAGTCGATCTCCCGTGACATTGCATACAGAGACAGAAGACCACGCGCAGTATTCAGGTCAAGCAGGTTTAGAGGACGGGGGATAGTTGCACCCAGGCAGGTGAGTGTGGAAGGAGGAGGGAGGCTTGGGACAAGCGGGAGACCTGGGACGACAACAAGTTGGGGGGTGGGTCGGAGCTGTGTACCAACGGCTGTACCCAGCTCCGACCCAATTGTAAAAAAAGTGTCTCGAGTGGTCAGAAGACCTGCACAAAAATAAACGATTCTCAAGGTCAGTCGGCAACACTAGAATTTCACAACTTCGGGTTGCTTGCAGAGGCATCAACATTAGCTGTCTGGGTACTTGTGTCAAATTATTACATGGAAATTACATCACAGAAACAGGCCATTCGGCCCAACTAATTCATGTTGATGTTCACCCTGCACATGAGCAAATAAATTTGCCCATCTTGTTCCCATATTCTTTTATCCCCTTTTCCTGCATCCAGTCTAATTTTGAAAGTTGACGTAGCTTCTGCCAGCTGTGGCTCAGCGGTAGCACTCTCGCCTCTGAGTCAGAAGGCTGTGGGGCTCAACTCCCATTCCAGAGACTGGAGCACAAAAATTTAGACCGACGCTCCAGTGCCGGGGGAAGGGAGCGCTGCACTGTCGGAGGCGCCGTCTTTCAGGTGAGACGTTAAACCGAGGCCCCGTCTACCCTCTCAGGTGGATGTAAAAGATCCCACGGCACTACTTGAAGAGGAGCAGGGGAGTTCTCCCCGGTGTCCTGGTCAATGTTTATCCCTCAACCAACATCATTTTAAACAGATTATCTGGTCATTATCTCACTGCTGTTTGTGGGGCCTTGCTGTGCGCAAATTGGCCGCCTGCATCACAACAGTGACTACACTTCAAAAAGTACTTAATCGTCTACAAAGCGCTTTGGGATGTCCTGAGGTCGTAAAAGGCACTTTATAAACGCAAGTTCTTCTAACCACTAACCCTGGAAGTGAATTCCACAGCCTCACAACTGTTTTTGTAAAGAAGTTTCTCTTGCTCTTTAATAAATTTAATAAAGCAGAAATAGACAGTTTCCTAGAAGTAAAGGGAATTGGGGGTTACGGGGAGCGGGCAGGAAATTGGACATGAATTTAGATTTGAGGTTAGGATCAGATCAGCCATGATCTTACTGAATGGCGGAGCAGGCTCGAGGGGCCGATTGGCCTACTCCTGCTCCTATTTCTTATGTTCTTTGTCCTAAATCATTTAATCTTGTATCTATAGCCCTTCATTCGAGATTTCTCAACTACTGGAACCAGTCTGCTTCTATCTACCCTGCACCATCCTTTCATAATTTTAAAACATTTCTACCATATCGCCACATAATCTGCATTGTTCTAATAAAATAAAATTGTGGCTATTTTCAAGTCTTTCTTTGTATTTTTTACTCCTCATACCAGGCAGCATAGTCATGAATTCTTATTGTACCCTGGAATAGTAAACAGTAGGGAGTACTTTAAATGTATAACTGGATCTTGGGTTTCCGATTATATTCGAAAGCCACTTCGACTTCATTCTCAATTTATTACGTCTTCTAAATCCACGATTAAACTACAGCCTTGTAATTACAATTTAATGTTCATCACCCTGCACAACAGGGAAACTAGTAAACTTTCAGATTTTCTCGTTAGCATCCCCCAGGGGAGAACTAATAGTTAATAGCAAATGTGGATAACTGACTCATCATTCCAACCCTCAGGATGCATTTAAGTAAAGACTAATCTTAGAACCGCACCTAAAGCAGCTATTTGGCAAAGTGGCGATGGAACCATCCCAGCAAATGCAGTGGAGAATGACGCACACATTAACCCATATCAAGTACTGCCCCTGCACATTGGCAAGAAAGAAAAATCTACCCTGCTTCTGATCTCTAACCCATAACCCTGTTGGAACATCTGCGGGAGGGCATCCCTGGACTGAGCTTTGACGATGTCCACAGTCAGCAGCCTGCCAGCAGTCTGTGTCCAGGCTCACGCATGAGGAACGATCACTTTGGACAAGGTACTGAGGGTCACCCATCACCTGTCGGACCACCGCCCAACCCAAGTCACCAGCTTTCGGAGAGGAATGGGGAAATAAATATCCCTGTCACTGCATTCTCAGCCTATCGTAATATTAGTAACCTTCCCAACAAACTGTAACAATGTCAGATATGCTTTGTGTGAATTGTGCAACACTATACTTCGGGCTGAGGTTGTAAAAATACAAAGCTCCTTTGTGACAAATTGCCACAGTAAAGGTGTCAAAATGCAAACATTTCATTTGATTATGCCTTTCTGAACTCAGTAGTAATTACTACGCAAACATTTGCTCACAGGCTTTTAGAATATGGCCACTACCATTTCCGTCTGTTGGATATTAATACAATGAACATAACTAGACCGGACCTTGCCCCAGTCTACGGCAAACACGGCCTATTGTGAGGATTTACTACACACTACAAACTCAACTCAAAACAACAAACTTCAGAGCGGTAGTTAATATATAGAGTAGCTTTTACCTCATCAAGGTTTAAGCTTTTCTCTAAATCATTAGTGAATCTTTAGCCAGGTCCGAGGACAAAACCTATTCTAAAAGTAAATGTTTATATAAGTGTAGTACTAAACCATAGAGAGCAAAAGACCCCAGGTTCAATTCTCAGTCTGTGCTGAGTATACCGATCTCCAGCCTGTACCTTTGCCACTGCGGACACTTTGCCTATGTAGTCAGGGAGTTTACAGTTACTTTAATGTTGGTCTCCTTTTGATTTAGATTCTGGAAACCCAAGGATCAGTTTTCAGTAGACTGGTGGCAGACTCATGGACCTGGTCTCTCACCTGTGCTATAGGAAACTGATTTAACAGCACTAACATCAGGAGCCAGTCCCTGGATGCCGGACTCCCGGAATAAGGAGAAGAATATAAAAGCAGTTAAAATCAACTTGTAATGTGGTGTTGTATGTCTGTAGAGGTACCTACACTGCCTCATTTATATTGCCTTTGAAGGCAGGGCTGCATTATAAGATTGAGCAAACACAGGTATGTTGTATCTCACTGTAGAGAGAGTGATATTTAATTAAACACTGCATTTTCACCATCCAACTTATATTTTACTACTGAGCTCCTTAAGCAAGGGAGTGATAAGTACCAGCATGTTCAATTAAATTTTTCCCACTTAAAATTAAACATTACCTCTATCAACAAAAGGCTGCCAAAAATTATAGGCTCTAAAGAACAAAGTAAAATGACATACAAAATCCAAAAAGTACTGAAACATAGGCACAAAAATATAAATATCTGATTTATAAACAAAGACAGCACTGGAATTGTTAACGGAACAACATATTCCCAAGTCCAAGGCTAAATATGAAATTAGGCAAAGCACCAACTTATTGCCAAGGCTTCTTCGTTGGAAAAGGAATTTGCAATCTCATTGCTGCCCCACAAATTTGTGACGTAAGGAATAACTGGCACGTCGGTGACCCTCATCCTCCCTTTATACTGAAAATCAAACATCAAAAAAAAAATCAACAGCACTTTTCAGGCCACTTGTTACCAGCTTGAACTGTTTTTGTTTTTTTTTATTGAAGTCAGCCGTGTAAACGCTGTGTGGGGACTATGCGCACGTTTAAACACTAGGCAACCAAAGCCAAACTTCTCAGTGTCATCAGAGCAGCCACACACAAAACAACTTGGCCTTGGCCAAGAACTTGGATGTAAACTGCAATCTTCTAAATTCCTGAGTTACCTAGACACAGCACAAAACACGCAAATATGCATCCTTTTAAAATCACATGCCTTCTCTGACAACCACCATCTCCCAGTATGGTTAGTTACCACATGCTACCTTTGCCCTACTCACTGATATGGGCTGCCAGAAGTACTTTTAAAAAACGTCACGTGAAAGTGATAAGTTGCCACTGCTTCTTTAATAAGGCTCGGAGTCTGTTCCCAAGACCTTAATGCTAGTTGGTGGGGATCAACTATGCTTTGAGAAAAGACCCGTGATGTGAGAGTAGCGGTGTGAGAAGGGAGCAAAATTTCCTCTGAGGGGTATGCAACTAAATAGTAAACTTGTTCTTTGCCAACGGGCCTACGATTTTGCTACACGTAATGCCCATAGAAAATCTACCCCCGTGATTTCTCACTTATTGTGCGACAACTCACGAGTCCCATCAGCGGGTACGCATTTACATTGCACCGGGGAACAGTAAACCCGTACCGTTCAGAGACCAGGGAGTCACCAGGACTTTCGAAAGGTTCAAAACTAAGCCCCATTTGGGATGGTCGTCATGACAGTAATTCAATATCGAGGCTCAGATGACTTGCACAGTACACACACAGCTCAAGCTGCACTTTCGTGGTTTAAGACATCTGATCCTCTTCACTCTGCCATCTCCTTGCAACTGTTCTATGCCATTTACTCTGTCAGTAGTGACAACCCACTATCTCACAGAGACATATATATATATAAAATCAGTCATGTGATTGAAAGCACACATTTCCTCACACCACGTGCTCGAATTACCCCTCAATTGGCATCCACGTCTGTACACTTTCCAAAAGGAATCACTGCACAGTGACCAGGAATGGGAACTCTGGCTGATGATCCTTTTTCCTAGCCCAAAGTATATGGTCATTTGACCTGGGTTCTTCATGGTGCACATGAGCTCAGTACCACAACACACAGTAGATTCACTCACCAGGCCATTTATCCATTAAGGGAGCGTTTCAGACATTTTTTATACGTGGATCTGGGATGGCTGTGAGCCCGGGGAAGTCACCAGAAATTTACAACTTTTATGAAGAAAAGCGAAACCTGTAATGTATCAAACTGAAGCTATTTTTTCAGAGCCCTTTAAAATATTTTTTTTTTAAACCAAGCGCCATTGAAAAATTCCCAGCTTTTTCTGCGTTGGTTGATTGGTAGAAAACGACTTTTGCCCTGTTTTTACCTTTCAAGAACTTGAATTATCCTGCTCCCTGTGGATCCAGAGATCCAACGCATCATCGCGCTGGGGGGGGGGGTCCTCACATACATTGCATGATGTCGCATGTCACTGGTGTGATGGCACGAGAAACGGTGCAAAAGAGACTTACAAGATAACTATCATGAAAGGCCGAACCTGCTGGGGCTTCTTTCTCTAGAAAAGGGGAGGAGAAGGCTGGGGGGGGGGACCTAATAGAGGTCTTTAAAATTATGAAGGGGTTTGACAGGATAGATGTAAAGAAGATGTTTCCACTTGTGGGGGGAAGTCATAAATATAAGATAGTCACTAATAAATCCGATAGGGAATTCAGGAGAAACTTCTTTAACCAGAGTGGTGAGGTGAGAATGCGGGACTCACTACCGCAAGGAGTGATTGTGGCGACCAGCATAGGTGCATTTAAGAGGAAGCTAGATAAGTCCACGAGGGAGAAGGGAATAGCGGCAGAAGGGAATAGAAGGATATGCTGATAGGATTAGATGAAGTAGGATGGGAGGAGCCTCTTGCGGAGCATAAACAAAAGCATAGATCAGTTGGGCCGAGTGGCCTGTTTCTGAGCTGTAAACTCTATAGAATTTAACAATTCTATGTGACGCGTACATACCCTCGCGCAGAGTTTATGCGGCAAATTCTGGAGGTGAAACCATCTTGAACAAACTCACTTGCTGATACTGTTTTAACAAGCTTCTCTCACTGCTTACGCTGAGGTAAAGCAGCTGAAAGTAGAAGGAAAAAATGTGTCCTTCAGGCTACCTTCAGCTGAATTGTGACTAATGAAAACATTGATCGGGGCATGGAGTGGCAGGGGATCAAAAAGGAGGGGCAAGTGCCTTAAAAACAGAACTTTTAGAACAGCCATTGAGGCCCATAGAGGTGATGCCCGTGAATGGTGTAAATAATTGTACCGTTTGTCATTTAGCTTAACTGTACCTCGTTGATCTCTTGCTCCTTTTCTTGAGGTTTTGTGAAGTCTAAAATAAAAATGATTTTCTCCAAATGTAGGTTGTGTTTTGGGGGCTCTATTCCTCCCCCCACCTCCCCTGATTTTCAATTGAGCCCCATTTTAACCTCCCTGCGCCCAATGAGAACCGGGTGAGCGGAGGGGTTAAAATACTTACGTCCCCATTAGCACCGCACTCCCACCGACGGCTATCTTAACTCCCGTGTCTCCGGGAACTGAGCGAGGCCTTTGCCGCAAGTAGGCAATCGACGGCTCCATTCGGACTCCCCGACATTATTTTAACCCTGGGAGTCGGGCGCAGTGCCGACCGGGGATTCTGCCGTGACACGGATCAACGGCCAGAAGAGGACCGGGTAAGTAAACATTTTTAATTCTTTGGAAGGTTTCCTTGAATCCAAGAGCCTCCCCAGCCCCGGGCTTCCCTTTCCCCTTCCCGAGACCACGATAGCCTCGGACCGCCATCACTCGCCTTATGCCGGGGACCATTTCCTTGATTCCCTGACGGAGGCCTGCTGCCGCGTGATTTCCCGCTCCCACTGCGCTGGCCATTCACGGCCCAGGGGCCCAAATGTAAAAATTAAAACGAGGCAGAGTGAAAAAATGGCTCAGGTCTCTCGCCGGTGCGGCCACGCGAGCTTGCCGCTTTCTCCCCCCACCCCGCGCACTCCCCCCTCCTCTACTGGGACCCGGTTGCAATCAGGTCTTTGGTTATTGATGCTAAAAGTAAAAACCAAAAACAAAACCCACCCCGCCAAATACTCGGCTTTTTAAATCAGCAATAAAAACGGACTTCAGCTATTTTACAGCGTGTTTATTGCACTCGTGAAACATCCTTAATTCGCAACCATTCTTACACATCATGTTGCTGTTTAAATTTTTGTTTGCTTAGGTTTTGAAAACATATACTTTTGAGGTGAAGAAAGCTTTGCATTGTCCACAAGGAGATAATAACAATCTCTTAACAATCAGTGTGTTTTTATGTGGTGGGGACTGGGCGATAGGTCCACCAGTGTAATATCCTTTGTGTGCTGCTATCAAATATCACTGGTAGGGACTTTGAAAGTTGATACGAGAAATACAAATCACAGATTGGGAATGGCAAGAAAATGACATGTTCCGGGAGTTCGCAAGCAGTATAGGAAAAGGGCAAAAAAGGGGAAGCTTACGTCAGATACCGAGAGCTCAATACTGCAGAAAGCCAAGAGGAGTATACAAAGTGCAGGGGTGAAATTAAAAAAGGAAATTAGGAAAGCAAAGAGAGGGTGTGAAAAAATACTGGTAAGTAAAATCAAGGAAAACCCAAAGATGTTTTATCAATACATTAAGAACAAGAGGATAACTAAGGAAAGAGTAGGGCCTATTAGAGACCAAAAAGGTAACCGATGTGTGGAGGTGGAAGATGTTGGTACGGTTCTTAATAAATACTTTACGTCTGTCTTCACAAATAAGGAGGACGATGTAGAGATTGTAGTTAAGGAGGAGCAGTGTGAAATATTGGATGGGATAAACAAAGTGAGAGAGAAAATATAAGGGGTTTAGCATCTTTGAAAGTAGATAAACCGCCAGGCCCAGGTGAAATGTATCTCAGGCTGTTAAGAGAAGCAAGAGAGGAAATAGCGGAGGCTCTGACCATCATTTTCCAATCCTCGCTGGCTACAGACGTGGTGCCAGAGGATTGGAGGACTGCTAACGTTGTACCGTTATTTAAAAAGAGAGGGATAGACCGAATAATTACAGGCCAGTCAGCCTAACCTCGATGGTGGGCAAATTATTGGAAAAAATTCTGAGGGACAGTATTAAATCATTTAGAAAGGCACAGGTTAAATCAAGGACAGTCAGCATGGATTTGTTAAGGAAAGGTCGTGTCAGACTAACTTGACTGAATTTTTTGAGGAGGTAACAAGGAGGGTCGATGAGGGTAATGCATTTGATGTAGTCTACTTGGATTTTAGCAAGGCTTTTTACAAGGTCCCACATGGCAGACTGCCAGAAAAGTAAAAGCCCATGGGATCCAAGAGAAAGTGGCAAGTTGAATCCAAAATTGGCTCAGTGGCAGGAAGCAAAGGGTAATGGTCGACGGGTGTTTTTGTGGCTGGAAGGCTGTTTCCAGTGGGGTTCCGCATGGTTCAGTACTCGGTCCCTTGCTTTTTGTGGTATACAATAATATATTAAATGTAGGGGGCATGATTAAGAAGTTTGCAGGTGATACAAAAATTGGCCATGTGGTTGATAGTGAGGAGGAAAGCTGTAGACTGCAGGAAGATATCAATGGACTGGTCAGGTGGGCAGAAAAGTGGCAAATGGAATTCAATCCGGAGAAGTGTGAGGTAATGCATTTAGGGAGGGCAAACAAGGCAAGGGAATACACAATAAATGGGAGGATACTGAAGTGCAGAGGAACAAAGGGACCTTGGAGTGCGTGTCCACAGATCCCTGAAGGTAGCAGGACAGGTAGATAAGGTGGTTAAAAAGGCATACGGGATACTTTCCTTTATTAGCCGAGGCATAGAATATAAGAGCAGGGAGGTTATGCTGGAACTGTATAAAACACTAGTTAGGCCACAGCTTGAGTACTGTGTACAGTTCTGGTCACCACTTTACAGGAAAGATGTGATTGCACTAGAGAAGGTGCAGAGGAGATTTACGAGGATGTTGCCAGGGCTGGAGAATTTTAGCTATGAGGAAAGATTGGATAAGCTGGGGTTGTTTTCTTTGGAACCGAGGAGGTGGGGGGGGGAGATTTAATTGAGTTATATAAAATTATGAGGGGCCTAGATAGAGTGGATAGGAAGGACCTATTTCCCTTATCAGAGAGGTCAATAACCTAATTGGTAGAATGATTAGAGGGGAGCTGAGGAGAATTTTTTGTCACCCAGAGGGTGGTGGGGGTCTGGAACTCACTGCCTGAAAGGCTGGTAGAGACAGAAGCCCTCAACTCATTTAAAAAGTACTTAGATATGCACTTGAGGTGCTGTAACCTACAAGGCAACAGACCAAGAGCCGGAAAGTGGGATAAGGCTGAATAGGTCTTTTGGCTGGCAGAGAAAGTGGGCCGAATGGCCTCCTTCTGTGCCATAAATTTCTATGATTCTATATATGACTAGAACCACTACATTTTGTTACAATCTCTGAACCCCATGCTAATTATTATTCTGCGTGTTTCTTTTTGTTCCTATTTCTCCATTAGCGCTACAGAAGGCACAGTGTTAATGAGTAAAATAGTCCCTTGTGTAATGAAAGCAGATGAACTGGCAACAGGACAACACTGTTCTGGGCTGTTGTCAATGGCTCCGTGAGTTTATCCAGTCAGGTAGCTGAGGCCTACAAACAGTTTATTTCAAAGGTTCAATCTGTGTCAAGGTAGGTGATCTCAGCAACATTACAGTACAGTTGAAGCTCCCTGGGTTGGGGACGGGGGTTAAAATAGCACAATGTTACTGCTGTCCTCTTGGATGTGCAGGAGATAGCATCGCACTGAACCGTGATGTATTCCAGGTTTGAATAGCCTGCAAAGAATCACTGTCCACTTAGTAGGTCACCAGAGGACAACCAGCAATTATGCAACCATACCCCAGAAAGGGTCGGTGCCTTCAGAAGAGGCGACAAACTGGGAGTAGGAAAACAAAAATAAAAGTCCTTTCACCTCAGAGCTGGACTGAAAACACAGCCCAGGCTGACGGGAAGGTGAAGGGCTTTTTTTTCTCTGATTGCTGCAAAAGTCCTGTGTGCAGTCAGTTTAGACAGGCTCGATCCAGTTTTTAATGGCCTTGAATTGGCAGTACAAAATAGTTGCCAACAAATCCAATAGGGAATTCAGGAGAAACTCATTTACCCAGAGAATTGTGGAACTCGCTACCACAAGGAGTAGTTGAGGCAAATAGCACTGACGCATTTAAGGGGAAGCACATGAGGGAGAAAGGAATAGAAGGATGCGCTGATAGGGTGAGATAAAGAGAGGTGGGAGGAGGCTCGCGTGGAGCATAAACACCGGCATGGTGCAGTTGGGCCGAATGGCCTGTTTCTGTGCTGTAAATTCTATGTAAAAATGGAGCCTAATTTCACCACTTTCTTTCACACTGGTGCTTTAGGGGTTTACCTCTGAGAATGGGATCAGAACACGTTGCTGCAGGCAGAATAAAAGGGAGCTTTACACTGCGTACAATCCATGGTCGATGCTGTTTTTGGGTACCCAAAAGGGGGGGGGGGGGGAAGACATGAGCAGCTCGAGCACTCTGGGGATACTTTAGACTTTGTGCGATAGTGTAAAGCAGGCGATAGCGAGTCGGCAATCTGTTTTACATCTCTCCCCCATTTTTGTTTCCATTGACTTCAGGAGAGATGTAAAACGGGCCGCTGATTCGCCATTTACGTCCCTTTTACACTATCACAAAGTCAAAATTACCACCCTCACCTCATTTAGCACAAAATTCACCTCAATGATACAACAATAAGAACAAACATCAGTGCAGCACCAGCAATCTGAGTTGAAATCTCAGCAGGACCTCACATATTTGCATATCAGTAGCACATATACTAAAATTGGAACAACGCAAAAAAGATTAGCACTCTGGACTTTTAGTCCAGCTAATGCACATCCCCAATTTCCTTCACTCCATCACTGGCGGCCGTGCCTTCAGCTGCCTAGGCCCCAAGCTCTGGAATTCCCTCCCTAAACCTCCCTGCCCCTCTCCCCTCCTTTAAGACGCTCCTTAAACCCACCTCTTTGAGGCTCCTGTGAAGCGCCTTGAGACGTTTTACTACATTAAAGGCGCCGTATAAGTGCAAGTTGTCGTTGTTGTAAAGCCCAAATACTGCCATTTTACTCTCCTGAAAATAACACACACTATCAGTTTTATCCCCTGCTGAGAAGGGACATCACTTGCCCTCTTTCTCACAGAAGCAGCAGAACGGTGCTTTGAAAATTCTATACTGGGTTAAATATTTCTAAGCAAACCACTTGTGATTTAAATCTTCAGAGGCGTGAAGTACCTGTACCTGCAGGGTTATAAATTCCAGCAGCCTAAAGTCCAGGAACAAAAATCTGAAAAACCTGTTTGGGGGGGGGGGCACTATAATAGTTTTTTGGGAAAGCGATCCACTAATCTACCACTAGAGGTCACTAGGCATCTAGCTAGCTCATTGGTAGCTTCCAGCCAAAGAGATGTACACTGCAGTTATCGAGTAAGTCTATCTTTGGACCTTTCCACAGGTACTACCTGACCTGCTGAGTGTTGTCCAGCATTTTCTGTTGCACCTGATCATTTTAATACAGTCCTGGAAGGTCCATGTTTCATACCCTCGTCTGTGCCGAGTCAACTGATTGCACCATGGAGGGCGATGGGGTGTCACCACTGGCCTTAGTGTCCTTGGCTTCAGAGGAAAAAACAAATTCAGTCAGGTTTCCTGCTTCTTCTTACCATCCAATTCCTGCTGGAAAGCTAATTTTATACCACGTCTAGCATAAAACATTGCCTCCATCAGTAAGTATGCCATCTGAGGCAGTATATAACAAGGCAGTATCGAATATCACTTCAAAGCTGCTCTTGCTTCCTGTCTCCGAAGGCAAGTGCATTTGATGGTTATTGTCAATGATTGGCGGGTGGGCTGGGCCTGCTCGTACTGGCCAGCAATTCCGTTTTCATATTACCAGCCTGTGCAGATCTCACCTCATCAGGAAAGGTTTGTAGCCAGAAGGGTAAAGTCAAGAATATGACTTCTGAGCAATTGCGTATCTGCAATAGTTCTCACGATGTCTCTGTTGCGCTGAATCCACTTCACAATGTAAACGGAGTGAATTCAGAGCATCAGCAGCTTCACCACTTTTCGCCACTAATACAGTCAAGTCCTGGAGTTAGAGTCCTGTAACCGTGCACAATACAAATTTAACCCATGGCAAATACAGCATGAATTCATTGCTACGTTAGGTTAGGCATTTGACTAACGCTCAAACTACAGTGAAGCATCTTAACTTGTGGTCAAGTGTGAATTCTAAATTGTTTGGAGGACAACACTTACCAATTTACTGAACCACATATCTGCATGCTAGCTGTAATACACCTCTGCCGAGTTTAAACTGGTCAAAACCTAACCTCTATTTGGGGTTAATGCGTGTACTCTAAAACGGGCAAACCTCAAGGGTTGTTTTCACAATGGCGATGGATTAAACATGATAAAGTATGTGGATTCTAGAGATACCTCATCCATATCTTCATACGAGCACCAACATCACAACCGAGTTTGGTTCCTAGCCTAACCCACTATTCACAGATGGACATCTTCCAGCAGGGATAGAAAACAGGAGCAGCAACCATGGCTGAACCACCCGCCCCCCCCCCCCAAACCCTCCACCCGTCCTCCCCCAGGACACTCAGGCCAATCATAGCACTCTTACAACCGTTCCAGTTTGGATCAGCTAACTCACAACCAACCAGGCATCAAACCTGGGACCTTTTGGTCAGTACCACACTGTGCGGTGTATTTCCCCACTATTCTTTCAAGCATCGTGGGAGAGGAATAAGGGGGATATGGTACTATCCCCTCTCCCTTGTGCTCCAAATTCTGTAATTTCCCTGATGTTCTCCCCCAACTCGTTGTACTTGGCTGCACCTCTGCTTTCAAGGGAGTCTTTCTTTTATTTGATATCTCAAACTACACAGATTTCAACTATGATGTATAACTGAGCACACCACAACAGCACTAAGGTAAGGATGGTTTCAAGTTCTATCCATAGTCTATATTGAGTTAGCTGATGTCAGCCAGATGATGTTAGGTGCTACAATTTGCCTCAATCTCCACAGCCAGGAAGTGGTTTGGGCAGGGTGGGGGGTGATTATCAGCCAGACATCTCAGTCTCTATCACTATTGTGTGGAGATGCCGGTGATGGACTGGGGTTGACAATTGTAAACAATTTTACAACACCAAGTTATAGTCCAGCAATTTTATTTTAAATTCACAAGCTTTCGGAGATTTTCGCCTTCCTCAGGCAAATGTTTCAAGAGCTCCTTGAAGCCTACGCATTTATACATATTGAACAATAATACATGGTGTTTACAGACTGCCCCTGCAACTGCCCGTTGCCAAGGCAATCACCGTGTTCAGACAGAGAGGTGTCACCTGCAGAACCCCCGAATACACATTCAACAAAAAAACAAACAGGGAAAAAAAAACAGAGAAAAAAAAAACACAGAGAGAGGCAGAAACATCCGGAAGGCAGAGAGAGCCAGCAAATGACCCATTATATAATCTATCACTATTCACTAACGTCAACTGGAAAGTGCACCACCTAACACCATCACGGCAGCACCTTCACCACAAGGATTGCAGCTATTGAAGCAGGTAGCCGTCCAACACTGCCCTTCTCAGTGCAACCAGGGATGGGCAATAAATGGGGGCCTTGCCAGAGTCAACCACATCGCAAGAACGAATGTAAACAAATTGAGTGGGTGTGGCATAAGGACAGGACCCAGTCCTTAATTGACCAGCCTGCTGCAATCCACCATCTAGGTTCACACAGGACAGTATGTACAGCAATTATGCTCTCCTGGCACGGAGAACCACCTAACAGTTAGGTCCCTTAACATTGCAGGGCTATTCTGTGACCCACACTCCCATCGAATAAAGTTCTGCGCCACAAGTGCAGTGTAGCCAAACCAACCCATGAAGAGTTGGCCATTTGGGTGAAATATTGCAGAGCTCCTGGTGACAATGGAACAGTACCTTTGCATGAGATACCACCTTCGGGAGAAGAGGTGAGAATATTTGAGAAAAGATGAGTATAAAGGCATAACTAATCATTCATATACAGCCTTTCACAACCTCAGGACGTCCCAAAGCGCTTTACAGCCAGTGAAGTACTTTTGAAGTGTAGTTGTAACGCAGGAAACGCAGCAACCAATTTACACACAGCAAGCTCTCACAAACAGCAATGAGATGAATGACCAGATAATCTGTTTTAGTGATGTTGGTGGAGGGATAAATATTGACCAGGACACCAGTTCTTCAAAATAGTGACATGGGATCTTTTGCGTCCACCTGTGATGGCAGAAGGGGCCTCGGTTTAATGTCTCATCGAAAAGACTGCGCCTCCAACAATGCAGCACTCTGTCAGTACTGCACCGAGGGTGTCAGCCTAGATTTTGTGCTCAAGTCTCTGGAGCGGGACTTGAACCCACAACCTTCTGACGCAGAGGCGAGAGTGCTGCTTCAATTCTTGTCTCTTGTGCATCCCCGATTTTAATCGCTCCATCGTTGGCGGCCGTGCCTTCAGCTGCCTGGGCCCTAAGCTCTGGAATTCCCTCCTTCTCTCTCCTCCTTTAAGATGCTCCTTAAAACCTAGCTCTTTGACCAAGCTTTCCTTATGTGGCTCAGTGTCAAATTTTGTTTCATTACGCTCCAGTGATGCGCCTTGGAACATTTTACTACATCAAAGGCGCTATATGAATGCAAGTAGTTGTTGTCACCACCGAATCAAGGCTGACACCCTCTGTGCATTATCGGTGAGTTTGCAAATCTTGATGGTTTTTAATTAACGCCTCGTCTTAAAATTCTTTGTCAAAACTAATCAAATTACGCTGCTGCACCGCCAACCTAAGATATATACAGTGAACAGAAAAGCCACTCGAAACAACATTGAATAATCCCATCAAGAGCAAAAAAAAGTGATAAAAAGGAGCAGCTTATCGATTAGTGGACTGCTACGTTATTAGCCGTTGCTTGGAGAAACATGATAATCATAGATTGGTCAGAGCCAGATGGATACCGTAACAACAACTGTAACGACAACTATACCAACACAGCCCTGTATGAACAACAACAAAGTAAATCAAATCACTTCATCAAGATACAAGGTAATTACAGTGCTATCACTAGACTTATTCAGTGTGTGTATTGGTACCATGATACCATAGCAAAAATTGTACTTCAGCCAATGTGCTTTAATGTTGTGCAACATCTTTATAACCCTTACAAATTGCTCCCGACAGCAGGTGCACCATCAGAGGCCAACACCTAGGGTAAACAGTGTGCCTGCACTTCCAGCAGAGTCTCCAAAAATCCTCCTCCAAGTTCAGCTGCCTGCTGCAGGGGCAGTGATAATCAGTGGCAAAGTTAAAAGGGTACCAACCACAGCATTTGATGTCAGGGCTGACTTTCCATTCAGGCCACAGGCAAGCTAAGCTCTCAGCCTGAGCTCCCTATATCGCAGGCTAGGGTGGGTGGGGACGCGGTGGGTGGGGGAAAGAAAGCAGGAGTGGGGACAGGGAGAGGAGAGGGATGATGGAGGAGGGGGCAGGTAGGTAACTACCTCAGCAAGGGGAGGGGGGAGGGGAAAGAATAAGACTTTGTCAGTCAAGGCATAAAGCTACATACAACATCTATTCCTTTTAAGTGAGAACTTCTAACATTTACAGCCTGCAGTGTGCAAACCAGTATCATGTTAATTAATCATGGAATAGCCCAAAATGCTTAAAGTCCCAGGCAGGTATATTAATCATCTCATCTGTTTTATTCAGAAACACACATTCAGATTTAAGTTCAAGATTTTTTTTTTGGCCCTTCCACTTTGGAAAAGAAAGCTTCAGCAAATCTATTATCTCTTTCAACATAACACTTCCCTCACAAATCAACGCACTTAAAAGGCAGCTGTCTCAAAACAATTCTGAAGAAGGATGAAAAAAAAATCTACTATTTGCACAGCTTTTCAGTTCAAAGATTTTGATTATGCATTACATGCCCTGTGTAGTCACACAACACATCTAAGATAGCAGCTTAGAATAGGGTTAAGGCTGTTACCATAACAAGAGCATTGACTTGACACATGTTATCCAGCCCGTTCGATCATCCAGAACCTGCTCCATCAAAAGTAATACTGGCATATTACTTCAACCTATAATACATTGCTGATATTCACACACAACAAATGACATGATATAGGTATTAACAGAAAACTTACCAAAAAGCATTTACAAGTTAGAGATTTCAGACTTCAAAAGACAAAGTTTAAAAAACACAACACCAATAAACTTTGCAGACATCAGATTGCATTAATACATCTCCTTCCTTCTAGTGAAGGTGTTCTCCACAAGAAGCCAAAAATAAACTGCAACTTTTACACACGTCACTCTGTCACATCTAAAAGATGACTCGGGGGGGCTGGGGAGAGATTTACTTGCCTACCTGTGTTGGGCTGGTGCAAAAGCCCAAAACATCACACTTGAGAGGGGGGGTAGGGGTTATTAAATAAATACAGTACCCCACCCCCTGAACTCCCTATAGACAGGCCAAGTACAATGCAGTATCCTTTACCATCAGCACCCAGTAAACAAGAAAAATAACCAATCTCAATCAGAGAAATTTGTGTCTGTTTATGCCCAATCTATTAAATCGTTACCCTGCTCCTAGGTTCCCCAAAGAGTCTACTACCCTTCTTCAAAAGTAGGCATTTTTGATACAAATTGTGTTTAGGAGCTGCTGATTATTCAGCCCCTCTTACACAGCCGACAGCTACATGGTTGTAAATTAACCACTGGCCCCCTGGACAGACAGGTGCAATCAGCAACAGACCATTGAGTGTGAATACATCAACAAACCAGTGAGTCCACTGCAACGTCAGATTAAGCTCACTGCACTGTGCTTCCACATGCAGCAAGATTCTCAGGTAAGCTTTCTACGAGCTACCTGGCACACACACACACTTACATGCACACAAAGTTGTGGTAATTACAACTCTTCTTGCCACTGAATACTTGTGCTCATCAAGGAGATTGTTTGTGCTGGGCATTATTGTATTTTTCTACTTTGAACGCCCAGTCTGAGCACCAGTCAGTCTTCGGTCAAGTATAGCACAAGGCAGATGTAGAGAAAACCTGTTCTACTCCAACTTTTTGCATTTGTATATGTTTTCTATTTTCCACACCAGCCATTCTGGCGATCCCCTGCCTGAGACTGCCGATGCAGTGCATATTAGGCATTTTTTTTTGAGTTGAGGCCACCCAAAGAAATTTCACGCAAGATCTTTACAGTCTTCAGCGAGGAGACTTTTCATCCAACCATCCTGCGCTGTATTCAAGCCTAGAACTGAAATGGAAAGGGGTTGAGGGATAGGGTGGGTAAATGCGATTAGAACTATTTGCACACGTGGAGAGTAAACGCCGACACAAACTAGTTGGGCCGAGTGGCCCTGTTTCCGTGTTTGTAATTCCTTCGCATTTTTATATCTGGCTTTGCTGGAAGATTAGTGTTGTTGTTACTGTGGAGATGCGTTGTTTTTTAGTTACTGGTCTTGAAACCTCAATATCAAAGCCTGAACTACAGTACTTGACACTTCTACATTCAAACTCAAACATTTTAAACTCATAAATGTCATGGAAGATTCAGACCTCTGTGAACCGTAATATGTCTTGTTTATGCACGCCCAGAGTAGTACTGCAGAATGCACAAGACTTATATGAAAAAAAAATACAGCGAGCTTGAATGACCAGTTATAGACTATCCCGTTACGTTTAATGACTTCAGAAATAAGGGGGTGGAAACAACTGACTGGTAGAGGCTCTTTGATGAACTGCGCATGGCTTTTTTTGCTGCTTTGATATTGGTCTTCGGCCACTGGTCTCGGGCAGCTGTCGAGGCATCAAAACAAACCCACTGGATTTTTTTTTAAAAGAAAGACTGACGGCAAGGAAGTTTCGTTTTTTACTGGGTCTTCCTTACATTACATGGAATTTACAGCACAGAAACAGGCCATTCGGCCCAACAGGTCTATGCTGGTGTTTATGCTCCACACGAGCCTCCGCCCACCCTATTTCCCTATAACCCTATCAGCATATCCTTCTATTCCTTTCTTCCTCATGTACTTACCGAGCTTTCCCTTAAATGCATTCATGCTATTCACCTCAACTATTCCAAGTAGTAGCGAGTTCCACATTCTAACCACTGTCTGGTTAAAGAAGATTCTCCTGAATTCCTTATTGGGTTTATTAATGACTATCTTATATTTATGGCCCCTAGATTTGGTCTCCCCCACAAGTGAAAACTACTTCTTTACATCTACTCTATCAAACCCCTTCATAATTGTAAAGACCTCTATCAGGTCACCCCTCAGCCTTCTCTTTTTGAGAGAAAAGAGCCCCCAGCCTGTTCAGTCGTTCCTGAGGAGTATAACCTCTCAATTCTGGTGCGATCCTTGCAAATCTTTTTTGCACCATCTCCAGTGCCTCTATATCCTATTTAGAATACGGAGACCAGAACTGTGCACAGTACTCTGTGGTCTAACCAAGGTACTATATAGGTTTAACATAATTTCTCTGCTTTTCAATTCCATCCCTCTAGAAATGAACCGTGGGGTCAGTAAACACACTACTCCAGCACCATCGCACACCGTTAATCTCTCGCTGTCGTGACGCGATGACATGAAGCAATGCCGTGAAGTCACCCAAGGCGTGCAGGAGGACTAGCCAAAGAGTCGCTGCCAGTCCGCACAAGTCCGAATGGCTGGCCCACACAGTGTAGCCCGTTTGCAGGCTGCACGTTACAAATGTAAATGCTGAACAGGCCTGCTGTTCGCTTCCTCTTGCAGGGTTATGTGAGCCAGCGTAAAAGCAACTTTTAAAGTATTCCGAGGATGAAAAGGCACTGTGATAAGAATGGTCTCCTAACATAAGTGCATCAATGCTTCTGGAGATTCTTTTGGAACCCCTCCCCGATTAAAGGAATAGTAGATGGGGTACCATTCTGTAGACCGATTCAGTTAAAGTTTTTAACCATTTTCTACAGGGGGCTTTGTTGAAAAATTCACCCAAATTAATTTGTAACTCATCAGGAATAATTATTTTAAGCAAAGGATGATTTCCACTAAACCTAAAAAGGAATAAATTAAACCTTCAGTACTGACCAGCTTCATCATAGAATCATACAGCATAGGAGGCCATTCAGCCCATCGTGCCTGTACCAACTCTTTGGATAGCTCTTTCAATTAGTCCCATTTCCTTGCTCTTTCCTCATTGCCCTGCAAATTTTCCCTTTTGAAAGTTACTATTGAATCTGCTTCCACTACCCTTCCAGGCAGTGCATTCCAGATCATAACAACTCGCTGTGTAAATTAATCTCATCTCCCTTCCAGTTCTTTTGCCAATTATCTTAAAACTGTCCCCTCTGGTTACCGACCCTCCTGCCAGTGGAAACAGTTTCTCCATTTTTACTCTATCCAAACCCGCTATTAAATCTCCCCTTTTCTGCTCCAAGGAGAACAATCCCAACTTCTCCAGTCTCTCCACGTAACTGAAGTCCCTCATCCCAGGTATCATTCTAGTAAATCTCCTCTGCGCCCTCTCCGAGGCCTTGACATCCTTCTTAAAGTGTGGTGCCCAGAATTGGACTCAATACTCCAGGTGAGGCCTAACCAGTGATTTATAAAGTTCTAGCATAACCTCCTTTTATTCTAGCATAACTTCCTTGCTCTTGCATTAAACAACTAACAGGAGAAGGAGGCTCAGTGAACATCCCCATCCTCAATGATGGCACAGTCCAGCATGTGAGTGCAAAAGACAAGGCTGAAGCGTATTACAACCATCTTCAGCCAGAAGTGCCGAGTGGATGATCCATCTCGGCCTCCTCCCGATATCCCCACCATCACAGAAGTCAGTCTTTAGCCAATTCAATTCACTCCACGTGATATCAAGAAACAGCTGAGTGCACTGGATAGAGCAAAGGCTATGAGCCCCGACAACATTCCGGCTGTAGTGCTGAAGACTTGTGCTCCAGAACTAGCCGCGCCTCTAGCCAAACTGTTCCAGTACAGCTACAATACTGGCATCTACCCGACAATGTGGAAAATTGCCCAGGTATGTCCTGTCCACAAAAAGCAGGACAAATCCAATCCAGCCAATTACCGACCCATCAGTCTACTCTCAATCATCAGCAAAGTGATGGAAGGTGTCGTCGACAGTGCTATCAAGCAGCACTTACTCACCAATAACCTGCTCACCGATGCTCAGTTTGGGTTCCGCCAGATCAACTCGGCTCCAGACCTCATTACAGTCTTGGTCCAAACATGGACAAAAGAGCTGAATTCCAGGGGTGAGGTGAGAATGACTGCCCTTGACATCAAGGCAGCATTTGACCAAGTGCGGCACCAAGGAGCCCTAGTAAAATTGAAATCAATGGGAATCAGGGGGAAAACTCTCCAGTGGCTGGAGTCATACCTAGTACAAAGGAAGATGGTAGTGGTTGTTGGAGGCCAATCATGTCAGCCCCAGGACATTGCTGCAGGAGTTGATCAGGGCAGTGTCCTAGGCCCAACCATCTTCAGCTGCTTCATCAATGACCTTCCCTCCATCATAAGGTCAGAAATGGGGATGTTCGCTGATGATTGCAGTGTTCAGTTCCATTCGCAACCCCTCAGATAATGAAGCAGTCTGTGTCCACATGCAGCAAGACCTGGACAACAACCAGGCTTGGGCTCATAAGTGGCAAGTAACATTCGCACCAGACAAGTGCTAGGCAATGAATATCTCCAACAAGAGCGTCGAACCAACTCCCCTTGACATTCAACGGCATTATCATCACTGAATCCCCCATCAACATCCTGGGGCTCACCATTGACCAGAAACTTAACTGGACCAGCCACCTAAATACTGTGGCTACAAGGGCAGGTCAGAGGTTGGATATTCTGCAGCGAGTGACTCACATCCTGACTCCCCAAAGCCTTGCCACCATCTACAAGGCACAAGTCAGGAGTGTGATGGAATACTCTCCACTTGCCTGGATGAGTGCAGCTCCAACACTTGAAGCTCGACACCATCCAGGACAAAGCAGCCCGCTTGACTGGCACCCCATCCACCACCCTAAATATTCACTCCCTTCACCACCGGCGCACAGTGACTGCAGTGTGTACCATCTACAGGAATGCAGCAATTCACCAAGGCTTCTTCGACAGCACCTCCCAAACCCGCGACCTCTACCACCTAGAAAGACAAGAGCAGCAGGCACATGGGAACAACACCACCTGCATGTTCCCTTCCAAGTCACACACCATCCCGACTTGGAAATATATCGCCGTTCCTTCATCGTCGCTGGGTCAAAATCCAACCTAACAGCACTGTGGGAGAACCTTCACCTCATGGACTGCAGCGGTGTAAGAAGGCGGCTCACCACCACCTTCTCAAGAGCAATTAGGGATGGGCAATAGAATCATATCATAGAATCATAGAAGTTACAACATGGAAACAGGCCCTTCGGCCCAACATGTCCATGTCGCCCAGTTTATACCACTAAGCTAGTCCCAATTGCCTGCACTTGGCCCATATCCCTCGATACCCATCTTCCCCATGTAACTGTCCAAATGCTTTTTAAAAGACAAAATTGTACCCGCCTCTACTACTGCCTCTGGCAGCTCGTTCCAGACACTCACCACCCTTTGAGTGAAAAAATTGCCCCTCTGGATCCTTTTGTATCTCTCCCCTCTCACCTTAAATCTATGCCCCCTCGTTATAGACTCCCCTACCTTTGGGAAAAGATTTTGACTATCGACCTTATCTATGCCCCTCATTATTTTATAGACTTCTATAAGATCACCCCTTAACCTCCTACTCTCCAGGGAAAAAAGTCCCAGTCTGTCTAACCTCTCCCTGTAAGTCAAACCATCAAGTCCCGGTAGCATCCTAGTAAATCTTTTCTGCACTCTTTCTAGTTTAATAATATCCTTTCTATAATAGGGTGACCAGAACTGTACACAGTACTCCAAGTGTGGCCTCACCAATGCCCTGTACAACTTCAACAAGACATCCCAACTCCTGCATTCAATGTTCTGACCAATGAAACCAAGCATGCCGAATGCCTTCTTCACCACCCTATCCACCTGTGACTCCACTTTCAAGGAGCTATGAATCTGTACTCCTAGATCTCTTTGTTCTATAACTCTCCCCAACGCCCTACCATTAACGGAGTAGGTCCTGGCCCGATTCGATCTACCAAAATGCATCACCTCACATTTATCTAAATTAAACTCCATATGCCATTCATCGGCCCACTGGCCCAATTTATCAAGATCCCGTTGCAATCCTAGATAACCTTCTTCACTGTCCACAATGCCACCAATCTTGGTGTCATCTGCAAACTTACTAACCATGCCTCCTAAATTCTCATCCAAATCATTAATATAAATAACAAATAACAGCGGACCCAGCACCGATCCCTGAGGCACACCGCTGGACACAGGCATCCAGTTTGAAAAACAACCCTCGACAACCACCCTCTGTCTTCTGTCGTCAAGCCAATTTTGTATCCAATTGGCTACCTCACCTTGGATCCCATGAGATTTAACCTTATGTAACAACCTACCATGCGGTACCTTGTCAAATGCTTTGCTGAAGTCCATGTAGACCACGTCTACTGCACAGCCCTCATCTATCTTCTTGGTTACCCCTTCAAAAAACTCAATCAAATTCGTGAGACATGATTTTCCTCTCACAAAACCATGCTGACTGTTCCTAATTAGTCCCTGCCTCTCCAAATGCCTGTAGATCCTGTCCCTCAGAATACCCTCTAACAACTTACCCACTACTCACTGGTCTGTAGTTCCCAGGCTTTTCCCTGCCGCCCTTCTTAAACAAAGGCACAACATTTGCTACCCTCCAATCTTCAGGCACCTCACCTGTAGCGGTGGATGATTCAAATATCTCTGCTAGGGGACCCGCAATTTCCTCCCTAACCTCCCATAACGTCCTGGGATACATTTCATCAGGTCCCTGAGATTTATCTACCTTGTTAGCGACGCCCACATCCCATGAACGAATAAAAAAAGAGCCGGCGCGGACTCAATGGGCCGAATGGCCTCCTTCCGTGCTGTAACCATTCTATTATTCCATGATTCCCTGTGCTTCAATTTATAAAGCCCAGGATCCCATATAATTTATAAAGCCCAGGATCCCATATGCCTTTTTTAAAAAAAACAGCCTGATCAATGTATCCTGCCACCTTCAAAGATTTGTGTACATGAACCCCCAAGTCTCTCTGCTCCTGCATCCACTTTAAAACCATATCACTTAGTTTATATTGTGTCTCCTCATTCTTCCTTCCAAAATGCATCACTTCACACTTCATGAGCAACAACAAGCTGAAAAGGAACAAATGGAAAAAGAAAACAAGAGTAGCATTGAAGGACTGGAGACAGAGGGACACACATACAGGTATTTCATGAATGTCACTCTGTTTTCAGCTCGCACCTGGTTGGCAAGTGGAATTTCCCCATCTTGTAGATTACTGGGATACTACTGCTATCTTGGAAATTAAATTTGTTGCAACCGGTTACAAGATTCTTGTCCTCATCTTCAAATTCCTCCATGGCCGTAAGGCATGCTATCAGGGACATCTTCCCTTGCCCCCACATTCCAGTATCCATTCCTCCGACCAAAGATCAATGCTTGTTCCCCACTCCTTGCACTTTTCTACTGTAGACTGATCTTTCAGCCCCTGCCCTCTGGAATTCTATTCCAAAACCACTTTGCCTCACTACTTCTTTCCTTGCCTTCAAAATCCCACTAAAAATAGAACTCTTCCATCATGGCTTCAGTATCTCCCTAAATCCCTTCACTTCCTGCTCGGGGTCCATCTCTCCTTGTGAAGATAGGAACAGGAGTAGGCCATTCAGCCCCTCGTGCCTGCTCCGCCATTTGATAAGATCATGGCTGATCTGTGATCTAACTCCATATACCTGCCTAAGGCCCATATCCCTTAATACCTTTTGATTGCCAAAAAGCTATCTATCTCACATTTAAATTTAGCAATTGAGCTAGTATCAATTGCCGTTTGCGGAAGAGAGTTCCAAACTTCCACAACCCTTTGTGTGTAGAAATGTTTTCTAATCTCGCTCCTGAAAGGTCTGGCTCTAATTTTTAGACTGTGCCCCCACTCCTAGAATCCCCAACCAGCGGAAATAGTTTCTCTCTATCCACCCTATCCGTTCCCCTTAATATCTTATAAACTTCGATCAGATCACCCCATAACCTTCTAAACTCCAGAGAATACAACCCCAATTTGTGTAATCTCTCCTCGTAACTTAACCCTTGAAATCCGGGTATCAGGTAAGATGAGGCATTGTCTATGGGAGGGACACTATATCAATGTATGCTGTTAATGACCACGCATGCTCCATTTCAGATGCTGCGCATCTCATCTGAAAAAGCACCACCACCAACAAAAATTCTTAATTATGAAGTACGTATGACAGGGGCTGTTGACTATACCGATGAACCATTGTAATATGGTTATATATCAGCACTCATTTCAGACAGCCAAGCTTCCAGCCTCAAGACTGCAAAAAAAAAACCTTTTGTGCTAAATGGTGCTCAAGGGGCAAGGACAACAAAAGCTGCCACATTTCAGGTGCACAACTCATAAGACAGGGCATATCAAGAATGGAGAAGAAGTGAGAAAACAGCACCACAATTATGGGTAGAAATTTGTGCAACTCATAACAGGTAGAAAATAAAATCCTCAGATTCTCCAAAGAGATCCTGTATTTTGAAGCACGCCACTTCATCTTGCACTTGACATGAGAATATTTTAGCGTTCTCATCTCAGTGCCATCTCCTTCAGGTAAGTCAGTGGGTCAGTCCAGGGCTTTTTGCTGCCCACCATCAGTGCCGCTGTGCCGTTCCCCTCCAAGTCACACGTCATCCCGACTTGGAAATATATCGCCGTTCCTTCATCGTCGCTGGGTCAAAATCCTGGAACTCCCTTCCTAACAGTACTGTGGGAGAACCTTCACCACACGGACTGCAGCGGTTCAAGAAGGCGGCTCACCACCACCTTCTCAAGGGCAATTAGGGATGGGCAATAAATGCCGACCTTGCCAGTGACACCCACATCCCATGAACGAATAAAAAAAAGGTATAAAGACCAAGCAGCTGCAATGAAATAATGCAAATACCAAATAAATCTGCACCCCCCACTCCCCCACCCTTACTGCCATCTTCTCAGTGTCCTTCATCTAAACTGCTAGACTAAGATCAAGACATTTAGAAATGGTCCAATGACAGAGGAAATGCAGTTGGTCCAATGTACAAACGAGTACCTTCAGCACTAACACTGGCTCAATACACTGTACCGAGCAAGCTAGCTGGAGTTCTCCCTCCCTCCCCCAACCAAAACTACTTCAAGCAACTAACCATGTATAAAGTACACTAGGTACATTTTTAATTATAATGTAGTTTGACTGGTGCATCTACTACGAGGAGGTGGCTGTGATCAATGGACTAAGACTTGAGCAATTAACAACAGAGCAGAGAGTGTGACTGCACCAACAGACCTGGCCATGGTAATTCAGACGAGGTCACTGCTGTCCAATGATTTTGAAACCTTAATTTAAACCCTCTCTAGTCCTTTTCATAGAATCATAAAATGATACAGCACAGGAGGCCATTCGGCCCATCGTGCCTGCGCCAGCTCTTTTGAAAGAGCTACCCAATTTGTCCCACTACCCTGCCCTTTCCCCGTAGCCCTGCAAATTTTCCACTTCAAGTATTTATCCAATTCCTTTTTGAAGGTTATTGTTGAATCTGCTTCCACCGCTCTTTCAGGCAGTGCATTCCAGATCATAACGCGCTGCGCAAAAAAAAAAAAGCTCCTCACTTCACCACTGGGAACAGTTTCTCCTTATTTACTCTATCAAAAGCCCTCATGATTTGGACCACTTGTATTAATCTCCTCTTAACCTGCACTAATACGAACACTCTGCAAGACATGCCAGATCATCGACACAGACACCACATCACACGAGAGGACACCACCCACCAGGTGCACGGTTCATACTCCTGTGACTCGGCCAACGTTGTCTACCTCATACGTTGCAGGAAAGGATGCCCCGGAGCATGGTACATTGGCGAGACCATGCAGACGCTGCGACAACGGATGAAACGGACACCGCGCAACAATCGCCAGACAGGAGGGTTCCCTCCCAGTCGGGGAACACTTCAGCAGTCAAGGACATTCAGCCACCGATCTTCGGGTAAGCGTTCTCCAAGGCGGCCTTCGACACACGACAACGCAAAATCGAACAGAAATTGATAGCCACGTTCCGCACCCATGCGGACGGCCTCAACCGGGCTCTTGGGTTCATGTCACGCTACACGTAACCCCACCAGTGCAAACGGGTTATCTTTTTAACGCAACGGGTCGTCCGCCCGTCCGCCCGCCCGCCCGTCCGTCCGTCTTTTGCTCTGGCCGTTTGTGTATTCGGTGGTCCTGTAGGTAACATCACTCTGTCTGAACACTTTGATTGCCTTGACAACGGGCAGTTGGAAAGATTATCTGTAATCACCAGGTATTGTTTTCTGACTATAAATGCGGTAACCTTCCATGGAATCCCACACTCGCTCACCTGACGAAGGAGAAAGCCTCCGAAAGTTTGTGATTTTCAAATAAAACAGTTGGACTATAACCTGGTGTTGTGAGATTCCTTACATTTGTCAACCCCAGTCCATCACCGGCATCTCCACATCACAGTTCCTAGTGGGCATGGGCCTACAGCTCAAAGCTCTCCTCATTTCTGAACTTACCAGTGTCAGAAAGGCCACAGGATGGCTGTTATGGGAAATGGAAAAAACATCACACTGATG